>NW_028227266.1:67270100-67390100 GCF_978045245.1 Mus caroli
AAAGAGCAACTCTACTCTGTGGTATATCAGGAATCCTGATACGGAGTTAGAGGTTTGGGGGAGTCTGGAACCCAGGAGACCCTTCCTCACAGACCCTCAATACCAAGGTGAGTTAGACAGAGGTTTAAGCAAGACTGGAATCCAAAGGACCTGCAGACATCCACTAGGTCCTAGCTGGAGAACTGAGCAGGTGGCTTAGAATTACCTGGGGTTGCAGTTCTCTGCTTGTAAAGTGAGCCATTATATCTGCAAGGATCTGAGATGGGAAATAAAAATAAAGCAACTAATATGGCTGCCAGAACGTAGTAGGTGTTTCATAAATAGCAACAACTGTAAATCCAAGCGGCCAGAGCTCTCTCCTGCCTGCACATTGATCTGCATCATTCAGCAGATTAGTGCTGGTTTATGATTACAAGTTATAATTAGGCAAAGATGACTCACCCAGCTTCCTATGTTCAATTCTCAGCACTCCAGTAGCACATCAAGAAACAAATCGCAAATCAAAATGCAATTAGATGCTGACTAGATGCTACACAGAAAGTTCATGATTTATTGTCTCACAGGATATCATATTGTACTAGTAAATCGATCTCGTGTCAGTGCTGAGGCTGGATCTCTGGCGAGGATAAAAAAAAATATTAATACAATGTTAATGTGAAGCACTGGGTGGGAGAATGTCTTAAATTACAGTGAACAAGGTATCACACAGCATGGTCCACCAGCAACAAGCAGAGAGATTGTTTAATCAAGTTGACCATGAAACAAGTTCACTTTTTGTGTGTGTTAAACGTGCAAACAAGTATATTTTCACATAGATCACTACTGCCCAATTTTGATAGGTTCATATTGAGCCTTTCTGGAAAAGCAGGAGTAATTATTAATTTTACCAAAGAAGTCGCAAGCAGAGAATTATTTGAAATGCATCTCCCTGGTGTGAGTAGAATATGATTCAACTCATTTTGAAATCAATCTACAAGTAAAATGCTCAGGAACACATCTGCTAGGTATAGCAGAGTCTGCCAGTATCCAGCAACGAGAGTGACAGTTATATGTTCACTTTTTAAAATGGATAAAATTATGTGAATAGAGAACATAATTATATATTTCAGAAAGAGCATGTAAGTATTTAAAACTGGGACTTTAAAAAGAATAACATTTAAAATTTCTTAATCAGTGTTTGGAATTATTTGGTATTTACAGTTCCCATCTTTGAGATGCAAGGTATACCCGTTCACAGTTATTATAGGGGCTAGACCAAAAACCAGGGATCACAAGCTTAAATGGAGTGGTGAAGTTATGGCATACTCCGGACCTGGTTTAATCCTTTGACAACTTTAATGGATTGATATGTAATTGTCACCAACCCAAGATGCAGAAAATAAAGCAATTTACCTAGGCATGGTAGGGTCTACCTATGACCCTAGCAATCCAGAAGTGGAGTTACTCCAAACAAGCCATTCCTTCCTGGTCCCACTGGCCTGCTTCAGCACAGTGGGATATTATTAATCAGGACAGCACCCTTCTCATCTGAATTCGGGCCACATCATTTTGGCCCAAGATCATCATGGTTTCTCCCAGCCAATGCATGGTTTATTCCAGAGTCACAACCATCTACTTGTCTGCATGTGGCTCCACTCCCTCCTTCTTTGCACTCTTTGTGTCAGGCTCACAGGCTCTCTTCAAAGGCCAGTGTGAGTCTCCACTCCTTTGAGCTCTCTGCCTCTTTGCTCTAATGTGCTCTCCCTCACCTGACTCACTCCACACCCCTGTGCAGGAGTCACTTTGGAGGACTCTTCCTCACTCTCTTGTGATCCTCTTGAATGCCTTATCTTTACTTCCCTGGGATTTTCAGACTCATCTGAATACATGCTTTCATGGGAATTGAATCTTTGCACATGGTACTAGTCAGTGGCTCCATAAAGTTTGACAAGGATCACTGGGCCCCATTCAAGGACTGGTCTATAACAGAAGCTATATAAATACATGTTAAATGGATACTTGAATTAATTAATAACATAATCCAAGGCTCTAAAATATAAGTCCATATTTTTATTTTTCAATGTGTCAAAGCATCCTTCCCCCCCCCCCAAGATTCCAGTCCTGGAGTTGTAGGGCACATAGGATCAAAAGTAACAAAACCTCTTACCAAATGGAGCTATATCAGGGATGTCAGATTTCTCCACAGTGCTACTTCGATGAAGGCTGCTGGAGAGGAACCCTTCCATACCTCTTCCTGGCTTCTAGTGGGTTCCACCAGCCTTTGGTTTCTTTGGCTGCTGGTGGAATCATTCCAGGTTCTGACTGCCTTCACGTGAGCTTCTTCCCAGTGTGTCTCACATGAATTTCTTGTAAGGACTCCTCTCACTGGCTTTAAGGCCTACCCAAATCTCCTCAACATCTGCAGATGACCTTATTTCCACATCTGTAGAGACACCTGCTATGGTTCCATCTGATATGGGTTTTGAAGGAAAACCACTCATTGCAGGCATCACCAATCATTTCAACAGACAGTATAATTTACATGACTTCCCAAACCATTCTTCACTCTCCTCCTAAGCCCAGGTTAGAATGTCTGCAGAGTTTGGCAGTTTTTGTTTAAGTTCTTTCCAATTTCAGTTTCCCGTGACTAAGACCCAAATATCCAACACTAGACCTTCCTGGTACAAACTCCCCATCTCTAGACCTCAGTCAGCCTCCTACCCGAGATGACATTCTGTGCTAGATAGAACTTTCTTCCAACACCACTTTATAGCCTGCTGATAATGCTGTCAGAGACAGGTTCCCATCCTAGAGCCACTCAGATTCTTATCTCCATGATATACTCCCCGCCTCCTGCATTGTCTCCCTGTCCCTGACCCTGGCTTTGCCTGGTCCTGCAGCTTCAGCTCAAATCCCAGCCCCAGCTCTCTCTCTGACTACCTCATCTCACCTCTCGGATATCTCTGATTCTAACAAAGAAATATTCAACTGAAGTCATTTTTCCCTTCCTGAAGCCCCCTGGGGCAGTTGGAGCTCTCATTTATAAACTGAAATAGCCCAGATGACAGGCGCCAAATGCTCTAACATTTTAACATCCCAGCCCTTTAGGAGGGAAAATATTCATGATCGTTGTCCTTTCACTAAGACACGTCTGTTGATCAGTGGGCTTGCCTGCCTCCCTCCTGGGCACCTCTTTAAAATGCCTCTAAGCACATGAAGCAGAGTACTCGGATATATTTGCGTTAAGTCTCACTGGGAATCTTTATGGAAGACAGATGTGCTTTTCATCTTTCATTAGCACGGTACCTATAGTCCTTTAAAAATGGACCTGCTTATGAATGTGAGGTATGAAATCTATCCAAATAAGCACTTCACCTTAAGAAGAAAAAAAGCAGCAAATTTCACACCAGTAACTTCCTCCTGTACCAGGCAATGGGGTGAGATGAGGTCTTGACAAAAATGGTAGGTATTACATAACACTCTCCCATCTTCTTACAGATGCGTGCGCAGCTTTAAAATAGAAACGGGAGTGCGGTACATCGTCTGCAGAAGCCAACTACGTGAGAGAGGAGAACAACATTCTCTTGCTCACAAATATGAAATTAACAAATAAGAGGAGGGAGAAGAACACAAGAGTTATCTGTATGGGCATCTCAGAGTCATCCCTGAGAAAGGATAATGGTGGCAGCCATTTAAGGAAGGCTACAAGAGTACAGGAAGGGTACCTGCTATCCTTTATGTGAAGGGGAGCTATCCATATGTAAAGATGCGGACTCTTACTTTATAACATTATAAGTTGTATCTACAGAAAGGATTGGTGAGACCATTCTGCTACATTTCTTGATGTCCTCTAAAAATTGAGACCCACTTGGAACCCCAGAATGTGACCTTCCTTAGAACTATGCTCCTTGAAGGAACAATAAGCTTCATTCAGATGTGACATCCTGGGTTGGGGTGGGCCTAGTACTGGGCCCCAGTACTGAGTGTTCCTATAAGAAGCTGCCAGTAGTAGGAAGAAACTGGAGTGACAAAGCAGCAAACCAAGAAACACTGAAGGATTCAGGAAGCTACCGAAGCTGCAAGGGACAAGGGAAGGCACTCTCCTTGTGTCTACTCTAGAGTTTTGCTAACACTTCATCGAAGACTTCTCATCTCCAGAACCATTGAAAAAATTCATCTCTACCGCTTTAAGATGCAAAGGTTGTGGGATTTGTTAAGACAACCACAACACAAACCAAACCAATTCTTTCAGGGCACCCTGCTTCATTTTCACTAATTGTTGAGTCACATACTTCATGAGTACCAGAACTGCCTTTGATGTTTCAAAACTTATGCCCTTCCTGAATACACTACTCATGCCCCAGGTCTGGGAAGCTTACACACACACACACACACACACACACACACACACACACACTCACATACACACACACACATACACGTACACACACACACACACACACGTACTCATTGTGTCTGTGTTGAATAGACACAGTCCAAACAAAATTGGACAGCCTTCTCTATTATTTTCTGGGGTTTGTTCTTAATGCCAAAAGGCAAGTCCAGCTAATGCTGTGAATGATACATCCAGTCTAGGACATAGTTTGACATAGTGGACTTTTGGAGACCCAAAATGGAGATCCAATTTATTGGCTAGCTGTTAGGATTCAGAACACATTTTCCATTTGTAGTTCATCACTGGGGACCCACGTTGGGCTTAGAGCTCTCACCAGACCATTGAGATTATCTATGTACATGCCTGCCCTGGACAAGAACAAGGTAAGGATGCACTGCTGGACCTAGAACTCCAGATTGTGGGATACACAATTCCAGTGTTCCTGATGCTTTAATGCTGACCAGTAAGGGAGGAGATGGCTGCTGCCATGGTCCTGCCTGCCTCAGATCCAGTGCCTCGGCCTCTGTTCTCCATCCTAACTGCTGCTACCTGCCAAAAGATGATACAGTCAGATGGCAACCCAGATGCTCTCACTGACCAGATGTCACCAGCCCTGACCTCTGCTGAGGGTTCCTTCTCCACTGGGAGTGCAGGGTATGGCCTCTCCCAAGGTGCTGTACTGTGTTAGATCCCAACCTTCACAAAAACGCCACCCAAAGAGTCTTATTAGTCTGGATCCCATTGATTTTTTTTTTCATTTTTTTGATGTCTTCTAGTCCATCTGGGTTTCTCTGCTGATTTTTCAGCATTAATATGGTTTATACTTTTCTGTTATTTCTAAGAATTTAGATCAGGACGTGGGGAGCTATGGTATTGTTTAAATGAGATAATATGGAAAGTGCAGTTGCCACCATAGAAAGGCTACAGGGGATTCCTAGGCATAAGCTTTGCTGTATCTCCTGACTACTTTGCTCCTTGGCTTCCCCTTCTGTGTACATCGGGTCATAATAAAGACCTGTCACTGATTTTGTCTCTACCTCCTTCCCCTTTTCTCCAGCCACCGAGGACCTTCTCATGACTCTTGGGCAATCTGCTCACTTCCATGATGTCATACTTCATTGACCTTCCTTTTCTCTCATGGTCACTCAGTGTCCTCCCTGGCCAAGGATATAGTGTTTGTCACCATAATTCTTGAGAAAACAAACTCCTCTGTTCCAGACAGAATTCACTACTTGTTCCATCAAGAAATAACTACAAAGTATCACCCTAAAACGGAAGCTGGGAAACTAGCCGTGAACAAGGGCTCTGCTCTGTGAACCTTTGGTTTTGATGTGTGTTTGCTTGGTTGTTGCAGGGGTTGCTTTGTCTGAGAAGGTTTTGAATCTGAGACACAGGGAGAGCTGAGGGGGAGGGGGAGTGACAAATCTATGCTAATATGTCAGTTTTGTGTGTAAATTCAAAAGTAACAAATTTAAAATTTAAAAAGCAGAGCAGGAAATAAAGACACGGCTATGTGCTCCCTAGACTTATACGTGTACACAGCCACGCCCAGGATCAGCAATCTCTTCCAGAAGACTAGATGCTGTTCTAGTTTGCTTTTCTGTTGCTGTGATGAACTACTCTGACTAAAAAGAACTTAGCTTGCATTTCCAGGTCACTGCCCATCAACCAATGTGAAATTATAAACTTACTTAAAACATTGTGGTTTATTTTCCAGTGTTTCTTTTTTTATTCTTTTGGTTTGTTTATTTGTTTATTTGTTTGTTTGTTTTTGCCACCCAACTGTGCATCTCCTGAGCATGGACCCTGTAGACTGCAGTGCAATGACCATGCAGACCATCTAATTATGCAACTGATGTCACTTAGTCTTTCCTCCAACTATGGAACCCAGCACTCTGTGCAAAAGCCCAGTGAGCTGTGATAACGCTGTTGGGAGGCTTGAAAGCAGGCCTTCTCGCTTCTATTTTCTTACTTTCCAAGAACACGTGACATGTGGTAGTGGTACCACTACCTTGTGATGGCTGATCTTGGTTGTTGACTTGATACATGTGGGGAAAAAAGAATTGTCCCATGACCAGATTGTCCCACGACCAAGTCTGTGGTGAGTTTTCTTGAATGCTGTTGATGTAGAAGGGTCCACTCCACTATGGGCAGTGCAATCCCTACACAGATGGCCACGGGCTGTATAAGAAGGGTAGCCTAAAGTAAACCTGAGAGTCAGCAAGCCAATAAGCAGTGCTCCTCCTGAATGGTTCCTGAATCCAGGTTCCTGCCCTGACTTCCCTCAGTGATGGACTGTGACCTAAAGGTGTAAGCCAAATAAACCATTTCCTCCCCCAAGTTGTCTTTGGTCAGAGCAGTTTATTGCAGCAACAGAAGAGCAAACTAGAGCAGACTCCCATAAATGTATGTAAAGTGCTTGCGCACACATGAAAGGCTAGTTCCAGATTTAAGTAATTCTCTTGCCCATAGAACCTATTGTCATAAACAAGAAAGAAAATATCTGTATCAGTGTTTGTGATGTAATATGCAACAGGCTTGCTAATCAATGTCCAGGCTGGGTGCTGTTCTCAAAATCACGAACTGACTTCTGCCTAGAGGCCTCTTGGAAGTGTCCTCGATCTGCAAGGGCAGCTCTTTCTCCTGCTTGACAGGGGAATGTATTGAACATGCCCAGATGGGCCTTTCCCCAAGAAGGGCCCACTGGGGCCAGAATGAATCAAGTTGAAGGAGCATGAGCAGAGTCAGCAGTGAGAGACTCAGCAAGGTCAAAGCCAGACTGAGAAGAGGCACAGAGGCAGGCAGGCAGGCAGGCAGGCAGTTCTTCTGGGGTCCTTCGACAGGGAAAAGGAGAGATCACTTTCTTTTGCTGATCTACACAGCTATGACACCTGAGGTTCAGTAAACACCACAGGAGAGGAGCAGCATGGGAAATTTTTCATGGGTTTCTACTCCAGACTAAGAACTACAGCCAACCAATGATGTGTGTGTGTGTGTGTGTGTGTGTGTGTGTGTGTGTGTGTATGAGAGAGAGAGAGAGAGAGAGAGAGAGAGAGAGAGAGAGAGAGAGAGAGAGAGCTAATCAGTGCTGCTCACTATGTGACCAAATAATACTATCTGCCACCAAACCCTATCCTTACATACACCCCTTGATTAACCTTAGACTCCTGATCTCTTGGTACCTTGGTTTCCAAGGGAAACAAAATAATGTAGTGTTAACTTCTTCCTGGATCCGTGCTGATGAAATGCAGAACTTTGTATAATGTATCTTAAAAAGAAATGTAAGGCATAGATGCACTAATCTATGGTATAATGAGAAGCCATTAGAGGAGTCAGTTTAATACTCTGTCCCATTAGCAGAGTAATAGAAGTAGTTTCTCCCCTAAAACAAAAAAAAAATGTAATGCTAAAATTAAAAATAGCCATAAAGCACTCTGTAAAAGCCAAGTGTTACTATTCCTCTCTCAGAAGCTAATTCTTGACGTGACTACTGGTCACTTTCCGCATCACTTCCTAGAAGACATGGTGGGAAAAGGCAGAGGATGCAGAATCAAGGCAGGCAAGAGTATCTCTCATTCCTAATAAAAGCCTCTCTCGGCATCAAACTGAGATAATTACAGAAAACCACAACTGCTCATAATGCAGAGATCAACTAATCATGGGATTCTCAGCCTCAGCAGGCACCTACGCTACACAGCTATGACACCTGAGGTTCAGTAAACACCACAGGAGAGGAGCAGCATGGGAAATTTTTCATGGGTTTCTACTCCAGACAAAGAACTACAGCCAACCAATGATGTGTGTGTGTGTGTGTGTGTGTGTGTGTGTGTGTATGAGAGAGAGAGAGAGAGAAAGAAAGAGAGAGAGTGCTAATCAGTCACTTTGAGGATGAGCCCCCTGATTATCCAAGTGATCAGTCCTGAATCAAATACACACAAGCAACACTAAATGGACTCATGGGTTTTATTTATGTATTTATAGTGTGTGTGTGTGTGTGCGTGTGTGTGTGTGTGTAACAATAGTAAAAAGAAAGAGGTCATCACTTTGACGGGGAAGGGCATGGAAGGGTTGTAGTAGATAATTAAAGGAAGGAAAAAGTAATGTAATTATATTTTAATTAATTTTTCATTTAAAAATGTTTCTAAAAGTCAAAATAGAGGAAAAATATGTAAGACACAGTGAAACACAAGGCCAAACAGCAGGTGCTCATTGAGATGTTAGCATAGCTTAAAGTGAATTTGCACCCTTGATTTAGTCTTGGAAGAAGTAGTCTAGTCTTTACAAAGCAGAAGGTGGTCTGATCCCTTTGAATAAGAGACAAACTGAAACCAAGAGCAAGTGGGTAACCAGTGAACATAGTTCAAAATAGATCGTAACTTCAGGATAGACTATAACTTCAGTTCTGTCCCATCTATGTCAGCATGAAGCATCCTCCACCATAGAAAACATTCTGTTCAGAGGCAGGGCAAGATAAGTGTAACCTGGAACTCACTCAGGTTCTGGGCCTCCAGGGATCCCAGGACAATGGGTCTGAGCTTCTAAAGTTTCAAACACCTCACTTTAAACTGTCTTCAAGTTGGGGGCTGGAGAGACCTCTCAGTGGTTAAGAGTACTGAAGCTCTTGCAGAAGACTCAGAATCAATTCCTACCATGCACATGGCAGCTTACACCCAGGCCCAGGGATTCGTATGTCCTCTTCTGGCTTCCTCAAGCACCAAATGCCTACGCTGTGCACAGACACACATGCAGGTATGACACCATATACATTGAAAAAAAATGAAAATGTCTGCAAGACAGGAATGCTTTGAGGGAAATGCAAACCACCCTCGGGATCTTATATTCAAGAGCCTGTGTGAAGTCACGCTGTAGATCCAGCTAAGTGTCCCTCCTCCATAGGTATGTAGTAAGCAAAGCAGCAAAATATTACCAACTTCTTAAGGGGCAGTCAAAACATGAGGGAGGCATTTGGAGTGCTTCCCACAAAGAGTAATTTAATGGTCTCATGTTTCTAAGTCACTGTGCTTTGGAACAGGGAAAAAAAAGACTGCTACAACTTTGGAGAAACAAAGCCAATTTTCAGAAAGCTTCAAAGTGGAGCGAACAGATTTTTATTTAGGACTTGTTGTTGGTATTATTGCTATTTTTATCATTGGTACGATTTCTGCAATTTCAGACACTCTCCCCAAATCTAAGATGTTACCTAAGGATTACTAGATAGGAATCCTGAAGACAAAATACTGAAATTTGGAGACCACTTTGCTGAGAAAAATTCAGATAATAGGTTGAAAGGTTATCACCTCTAAGAACAGTCCAGTCTCCTGTTTGTCAATTGAAGCCATGGCAGGTTTCAGAATAGACAAGAGGCATGTTTTCTCCTATAAGAAATAGGAGTTCTCACAGCCATTCCTTTAAGCCTCAAGTTCAAATATTTCTGCATCACAGTTAGGGTAAATCCTTAAAAGAAAATGAAGCAACAGGCTTGTGTGAAGGCTCAGAGGGTAAAGCACTTGTCAAGCCTGAGAATCTGAGTTTGGAGCTTCAGAACTCATACACAGCCAGGCACTGTGATGTGCATCTGTAATTCCTGTGCTCCGATGGCAAGATGAGAAATGGCAACAGGACAATCTCAAAAGCTCATGGGGCAGTTATCTTGGCAGGAGCAGCAGCAAATGGGAGACCCTGTCTCAAAACAAGGTAGAATGTAAGGACCAACACTGGAGGTTGTCCTCTGACCTTCACATGTGCATTATTAAATGCAGACACTCACCTACACACAATTCTCCTCCCCCCCAACACATAGACATCACTGAAGGAGCTTAAAGTAACATAGATAGATAGATAGATAGATAGATAGATAGATAGATAGATAGATAGATAGATAGATAAAGATGGGTGGGTGGATAGATAGATAGATAGATAGATAGATAGATAGATAGATAGATAGATAAAGATGGGTGGGTGGATAGATAGATAGATAGATAGATAGATAGATAGATAGATAGATAGATAGATAGATAGATAAAGATGGGTGGGTAGATAGATAGATAGATAGATAGATAGATAGATAGATAGATAGATCACTGAAGGGAATCTTGGTTCAGTGATGCTCGAATTTCAAGATTAGCAACATGGTCAACTTGTTCATTTTGGGGATCTCTTTCCACTACTGTGTGTATGCCTGCCACAGGCATTCTCTGGATCCCTTCATTCCCTTTTGTGTCTGAACTGTGTTGCTCACAGAGAACATTTTTGTTTGTGTTTACCTAAACATGACACTCTATTCCAACAACAATGTGGGTTTAATTCAGTGGGTTTAATTCACTTATCTCATCTACCAGGGTTTGCTCAGAGACATTAGAAATGATAGGAAATACATTTGAAGAGACTGGTTGCTAGGGATTGGATCACATCATCATGAGACTGACTCTGTATGTCTAAAATTGTCAAGTAGATGGTCAAAAGGGGCAGACTGGACTCCTCCAAGTGGGGTGATGCTGCAACCCACTGATGGAAATCACCAAGTGTTCAGGGGAGCCTTGATCCTGCTATAAGGCCTTCTAGGTAGCTGTACCTGTCCCGGAACATCTATTGGTGATCTTCTATCGTCTAATGGGTCTTGGTTATCTTTGACATGGTCTATTGAGTCTACAGTTATGACAGCAAACCTTACTCCATCTTGGACTGATATTTATTTTTGCACTGGCTCCTCTGTTTACATCTTCTAATATCAAATCTGCTGATGCCTGTCTCTTGGCCATTTTTAAACATTTGTTTCTGAAGTCTTTTGGAAGGTGATGTTTTCTGTACTTTTTCAGCTGTGAATTCTTCCATTTGTTCTATTTGCCAAGTCTCTCCTCTGGGGGCAGATTTTTGGGGGCTCTTTCTCTCTTTCACTGCTAGCTTAGGCTCAGCAGCCACCTTCCAATGGCTTCTAGACAATGCTCTGGTGGGAGAGATCTCCTCTAAATCTTAAGCACTTCTTTCTGACCTACAACTCTTCTGGTCTGAGATCATCAAAATATTATGTAGCAAAATATTTCAGGTGTATAAATAAGTCCAAAGGGTCAGTCAGGTATGGAGGCACATGCCTATAATTCCATTATCAGGAAGGCATAGGCAGGTGGATCTCTGAATTCAGTGCCAGCCTGGTCTACATATCGAGTTCCAGGACAGCCAGCACTACACAGAGAGATCCTGTTTCAAAAACAAAGATACAAAGGGTCATGTGATTGATATCTTGGTTCTCTCTCTCTCTCTCTCTCTCTCTCTCTCTCTCTCTCTCTCTCTCTCTCTCTCTCTCTCTCTCTCTCTCTCTCCCTCTCCAGTGACTCTCTAAGATGGATCCACTCAGGAGCACACAGGCTACAGAAGCAGAAGAGCAGCTGTGATAGGGATCTACAGGCCTCCATCTGCACACAGGAGGTGGGGCTGTTTCACAGCCCCCTGTGCACTGGTCTTGTCAGGAGAGAGCTGGTCTCCCAGGAGTGCTGACACAGGCTTACAGACCCACAGGAGGAACAAGCTCCAGCCAGAGACAGCAAAAACATCTAACACCAGAGATTACCAGAAGGCAAAAGGCAAACGCAAGAATTTTACCAACAGAATTCAAGACTACTTGACATCATCAGAACCCAGTATTCCCACCACAGTGAGTTCTCCCACCACAGCAAGTCCTGGATACCCCAACACACTGGAAAAGCTAGATTTGGATTTAAAATCATATCTCATGATGCTGGTAGGGATTCTAAGAAGGACATTAATAAATCCCTTAAAGAAATACAAGAGAACACAGAAAAACAGATAGAAGCCCTTAAAGAAGAAACACAAAAATCCCTTAAAGAATTATGGGAAAACACAACCAAACAGGAGAAGGAATTGAACAAAACCATCCAGGATCTAAAAATGGAAGTAGAAACAATAAAGAAATCACAAAGGGAGATATCTCTACGGCCACTGTCTAGCTTAAATAAAATTTTTCTAATGTTCTTGGAAACCCCAGGTATCTTTCCAGTCTCAATTACTGTCCCTTTCCCCACTACTCACAGAGAAAGACACTCCTGAATCCAAATGGTGAGTTTGGATTCCTTGAATATGTATGTATTCCTCTGAGTTATAGGTTATATTGCTTCATGTGTTTTTAAATGTTTAAGATGATGTCATACACAGTATCTGGTGCTGCTTTAGGTTTTCAGTTACTTTTATCTAGCCATGTTGTGGCTAGACCTCTGTTCAACTCTGGGACACACCCAATGGTATGACTACTACAAAATTTAATAATTTTGTGCCTACCATTTGTGCATGTTTAGATTTCTCTCACCCCCCCCTTCTTTTTGCAATTACCCAAAATGCTGTTATCAGCTTTCTTTTACAAGTCAACTTGCCCACATGTGCAAGAATTATTGCAGAGAAAATATCTAGGAAAAGGAATTGTTGGGTAATCAGAAATCTACATTGTTAGTTTAATTGATTTTTATCAAACTGCTTTCTATGCTTACAAAGACTTTACCCTCCCACCGGTTATAAATACCATCTCACCCTGCTATCAATTCCAGGATTCCCAGCATAGTAACAGTTCCCACTCCTCTCAGCTTTCTTTCACTTGTGTCTTGGTTCCATAGTTCTGCATTTCTTGCTTTCACATTTGAGCGTCCCCTTCTGGTCCCTTCTTGATTGACAGGGTGCTTTAGATCCACCATCCTGCTACTTAAGACTGTGTGGAACTGCTGGGGCTGTCTCTTCCCAGTCTAAGACCCGTCACTCAATCTTTTGTCGGTAACTTTTGATATACAGGAGTACAGCACTTTAACATAACTATCTCAGTCTATTAGTGAGTCTTTGTGTTCATTTTCTTTGGTGAGACATCTTTTCAGGTGGATTCAAAACTATTATCTTCCAAAGGATGAAAGTTTGGCTATTTAAAAACAAAACAAACAACAACAACAAAAACCCTCATAAGTCTGCAACAGTCTATTTTGGAAAACGGTGTGAAATGAGGATTCCATTTCATTTTTGCATTTGCATGTAGATGATAACATCACTAACTTATATTAAAGATTTGTTTGTGTTATTTGGATTGTGTGTGTGCGTTAGGGTGCTTCTGTCCACAGAGTCTAGTGAGAACAGATATTCGCAAATGTAATGCAGTTGACTTTTGATATTGAACATCTCACAAATTGCTGTCCTCACCTATGTTACCAGTTCACTAATTCTTTCTTCTACTCTGTTTGACTATTATACAGATATTTTTACATTATCACTTTAATTATTAAACTTTATGAAACATTCTTAATGAATTCTCTGTTTTATCCTCAGGTGAAACTATCCCATCTTTTCCTCTATTTGGGTATGGGGTGTGAAATCACACTCTCGTGATATGTGGGACTGTTCCTCGTTGTTCATTATTGGTCACTTTGCTTTTGAACATCTGCTTCTGTTCCTAAACGTGTATAAAAAATTTTTATTGAATTTCACATATTCTGTGTAACCATTAACAAAAAAGAAAGGCTCTGGGTGAAATAGTCTTCCAAAAGAGCAAACATTTTATTTTCTATATTTGTACTGAGTAAAGTACAAGAGACTAAGTTTAAGTTCTAGGTCTTTATTTTGAACTTGCTTTTAATCAACTGGCATAATTCTGATCCCTGCAGCTCCTCATCGATTTCTCTGCTGGAATCTTACCTGTTGCCCAGGTCCCCACCTAATAGCAGGTACCTGGAGCCCTTGTCTTTCTCTACAACCAATGCCTCTATTGAAGCACTCAGCTAGCAGGTTCCAGTCTCTGTTCCCACCGTGAAACCTTACTAGGCAGCCAGCCTGAGGGAAACTTCACAGGAATGTCGGACTCTGCCCTCTGCCCTTTCTCTATCTTTGAGGTCAAGGTTCCTCAAGCCCTGCCCAACTTCCCCGTCTCCAGGTCTGACTTCCAACTTCAGTTTCTAACTTTTCCAGGTTCTAGCTTTTGCCCCTCCCATTTCCTGTGGGTGTTCCTTCTCTCTGAGAATATGCTCTCATGTCTTGTCTTACTGGGATGACTGCCTTCAAGAAGTCCTATTTGCAGACATTACCCAACTTGAATAGTTATTCTCAGTAGTAGGTAATGTTTTTCATTGTAGACTTGAAATCATTATGGATAGAGAGATGGTAAAGTGGTGAAGAGCACGCGTGGCTCTTCCAGAGGTTCTGGGTTTGATTCTAATTACAGATATAACTCCAGTCCCAGGGTTTCTGACACCCTCTTTGGCCTCCACAGGCTCCAGGCATGTACATGGTACACAAACAAACATGCAGACAAAATACCACATAGGCAAAAGTAAACATTATGGAAAGGAACAGAAGTTACCATATGCATTCCTTTCTTCTCTTTTCTTTTCTTCTCTTTCCTTTTCTTTTCTTTTCTAATTTTATTTGTAGAGCTCTTGGCATGCTGATTTATATATTTTTTTCCTATTAGAGCCATTAAAGGAATAAAGTTTTCTATGTATACTCCTGTTGCTAGCTCCTATCCAATATACCCATTAACATTTGGCCCCAAACTTTTCAATTGTTCTTTCTGATGTATTCCTTGACCTATGAATTAGAGACAGGATTATCATATTGCAAGTAATTGGTAACTTCTCTTTTTTTTCATAGTGTTTTTTTTTAACTTCATTCAGAAATGCTATCTAAGTGACATCATTCATTTAGAATCTATTGTAACTTTTGGTCCTGATTTATAAGACATGTTCCATGGTCAGTTTCCGTAAGTGTTATCTCCATGTGTGAGATAATTTACATTCACCAGGTACTGTACGTAGATTCTATTTCTATTCATTATTCATATTGGTGGTATTGTTCAAATTTCTATAGTCTTACTCAATTCTAAGTGGCAGAGGTATCATTATAGTAAATTATATATTTAAATTGCCTTTATTTTTTAGTGCTAAAGTTAAGAAAAGTAGCTTGCCATTGAACTACATATCTTATCATTACATAGGCAATATTTTATCTCTAACAATACTTTTCCTTTTAAAAACCCTTTGTGACTTTTTAACAATGCTCTCTAGCTTTGGTTTGCTAGTATGTTCTTGCTGAGTACATGTGCTCATATGTTCATATATTAAACATACTTAAGATATGCTTGTATATTTTTATCTTATTATACTTTAATTTTTTGTTTTGTTTTCAGTTCTGGAAATTGGACTGAGGCTCTAATGCATACTGGGTACCACTGAGTTACATCCTCAACCCCCTTCAAACATTTTTATTTAAATACAGTATCTCATTAAATGTCTAAAGATGACTTCAAACTCACTAGTGTTCAGGCAGGCCTTGAACTGATAGCCTACCAGCTTCACCTAAGGAGCTGGGTTTGCAGATGTGCACTACCACATTTGGTACATCCATGAAACCAGAGGTTTTAAAGAAATGTAGGAAAATGTATTTCTACTTAGAAGACCCAATATCCAAATATTCTTGCCATCAAAGGTTACTTCTGCTGTGGCACAGAGGAGCTGGTAGCATGCTAGAACTAAAAATAAAGGCATAGGAAGGTAGAACTCTTTGCTGCATTTCCAAAACGCAGGCCTGGTTTTAGTTCCATCAAAGCTCTTTGTCTTGGAGTAAATAAACTCTTTGGGTTAAGGGGCTCTTCGTTCACTGGGTATAGCTAGGAACACCCCTACAAACTTCATATTTCAGAGAGTACCTTGACCATTCAGGAGCAATTAAGGCATCAAATTAGGAAGCTGGAGAGATTGCTTGGAATTTAAGAGCACTTGCTGCTCTTGTAGAAGACCTGAGTTTGGTTCCCAGCACGCACTTCATGGTTGGATGGTTTATGCCCACCAGGGAATATGGCACCTTCTTCTGGCTTCTGAAGGCACACACACACATATGCACACACAGACACATATGTATGAATACAAATAAAGTAAATTTAAGAATAAAGATGTCAAGTTCCAACATGAAAGCCCTTGCACTTTTAAATTATCTTCAGGTATATAATTTTTACACTAGTTGATATTAATCACTAGTTATCTGTAGTATCAAAAACAAAGAACGGAAGGCCCTCAAGACAAAACAAACAAACAAACAAACACAACAACAACAACAAAAAGCTTTCTTGCAATTCTCTGTAGCTCTAGTCACAGATCCTTAACCAGAACAGATGTTTTAAAATTATACAGGACCAATACACAACAAGAACCTCACAATACAATGTATAGACTACCTTTCTATTGTGTTGGAAAGTTAAACATTTTTATTTAGACCCCATGACATCATTTGAGGTGTTTGCTCAGAAAACCTTGTGAAGGAATTTCTCTGTACAGGAGCATGCAAACAAACCCAGTATTTTCCACTATTGGTAAATACTTAAGCTTTTAATAATGGGTTAACAAAAATTACTCAGACTAAGTGATTGCTTTTGATAGATGGAGTGTAATATAACCTTAAGTAATAATTTAACTAATTGCTTCTTCTCTCTGATGTTTCCTATTAATGGTTTTTTAATTATAACATGAAATTCAATTCATTTGCCCTCAGAAAATGGGAAACAGTGAAGGTAAATATGGTGACTGCTCCCAACCCCAGGAGCCAGTGGGGTATACTTTACTTTCTACCTATTTGGATGATATAAATTGAATTCTCTGCATGAGACCTTCAGACAGGTTCTTTACAGTGGAAACCCAAAGTGAGAAAGTTGATTGCAGTAGCTACCCTGGGAAGACTCTTGCTGAACAAGCTATTGCCCAGTACTATCAAAAATGTACTTGCAAGAACAGTGTGGTTTTGGTCCCAGTGGGATGCAGTAGGCCTGAGCTTCACCAGCAGGAAGTATGAACAATATTAAGATCTTTCTGTTATCTTTATGAATCTAACCAAAATGTAGGCATCCATGAGCCAAACTGGGGCTTTAGCCAGCCCTAGTTAAAGTTCACTAGCATCCCTTTGAGGGAAATGTCAGAATCCCCATTAGCAGAGGAAGAAGGAAGGTGATGGCTAACCTCCTGACTTACTTGATTTATTTAATCTGGGTCCAGGTGAATTCAGGCAATGTTCTTTACAGTCTAGCAAGTGAAGTCATTCTCTCTATTGATGTTAATATGTTTTTGATTTTAAAGTAGTCTCCTACTCAAAGATAGACAATACCCTTTCCCACCCTCGTTATATAGTGTCCAAATGCCATATATATGTCAGGGCCAACAAGTGAGTGCTTCTGATTCTGGCTCAATCTCTCCCACATACCACCTACTGCAGGCCTTGGCTCTATTGGCATGGTTTATATATGGAGCTTTGTGTACTATTCCTTTTCTCTGCTATGCTTGGCACCTTTCTAGCAATGAAATTTCTCCCTAAACCTCTATGCTGCTTTATGTTTTACAACTGAATACCAGTCCTCCTCTATTTGGAAAGTATCTCCCTTTTAACTGGGCTCTCCGCTCCACTTAAAGCCATGCAGGAAGAAGGATGCCCACCCAGCCATCTTGTTAAGAAAAGCAATTTAAAAAGATAGAGAGTGGAGGGCAGAAGTGGTCACATTTTTTTAGTTGTTGTAAATGTTAAAAAGCATCCAATCATGATAAATACAACTCTCAAAAAAAAAAAAAGGCTGAGACATAAATCAGAGGTTATGAGCTCGTATTGCTCGTCAGAGGACTTGGATTGGGTTCCCAGCACCTGTATGGTGGCTCACAACTGTCTGTAACTCCAGTTCCAGAGGATCTGATGTAAAGACATTCATGGAGACAAAACAATCATATACTTACAAAATAAAAATAAGTAAACTTCTTTTTTAAAGTATGAAAGGCCTAAAACTCAACAATGAAGGACTTACATGATAAGGCCACAGCTTGCATGAAGTGAAGCTGAGAAAAGGAAGATGTGTTTCCCATGTGATCAGGAATAAGACCATGATAGCCCCATTTCACTCCTTATAAACATCTTATTGAAAGCCCCTGACAGGGCAATTAGATAAGAAAAGAAAATTGAAGGAATCCAAGCCAGACGGTAAGAAGTTACATTGTTTCCAGACTACATGATTTTATGTATAGAAACCATTAATATTTGACCAAAAGGTTACATCTAATAAATTAATGGGCCAAAATTATAGGAATAAAATGTCATATTTATTATAATAATTAACACTATAAAATAATTGGAAAACCAACAGTGATTGCACTAGTCATAAAACTTAAATAAATAAATAAATAAATAAATAAATTTAAGAAAATTAAATACCTCAATCTTGAAAACTTTAAAAAGACATTGAAGAAAACACTAATAAGCAGAAAATGACTCTATGAATTGAGAAGATACATTTGTCATAATGTCCATATTCCCCAAAGTGATACACAGATTCAATGTATTCCCCAAAGTACTAGTGACATTTATTACATAACAACAAAAACAATCAAAACTTGTGTAGAACTACAAAAGAACTCAAGCAGTCAAAGCATCTTGAGAGAGACATAGAATACAGGAGTGAAATCTTATTAGCTGACTTCAAAATATACAACAAAGCTATAGTGACCAAAAAAGCATGGTATTGACATAAACCCAGATAAGCAGGCCAAGGCAACAAAATTAAGCTATTTAGAAACAGGTGTGTGTGTGTGTGTGTGTGTGTGTGTGTGTGTGTATGTTTTGCTATTGCTGTGATGAAACACTATGACCAAAAGCAATCTGAGGAGAAAGGGAGTTTATTTGGCTTTCTTTTTCATATCACTGTTCATTATATTGAAGTCAGTCAGGACAGGAACCTGGAAGAATGAGCTGATGCAGAGGTCTTGGAGGAGTGCAACTTACTGGCTTGATCCTCATGGCTTGCTCAACCAGTTTTCTTATAGAAACTAAAACCATAAGCTCAAGGGTGTCCCCAGGACAAAGAAGTGGACACTCCCCCATTAACCACTAATTAAGAAAATACACTACAGGAGGTACTTTCTCATTTGAAGTTCCCTTATTTCAGATGATTCTAGCTTGTATCAAGTTGATATAAGACTAGTCAGCACAAACCCTTAAATACACAATAGGGAAAAGGATGATGTTTTCAATAAACAGTATTGAGATACTAGCTATCTACATGCAAAAGAATGTTCTTCAAGTTAAAAAAAAAAACTCTCAAAATGAATTAAAGACCTATCTGTATGACCTGAGATTGTAAAACTGCTAGTAGAAAGCATTAAGGAAGGGCTGAACAGATGGCACAGTGGTTAAGACCACACACTGCTCTTTCAGAGGAACTATAATTCCCAGCACTCACATTAGGTGGCTCACAACTTCCTGTAACTCTGGCTCGGGAGAATCCAACACCCTCCTCTGGCTTCCATGGGCACCTGCACTCACATGCATGTACCCACCACGTAGATAGGCATTCATGAATGCACATAATTTAAAATAAAATGATTTTTAAAATTCAATTCTGAGAAAACACTTTTTTAAAGGAAAATATAAAAGAAAACTATATGATGATAAAGATCTTTTTGGCTGTGAATTTTGAAAGCAAAAACAGACAAATGAGATTACACACAACGAAAAGCTTATGTACAGCAAAAGAAACAATCAAAACAGTGAAGATAAAAAGATACAGAATAGAAGAAAACACTGGCAAACTATACATCTGAAAGGAGATTAATTAAAATTCATAAGAAACACAAACAACTCCATACAAGAAAACAGGCAATCCTATTTTTAAAAATGGGCAAAAAACCTAAGTAGACAGTTTTCTTAAGATGTAGGAGTATAGGAGTAGCCAACAAGCATATGGCAAAATGCTCAACATCTCTTATCATTCATGGAGATACAAATCAAAACCACAAAGAGAGTGGTTTTGTGTAGTTATTGTAGCTATTATTGAAAATCCAAAACTAATCACACACACACACACACACAAAATCCCAACAAGGATATGGAGACAATTCAACATTTGCATACTGTTGGTGAGAATATAAATTAATATAACTATATGAAATGCTGGTGCTTCCTCCAAATACTGAAAATGATACTACCTACCATATAACCCACAGATTTACACCTGGATATCCACCATCATTCAAAGTAGTCAACAGGTAGCATTAATCTAGTTGTCCTGAAGAGTGGTTAAGACAGCATAGTTTTGCTGGCTAGTTTTATGCCATCTTGACACAAGGTAGGGTCATCTGGGAAGAAGGAATCTTAATCCAGAAAGTGTTTCCATAGAATTAGCCTGTAGGCAAGTTTGTAAGGTATTTTCTTGATTGATGACTGATGTGGGAGGGCCCAGCATATTGTAGGTGGTGACAATTCTGGGAAGGTGGTAGTGGAAAGATTCAGAAACAAACTGAGTAAGGTAGGTGAGGAAGCCAGTAAGTAGCACCCCTCCATGGCCTCTGCATCAGCTCCTGCCTCTGGCTCTACCCTGCTTGTATCCCTGCCCTGACTACCCTTGATGATGAATTATGATATAGAAGTATAAGTGAAATAAACTCTTTGCTCCCCAAGTTGTTTATGGGCATGGCATTTTATCTCAGCAATAACCAAGACAATGATATATACATGATGGAAAACATCCAGGCATAAACAAGATGAAATCTCACTATTTGGAACAACATGGGTGAGCCTGTAGAATAGAATGTTAAATGAGCCAGGCACCAAAGTACACATAGTACAGAAGCTTTCTCAATGTGGAATTCCAACATGTTGGCCTTACCGAAGTAGAGAGAAGGATGGTGGTGACCAAAGGCTGATCAAAAGGGAACATGAGATGGGTATATGTTGTTCAAATTATATTTAACTATAGTTAGACAGAAAGAAGAGGAGAAAAGTGTACAGAGACTTACATATAAGGCTACAAATATATGCAAATATCTTAGTGTGGGTGGTTGAAAGATGGAGAGGAGGAGTAGGAGGGGGCAAAGGAGAGATTGTTACTAATAATTAAAGTCTTCTCGAAACAAATTGTGTGTGTGTGTGTGTGTGTGTGTGTAAACCAAAGGATATGCTCAGCTGTTTTTCCTCAGGTACTATCCACTCTGAGTAGTTGAGGAAGAGCCTCTCATTGGCCAAGAACTATGTAGACCAGGCATGTTGGCTATTGAACCACAGGGACCCACTGTTCTCTGCTTCCTCAAAGCTGGAATTATAAATACACACCACCATGCCAGCTTATTGCTTTGTTCTGTTTTTGTTTGACATAGGTTCTTGGGAGCTGACTTGGATCCTCATACTTGCACAACAAGCACTTTAGTAACTGGTCTGTGTTGTCTCAACCCCAAAACTTTGGGTTTGAGATCATTAAAATGTTCCAAAACTGTTTATGAACCTTATTTCCCAGTGCAACAAAAACTGAAATGACTGAGTCATACACATTAATGGTAAACTGTATGGCATGTGAAGTGTCTCTCAATTTTGAGGTGTGGGGAAGAATATAGAAGACTATAGGCAGGTTATAGTTATTGATTTAATCTAATAAGATGTGTAGTAAACAGTTAGGTGGGTGTAGCTCAGTAGGAGAGCTTTTGCCTAACATGTCAGAAGCCCTTTTGTCAATCGCCAATGACAAAACGAAAAAGCAGAAATGGTGGCGTGAAGATGTAATCCCAGCACTGTACTCGGAAGCAAAGCAGGACCTTGAATCTGAGGGTAGCCTGGGCTACATGGTGAATCCAAGAGTAGTCTGAGCTACACAGTGAAATCCTGTTTCCAAAGGAAGCAAAAGAGAAAGGAAAGAAGAATATAAGAGAGAGGGGGAGAAAGGAAAAGAGAGGGAGGGCAGGAGGGAGGAAGAGAGAGAGCGAGAGATGAGGTGTTCATAAACAAGTATGCCATTATTAAAGCCCACCTTGGCCAACTTTGGACCATAAGAGAGCAAAACACAGAATGCAATAAATTTTAGTACGGAGAGAAATTGTATGTGGAGACCTCAGGGATTCCTCGGTGGTTCTGTGTATTTTTTTCCTTAGACTCTTGCACCTCCGTTGGATGATAAAAGACTGGAGAGAGAGAGAGAGAGAGAGAGAGAGAGAGAGAGAGAGAGAGAGAGAGAGAGAGAGAGAGAGAGAGCATAATAAAAAATTTAATATAAAAATAAAATCACCTGGGTGGTGTGGGTCATAGCCTGGTGTCATTCACACTAAATTCTAACCCTATTTCAAAGCTAGTTCAAACCCTACCCTCCCTACCCTCTTCATTCCCCATCCCGGGCATCCCATATTCCTCTCACTGCTTGTAAATCTTGTAGAATTGAGATTAAAAAGATGAATCAGATAAAAAAATAAAAGCTCGCATGTATCAATATTTCCCAAGTCTGAGAACCCCATCAACCTCTCCAGTGGAAAAAAAATCATTGTCTTATTCCCCAATTAAATTACCTTATAACACTTTGAATATACAAGTATAACAGAAAGCATGCATCCACTGTATGTTTATGTTCTGTAAAGAGTTGCAATAATGAAAGAAATTTCATAGCCCAAATCAAGTTTACTGCATGCTACGTATTATAAAATGAAATCACCAGTGGCAACTGGAGCATAGGTGCATGTTTTCTGGTTAGAGTTTGTGTTTGTTAGGGGTTCTATCGCTGTAAAGAGACACCCTAACCAAGGCAACTCATAAATAAAAACACTTCATTGAAAATGGCTTACAGTTTCAGAGGTTTAGTCCATTGTCATAGTGGAAAATAAGGCAGCTTAGTAAACATGGTACTGAAGATAGAGCTGAGAGTGCTACATCTGGTTCTACAGGCAGCAAGGACTGTGTGGAACCAAGCCTGGCCTTAAGCATCTGAGGCACCAAATCCTGACCCTGACAGTGACACACTTCCTCCAACAAGGCCATACCTACTCCACTAAGACCATACCTCCTAATAATGCCACTCCCTATGGGCCAAGCATTCAAATACATGAATCTATGGGGAGGGCCATTCCTATTCAAATCACCACAAGGTTCTTCTGAGTTTGACCTGATATGTTAACCTGTTAACTGTATATCTGTAGAAAAAGATTCATTTGCTTGTCTATAAAATAGATCAGCAGACACATTATAAGGCTAATTTGAGGCTTACACATGACGGAAAAGAAACTTCTAGACAATTGTGAGAGACTAGAATGCATAGGAATATGAAGTATTGCTTGATGATTTAGTTCATTGTCAGCCCGGCAGGAAGCGTGGCATCATGCAGGCAGACATGGTGTTGAAGAAGTAACTGAGGGTTTTATAGGCATATCATCTGGACTTGGGTTGGCTTTTGCAACCTCACAACCCATCCCCAGTGATATACTTCCTTCGGCAAGGCCATACCTCATAATCCTTCTCAAGTAGTGCAACTCCCTAATTATTATGCACATATATATGAGCTATGGGGGGCCATTTGTACTCAAACCATCATGCTGTGTGTGTGTGTGTGTGTGTGTGTGTGTATGTGTGTGCATGTGAGAGAGAGAGGGGGGAGGGGGAGGGGAGGGGGAGGGGGAGGGGGAGGGGGAGAGGGAGAGGGAGAGGGAGAGGGAGAGGGAGAGAGAGAGAGAGAGAGAGAGAGAGAGAGAGAGAGAGAGAGAGAGAGAGAGAGAATGTATACCTTTATGCAGTCTTGGGCGTTGTTTCTCAAAGCTATACACCTTGTTTGCTGAGACAGAACCTCTCGTGATTTCAGAGCAAGTACTTAACTGATTGACCTATCTATGGCTGGCCAGTGATATATACCCAGGGATCTGCCAGTGCTGGCATTACGGTGTATGGAACCACACTGGGCTTTTGTTGCACGGGTTCTGGGCAAAGAACTCAGATCTAAAGGCTTATCAACTGAGACATTGCCCCTAGCCTGTTAGAATGTCTTTCATACCTTATATTTCAAAGATCCAGAGTTAGAATCAACTACGTAAGTGATCTTGGGTAATGCCAATCCCTTCCTGTCAACATACTCCAGGGAGAGTCTTCAGTATAGACAGAAGACAATTTTAAATTGAGTTTCTTTCTGGTTGTGAACTGGCTTCACCTGAACAGTATTACAAACCTAGAGAACTTACTATTGACGTCACAAGGACACTTCATTTTGCTTATCATTTTGTTACCAACCTTGTTTCTTGTTGGTTTTCACTGATGGGATCAAATCCACAATGGTGTTTCTGCTGCCACTCTACATGAGATGCAAAGTTATGAGAAACTGAAGAGGAAACATGGTTGGGAAATAGAGAGAAGCTAGAAAAAGTAAGTCAGGTCAGTCCGTGCGACAATGCAGTAATATAGATGGAGGTAACTTCAGTTCTCTGCACTGTGATGGGGCTGCCTGAGCTGTGACCACTGGGGAAGCGGGACAGTGATACCTGCAGCCCTGCCTCCCGCATCTCACAAACTGCTGCATAACTATGACTACTGAAAACTTAGAAGCGTTAAAAATGTGCAGAGTTAACCAAGAGCATGCTCTGGGCTTTCAAGAAGCTGATATGTTGAGGAGAGATCTTGATTTTCGTAATGCTCCTAGAGAGTCATGAAAATAAGAAGTCATGTGATCCCTAGTGAAAACCAGCAGCATGGCCAGCAGACAAGTCAGTGCATATGTGCTTTGACATTAAGGTGGGCTAGCCTTGTCCCAGGACTGCTGCCCTTCATGACATCCTGGGATAGTACATTTTACTAGTGGTGTGTGTGTGTGTGTGTGTGTGTGTGTGTGTGTGTGTGCATGCCATGGTGAACTCTTAGAGGTAGAGGACAGCTTTTGTGAGTTGGTTTTCTCTTTCTGATATGTGGGTCCCAGAGATCAAAAGCAGGCCTTTTGTCTTGGAAGAAACCTCATCTACCCCCTAAGCCATTTCACCAGTCCAGATAATACGTTTTAACCTGATTTTAAAAGGTACCTTTGAGTAATTCCTATGACTAAATAAACAAATACTAGTAGCAATTTATTCCATGGTACTTTTTTATTATTATGTGTCTTCATGTATTTGCAAATAAGTTCATCTGCCTTCGGAGGCCAGAGTGGGTGTTACCTTTCCCAGAGCTAGAGTTCAGGGCACTTGTGAGAGACCTGTGGTGGGCTCTGGGAAGCTCTGAAGAACTGCATGTGCTAAACCTCTGAGACATCTCGCCAGCCCTGGGGGCCAGTGCTGTGAGACTTCATTACTAGTAGGAATATATTCTATACATCTTACCAAGAAGACACCAACACTCTGAGAGGTCACTTCACGTTGTCTAGGGCCGCAGAACTTAAAAGTACCTGAACTAAGCTGGGATCGTGGTCTGGGTGTGTTTGGCTACACAACCAAATCTCTGAACCAACATTCACACGGCTTCACAACACTAAGACCTTCACTATACTGCTGGGTGTGAGAGAGGGAAGGGCTAGGCTTACACGCTGGCAGTGGGTCACGTTCTATGTGTGTGTGTGTGGTGACTTTTAGAATAGTACTGACTGCAAATACACACAGAGCTCACTGGATGACAGACTCTTTAGTACCTCATCGACTCTATTAGGCTTGGAATAAGAGCAAGCATTATTGCTTGAATTTCACAGAGGACAAGGTTGTGGAACTAGAAAGTCTTCGAGCATGTTCATGGTCATAGAGGAACCAGCATTAGAACTAAAAGCCAGGGCTGTTTTCAGAGATGGTTCTTTTTGGCTGTTTTATAGCTTGGATGTGAAGGGAGATCAGAGGGATGTATGGCCTTCATACTTAATATCTCCAAGGTAACCTGAATAAGCAGGTTTTAAAAACTCAGAAACTCTTCCTTGACTGACTAAACTGTCAAGAGCATCATAGTCCAAATGCTGACGGCCATGTACTAGCAGTGTATTGTAGGAAGTGAGAGATTCTGATGGAATAGTGACAGATGATAGCTACATACGTAAATGGACATATAGAGGCAGATAATAGTTTATACACACACACACATATACATATACATATACATATATATGATAGATGATAAATAATTGAAAGATAATGGAAATAGATAATAGATTGATGATAGATAATACAGATATATGAACAGTGGTAAATAAATAGATGATAGAGATAGGTGGTGGATCGGTAGACAGATGATCAATAATAGGCAGGTGATAGGTGATGATGGGTAGATAAAATAGATAACATGTAGATGTTAGATACATAGATTATAAGCATACAGGTTGTGCATATATACTCCCCAGATCTAAACTCTAAAGTGCTTTAAGATCTGGAATCTTTGGGGGCCACTACAGTAATACAGATGGAAAATGGCCCACCTGACCTCAGGCTATAGACCATCAGCAAAATGCAAGTATGCTAAAAGTATTGTATAGTACCACCTTCGTATTTTGACAATTTTGTGCAGTGTGCATAAGGTATATATATATATGAAATGTAAATTAATTTTGTGCTTAGGCTTGGTTCCCATGCTCAAGACATCTCATTCTATATTTGCAAATATTTCAAAATATCTGAAATTTGAAATCCCTCCAATCCTGGACTTATATAAACAGCTTTTCTATTTTCATCTCAACTCAGATATCCTGTTCCCAGATATGTCAAAGGCAGAAAATTTGACCATCATATGTATTACTGGCCACTTTGCCCAAACAGCATGCTCCTACAGTGAGGCAAAAGAATACAGGCTTTCTGTTAGTGACTTTGAATTGGAGTTGCTTTACTTTCTCCTGAACAATTTGGGTTTTCATATTTTTTTTAAAAAAATGAGGTCAGCAGGGGCATAAGGGGGGATTACATGTGATATTCAATCGATCAAGAAATTAGTCCCAACTCTCTACTTCTCTTAGTAAGGACATGGCCAAGTTGTCCTCAGACATCCTCTCCCACCCGTGAATGGCAGCCAAGCTCTGGGGCAGAAGGTAACAGATTTCTGGAATGCAGCCTTTGGGCACCAGCAGTCCATCACGTGGGAATGAAGAAGGCTCTCTCCTACAACTGAAACCACAGAGGGGTTAGAACAGGAGGCAAGATAATTACTTACCTGGAGAACGGCCAGGC
Source organism: Mus caroli (assembly GCF_978045245.1). Lineage (NCBI taxonomy): Eukaryota > Metazoa > Chordata > Mammalia > Rodentia > Muridae > Mus > Mus caroli. The sequence continues at coordinate 67,297,392 of NW_028227266.1, forward strand.
AAGCAGCCTGGGCCTCTCATGGAAAGCGCCATGGGAAATGTGATGACCACATTCGGTAAGGAGAACCTCGGATTCCTACCTGATCTGATAGGCAAGGTCAAGGCAGGACGCTGATCCCAGAGACAGGAAGGGCTGGCGCCATCCTCTAGCCAATGTGTGCAGCCAGGTGAGCTCTTCACGATGCAGAGATGGGTCTCAGGATTAACCTTAGGGCTGCAGTCGGTTCTCTCAGGATCTAAATGTTTGGGTTCCTCGTGTCCTGTTTTCTTATGCCAAAGCCTTGAAGTCTGAGGGTCTTAGTGCATGTGGTGGGACCATACATCTTCTCTATTGCAAGTTCATTCTGGATACTCACAAGGTTATTCCTCTGCGCTTCTCCTTCCCTCTACACATCTGCTTGTTACTACCACCACTATCAGGATATGGCTTCCTGATCTGTTTCCTGACCCTCTGTAATGGTTACTCTTCATTGTCAGTGTGACTGGATTTATTTATAACTGCAGATGCCTCTAAGTATGTTTGTAAGGGCATTTCCATGAACTGGAGACTTGAACAGAATAAATGGGAAGAGGAACTACTGGAGAATCAGCAAAGACACCTCTCTGGCCAGCTGTGACATGAACGGCCTTCTTTATACTCTCCCGCCACCATGAACTGCTCCACATCCCAGTCACAGTGGAATGAGCCCTATGGTGAGTCCAAATGACTCTTACTTAAATTGTTTGTCAGGTATTGGGGTCACAAGAATAAAAAAGCTACTTTAGTCCCAGAGGAGTTGGGAACTACCTCTAGGAATGCACTGTACCTTGTAACCCTCTCTGCTACACTGCTTGCATCACTAGGTCCTATCACTGCCCTGCAGATTCCCTACAAAATACACCTATTTGTAGGTGGTCCCTCCTCTCCAATCAGCTTTTCTATATCACATGGGCTCTGTTATGCAGATGATTATTACACACAGTTCATGACTTGTGATGGATCATCAACCTCATTGATTCGTAGGCAGTTTATACATTTCAAACATGCCACTGTTTTGGTCTAAGAGACAGAAACTTGCAAATGCACAGAGGTGATTGTAGTAACCCTTGGAGAAATTCATCACTGAGTACAAGGGTCCATTTGGTCCCCTGTGTTCACTCACTGTTTGCCCATGAGTAGACCCTGTAGGATGCCCTGCTTGGATACTGTCAGTACCTACTTCTTCTGGGGTCGTTTATGGGAGATTCTAGGACAGAATCAGTTACTTCCTGCATCTCTCTGACTGATGGGCTGCTTTGGCTTCTAAGAAGCAGTGACGGGTGTGCAAATAGGATGAGAGAAACCAAGGAATAGGTCACCTCAAAGGTGACCTCCTGCTTGCCCAGAACCCAATGGGGCTGACCTAGTTCCTCAAAATCATGATGTTTGTCGATTGCACTTAGCAAAGTGAAGGACATGTCCTTTTATTTCACATCCTCCATGAGCTTCCTGAATTCACCTGACAGTACTACACACCTGGAGTGTGTGCCCTGTGAACCCCATCCCGTGATTCCTTTGTGGAAACAGTGAACTCATTCGCCATACTCTTCCCGTCTTGAACCCATGATCAAAATCTGCCTTGGAAGTGCTCTTGACACAGTCCTCCCCATCCAAGCAAGGCCTTAGTCTAAAACTTAGGATCCTCTGGTTATTATCATCGCTTATACCATATATCTACATCTGCCAATCAGCAGTCACCCTCTTTAAGGTAATTAAGATTAACTTATTCAAAAAGTATTATATTCTGCAAACATTTGCTCTTGTATCCGTCTTTCACCAGGTTACCGTGTCTTCTTAAGTATGTTAGTATTTGAGAGTGTCATTTATTTTTTAAGAACTGCTTTTGTTTTATGTTGCTACTCCAATTCCAAAATTGCCTAGGCTTTGTGTTCTCTTTCAACCGTATGTTTCCTTCAACCATTGCTATTTCTTGCACGATGTTTAGAATGTGAGTTTGGTGGAGGAACGCGTATATTACACTGAAGTTTTACCACCTGTATTTACCAGAGCGTCTGACATTTCTAAGTCAATCAATAAATAGTTTTTGAACAAACCAATAGATGAATGACCATGAGCTTTCTGGGTGTCCTACTTAGACACTGAAGAAGCCACAGCTTTCTATGTGACAGAGCCTTTTCTTAAAAACCAGGACAGCAGTCCATATGTCCATCTGCATTTGCTGCAACATTTTCATTACAATGATTAGCTGGCTTATTGGATTTAATTATGTATCCTTAGAGTACTGGAATACCCTACTAAATACCTAAGGAAAAAGAATATCCCAAGGATGATTCTCTTCCTGGCATTCAAATGTGTTTCATTTTAATATCCTTTAAGTGTGGTAACGCTTGCTCTCAGCACACAGACCTTTCTTATTCCTTCACCGACTTTGTGTTGTTACATAGCTTACAACCAAGTTATACAATTTTAAAATGTTTTAGGCCAACAAGATTAAAATGATCTACTTAGCTCCATACAGCAGCACGTTAATCAGAGTGTGTAGAATTGATTAAACATATTTTTACATGGGGATGCTGTTCTGTGAATCGTGGGAAGATGCATAACATAACACTATATGATTGTATTTCTGGTTCCTGGGAAGTTAGAATTTGGAATCTGGTAGCTGAGAAGTTCCAAAGCCTCCTGTTGGGATCTGGATGACAGGAGAGCTATCATCACCAGTGTGGCCCTCATCCTGAGACCTTTCATTTACTGATGCCTTTGGGAAGAACGGCAAACTGAGATGGTAATGTGGTCTCTCTCATTTTTCCACCCAAGTGTTAGGTCTCAAACCCAGGACAAATGGCTGAGATGCCTATTAAGATATCCAAGTGAATCTGCACCCTTCCATTCTCCCAGCATCCCTCAGTCAGTCCCTACCTATTACAGGGGTGTTCCCTATATAATTCAGTCATTTTGGCTACTCTGGCACTTCTCCCTCCTGGCCTCTTGGTCTCCTGGCTCTCCCCTATCCCATCTCATCATGTGGCCTGACTCGGGAGCAGATTCACTTGGGACCCTCACAGATGTCTCTCCTTGGGCTCTGGTCTTTCTCCTATCAATAGTGAACCTTCTCCTCCACTTCCCAAGGAGCAGTAGGGCCTCCTTTTGTGTGTCCTTTTGTCATTCACCAAGCTGATTCTCCTTGTCCCAAGGGATCTCTGGGAGTTGATAAAGGGCCTGATTTGGCAGTGGCAATATAGGCTCCCCAGGGAGTCTCTTTGTCTTTTTAAATTGGACTTCCGAATAAGAGCTGGGCTGTTTTAATAAAAGATTCTTCTGCTGAGGGATAGGTGGAGAACTACGGGGCAGAATCAATAAAAACAAAGAATTGAGACAAAGGGCTGGAATTTCACAAGCCTAGGAATATATTTCCAGCAAAATAAGATAAACGGGGGTCTTTCTTGCTTCCTGTAAAGACAAGGGGACTATGTATACACAAGATATCATTGAGGCTGTGTGTAATGTAGGCTGATTGGTAAGAAGTTGGTTTCTTATAAGGAGACCACACCATCACAGGTGTCTGCACAGTTCTTTTTCAAACATCAATGTCACTATGCATGCATAAATGTCACTTCTGTATACTTAATGTATTCAGTGCTATGCTATGGGATACATATATGCACAGTAAAAAGTCTTGCCTTTTCCACATCCACTAGAACTTCTCAGACAGTAATGTGAGCAACGAATTACTCATAAATCTCTTCAAAAGACGGATTCTGAGTCCCTCGGTTTAAAGAAGGGTGATTAGTCTATGCCCAGCAACCTCTTTTATGGTATGGATGATTCTAGAATATGGGCTGGACTGTGAATAACAAGACCCTCATTCTCTGTCTCAAAACCCACCTCCAGAGCTGACTATGGTGACAGCACTCCAGAGACTGAGGCAGGAAGATCGAGAGTCTGATTCCAACTGGGCCACAGTGTAAGACTCTGTCTCAAAAACAGCAAGGTGGGAGAGATGACTCACTAGTTCAGAACACCTACAGCTCTTATGGTAGGTTCCAAGTTCAGTTCCCAGCACTGGGTCAGGTGGTTCACAACTGCAACTCAGCTCCATGGGATGCAACACCCTCTTCTGGCTTCCACAGTCATCCACAATCATGTGCACAGACCTATACAGAGACACACATACACACATCATTTTTTTTTAATCAATCAGCAAAGAAAACAAGAAAAAACAAACAAACAAACAAAACCACAGTAAACAGCAGCATAAGAAAGGCCAAAGCAGCCCTGATCTAGGACGTCTTGAGAACACCTTATCTAACCTTGGCATTGCTCCATTCTTAGATAAAATGCTGAACAATTAAAGCTGTAGAGTGAGTCCTTTACCAAAAGATTTGTCACATACAATGCATGAGTCTTAGCTAAGTATAAATTTCAGCTGATTTCTGCACACTACATCTACTACTCATTTGTCTGGAACTCAAATTTATCCTGATGTCTTGTTCCATTCATTCAATCCAGCGGTCCAACTTGCCACTGACCCAGCACGCGAACCATCCCATCCCCTGCCATTAGATCATGGCCCAGAGCAGACCCTGCCTCAACAGACACCATCAGATGGGGTCAGTTTTTCAGTTTTCAGTAAGTGCACAGAGGCAAGTGAGTCCATCATTAGGTTCTGGCTCCATCCCTATCACCCCATGAGCTCCTGGAAAATAGAAATACATTTGGGTGTCTTCTTGTCCCTAGCTAAGAAAAAGTAGTAGCCAGGGGTCATACAAATACTTAACAGGCATTTTCCAGATGAACCCAGTCTCTGATCCAAGGAAGTGCTGTGGTTGATGACAGGACATGCTTTGGCCTGAAGTTGGATGATCTTGAGGCTTTGGGACCAGGGCCAGGATGGGGTCAGAAAGACACACAGTAATCATTGTAGGGGGGACAAGAAAAAGGTTAATCCAGGGAAGGAGTTTCTGCCTGTGTGTTAGCACTGAGCGCTCTCTTAACTTCAGTAGATTAGGTACCTAATCTGCCATACTCAAAATAATTGTCCCCACATTTCACTTGCCATTTCTTCTAAAAGCCTCACTGTTTATCATCCATCTTTTTCTTCATTCGCCTGAGGAATGAAGCCACATTAACTTGGATTAACATTGTGTCGCTTTCATTCCCCTCTGTAGCCATCTGCAGTGAGACTGGATGGGTCTTACAGAGTAGAACCACATTTAAGGGTACAGGGACATTAGGCAGCCTGTGATTGATGTTGGCTAAAGAGGCCATCCTGAGCGGTCTGGAGGGTAACGGATGATAAGTTTGAGTGAATTTGTTCAGCACAGCAAGTCAAAGTAAATATAAATGTCAAGAGAGAGATGGAGAGCAAAAAATCAAACCTGATGCTCATAACAGGCAGACAGCAGAAACATCCTGGGAAGCCCCTTTAAGGCAGTCAAGCTGGGGTCGCCAGGAGGGAATGCAGGGTAGGACAGTGTCACCCTGGGTGAGGATCCCATGTAGAACAAATAGCAAGGGACAAGACATTATCAAACCAGGTGCTCACAACATACAGCAGGGAAACTGGCAGTCAGCTGGAGTTCCCGGGTGAGCTTTCTCTCCATGGCTTCCCTTCCTCACAGTATATATAGCATAGGACAAGAGCAGTCTGTTGGAAGGGGGTGGCATTCTAACTATTCTCAAGAGCACAGTGTTTTCACTCTTCCACTATTTTTTCCCTTCCCGTCACAGTCAGGGAGCTCATCTCATCCCAAGACAAAGAAACTTGGAAGAGACACCTTGAGACAGGCATGTTTAGGTCTGAAAGGGGGTGGTGGTGGTTACATCCCCAGAGCTAGAGCCAACTTCTCAGATAGTTTCAATAGCCAATATAAGGTACACGACAGTGTGTTTTACCAACCCCTTCCCAGATCTTTGAAAGTTCTTCTGTTAAATACTAGAAAACCTTGGAGTATGCCCTGAGGGATATAATCCTTTCCAATCTGCACTGTCAACATTCAGTGACCCGCACTGTCCTTTCCAGCATACACCTGACTTGAGAGTCACTGATGCCCAAGTCAAGATTGGGACACACTGTATGTGCAGGAAGGGACTACATGGATTAGACCCAGCACTGTTTCCATATTTCTGACAAATGGAACTGTGTGTGAGTGACATGGTTGCCATGTGACAACACTGATGCTTTCCCTTGTAGCAATTGACACAGGCATGGTTGCCTCCCAAACCACACTAAAGCATGGAAGGCCCATCACAAGCAGCAATTTCATTTTAATTCATTTTTCAACATTTACCCAAGCTTAGGCTTCATTTGGTACATGTAATAGCTAGCAAGCCAAGTTTCCTTTATGAAAACCGAGAATCCACATACAGAGTAATTACTCAGAGGAGGGAGAAGCCGCCCTCGGTCAAACAGCACCACTCTAAATATTGACACTGTGTAGGCGCTGCTCAGGGTTAACCATTTGGATCCCACTGCTTTCCATGGACAGTGCTGTCTATTGAACAAGACACGAAGACAGAAGAAGGAAATAATGGTGAGACTGGAAGCTCAGAGCATGCATAGCATTGCTCTGGGGCAGGAGTGAAGTGGTCAATGTGACAGGAGGGAGAAGAGACGAGCTCATGTCTACAACCTTCAGGAATCACAGCTACCCAGTACTTATGCCTTCTGGCTCTCACTCCCTGTGTGACACTGCATATGTGAGCTTGTGCCCGTTTTACCCATCATCCATAATTCCTGAATGAGGAGCTGTGGGAGCAGAGTGACTTGGGTACCAGGAAATCATCGTCCTGACTCTCCTTGCTCTGGGTGTCCCTGACATCCCTCCTGCCAAGGTCAATCTCTGTCCACAGTTGCCCCATGTTTCTTTTGTAACTATTCACACTGAGTGTCTTTCCATGTCAAGAATTTCTGGGGGGAAAACATTGGGTGTCTGGCTGAGCCCAGGATGGAAGAAGAGAATGCTTGCCCCCAATGTCTTCCTGTTCCTAGAGGCAATGGCTTTGGGTGAAAGCAGTCATCAATTCCCAAAATAACCAGTTCTCATTCTCATTGTAAGAAGTCAATCCTCAAGAAGATGTTAAAGTGGGAAGAGAATCCCAAAGTATTTATTCCACAGAAAATACCCTCCTTGTTCTATCTGCTAAGGAAAAGCCCACACATCCACATGACAGGTATTCTAATTATCCTGTTATCAGCTTGACACAGCCCACAGTCATCAGAGGGAGTTTCAAATGGAGGATTACCTCCTCAGATCAGATTGGTCCATGAGATGCCTACCAGGCATACTCTGGATTGCTAATTGATGTAGGAGGACACAACCCATTGTAAGCAGTACCATCCCTAGGCATGTGGGCCTGGGCTGTATAAGAAACGTGGCTGAATATGAGCTAGGGGCAAGCCACTATACAACATTCCTCTATAGTTGCTGCCATCAGATCTCTGCCCTGAGTTCCTACCCTGACACCTCTGTGACCTGAAAATGTAAGATGAAATAAACCCTTCCCTCTCTGACATGCTTTTGGCTCTGCAATTTATCACAGCAACAGAAAGCACAGTAAAAACAACCAATTATTCTCAAATACACGATCCATGTCTTTATCCCCACAGCATTTTGCTAACCAGCTCCTCTCTTGAGGACAGTAGTAGTAACTGCAGAGCCAATCAGCTTGAGCCTGGGAACCTGAATACAAATCTAAAAGTATGAATGCTCAGAGCTTACTATCTTTTAGATGTGAAAATCCAGCCCAAGAAATTCACACACACAAATACACACACACACACACACACACACACACACACACACACGCTGAAGCAGTCTGGACTTACTCATCTGCCACAGGGCCCTGTTTACATCTTAAGTTACTCAAACAAAATATAGAAACAGCCTCGCTTTGTCTTAAACTGCTCATTACTTTAACTCACATGGCACAGAGTTAACCTCAAAAGAAATGAGGGAAGTTGTCCATCTGGGTATCCCACTCTGCTAAATTGATTTCCTGCATTTCTGGAGCTGGTGAGAAAACCAGACAGTGAATAAGACCCATGAAAGGATATGATGGCCCACAACACAGCTTCCCACTGCCTGTCAGCTTGGGAGGAGTGGTACCAGTCATTTCCTCCCAGAATGCAGATCAAGATGGCCACACAGCTCATTGCCACTGCCACACCAAAGCCCGGCTGATGAAAATGTTCTCCTAGGGGGCTAATTTTCCCACTTCTGCCTTTTGCACCAATTTCATCCATGTTTTTGGTTCAATTGTGTCCACAATTTTGTGCCATTGGCTGTATTGCTTATGCCCTTCTAAGCAAGTGTCATAGAACATGATTAAAGTTGAAATTTCCATAATGCATTATACATATCTATATTATATAATCTACAATATTATGCATAATGGTGTGCAAATAAAGGCTAGGAAAATAATTATGGAATTGATATATAATGATGTCTGAAGTGTAGCCTAGCATTTTTATTTGGTTTTGGTTTAGTTTTTTTGTTTGTTTGTTTTGTTTTGTTTTTTTTGGCTATAGTTTTAGGTTTTGCTTTGAGACAAGTATCGCTATGTAGGCTAGCTGTCCTGGAACTCATTATATAGAGCATGCTGACCTTGAATTCTAGATCCTCCTGCCTCTGCCTCCCAGGTGCTCAGATTACAGGCATGTGCAGACACACGCAGCAGTATTTTACTGTCCCTTCAGCCACAGAGAGCCTCTCTGCTGATCACCAGGTCAGTCCCAGAATTGAACCTAGATGTCTTTAGCATATTTGTGTTTATGAACCATGAGTTTGCACAGATTTTTAAGTTCTCTCATTTGTCAAGACAGACTTGATTGAAATGTTTATGAAATGTGAACAGGTGGACACAGGTGTGAGTTCTTATGTTTGATGGGGCAGTATCAGGGTACCTAGAAAGATAGGGAGACTAGTAGGTTACCAGTTCTTTTGTGATTTTATGTAAAGTTAGCCCTTTAGTCTTAATTATAAACCTCAGATGCTCAGCATTTTCACACTGATAAATCCTTAAGCACTGTCAGTATGAATCCAGAATTATACTAACTAATTTCCCAACACTTAGATAGCACACAGATTTTCCTAATTAAAATCAGGAAAATAATGACCCAGGATTTTATCATTTCCATAAGTCACGTACTTTTTAATACATCATCTTAGTTCACATCATTTCTTTGCTAAATATAGTAGGTTCTACATTCTAATCTAAGGAGTTGGAGAGATGGCTCAGCAGTTAAGAACACTTGCTTATGTGGACCCAACTCCAGTTCCCACAACCTGCTTCAGGTGACTCACAGTGGCTTGTAACTCCAGATCCAGGAGATCCAAGGCCCTCTTCTGACCTCTTCAGGCACCCACATACTCATGTCATGCATTCACATAAACACACGCACATATGCATATAAATAGATAATAAAATAATAAATATTTAAGTTCTAATCCAGTTGGATTTTTCATGTTCTTATTTTTTTGTTTACCAATATAGTATAAGTAATTATCTCCATGTTGATGTAGAATAGACACAAATTATAGCAGATACTTCATCGATTTCATAGATCTTATTCATAAACTGGGTAATAATAGTAAATACTATATGAAGCAAAAAACTCCCAGTTTTGTAACTGTGGGCATCTGGACACACCCAGTGGTGATTGAAGCCCTTTGGGGAAATGGACTGAAACCACGGTGGACCATTGTATACACATTGGACCCAAAAAGCTGAGCTCTTGAGGAGTGTTCACATTTCCAGAAAGCAGATGTGCAAAAGGATCTCTCCTCCAAGTAAAAAGTCCGTGCTCATCCTGGCGTGCACAGTGTTTCATCACCAAGTCAATGGGGCAACAATGTAAATTGTAAGTCTCTGAAGGGCCCAGTGTATCGTCCATATCCAAGACTGGAAACAAGGCACAAATGAAGCAGATAGCATAGGCACCTGTGGAAATAATGCTGATGGTTTTAAATTGTGTGGATGGGGAGGGATAGATGAGAGAGAGAAAGAGAGAGAGAGAGAGAGAGAGAGAGAGAGAGAGAGAGAGAACAATGAAACACTAAGAAGTGACCTTGCAGATGAAAAGGACATCACAGGACAGATGATGGGCATCCGCACAGTGGTCGACCATCCTGAGAGCTGGCCAACTTTCAGGACCACGAATTGTATGTTTTGGAGTAATTAAAGCTTCATTATAAAGAGCTTTCAAAATAAAGACATCACACAGTGATATCAGCCAGACCCAATGTCTATACTTCTGTGCCGTTAGATAGCTGTTCAGAAGCAGTGGAGTTTCAGGTTGGATTTTATGCTTATCTATTATCCAGGGATCTATCCCATAATCAGCCTCCAAACATTGACACCATTGCATACACTAGCAAGATTTTGCTGAAAGGACCCTGATATAGCTGTCTCTAGTGAGACTACGCCAGGGCCTAGCAAACAAATAAGTGGATGCTCACAGTCAGCTATTGGATGGATCACAGGGCCCCCAATGGAGGAGCTAGAGAAAGTTCCCAAGGAGCTAAAGCCCTATAGATGGAGCAACAATATGAACTAACCAGTACCCTGGAGCTCTTGACTCTAGCTGCATATGTATCAAAAGATGGCCTAGTCGGCCATCACTGGAAAGAGAGGCCCATTGGACTTGCAAACTTTATATGCCCCAATACAGGGGAACTCCAGGGCCAAAAAGTGGGAGTTGGTGGGTAGGGGAGTGGGTGGGAGGGTATGGGGCACTTTGGGGATAGCATTGGAAATGAGGAAAATACCTAATTAAAAAAAATTTTAAAAAAAGAGGAGACACAATGACAAAGTTAAAAGTATGACAATTAGCTTCATGTCCTCTTTCACCACTCATGTCCCTTATATATGGATTCTAACCTAAAATACACACACACACACACACACACACAGACACACACGCGCGCACGCACATGCACATGCATAAATGCACATGTGGGTGCAGTACAACATGTAGAAAGGAGAACAGGAAAGAGTAACTATTTGATGATAGGGAAGGATGACTTCAAGTCATGGACACAGGAATAACTATATTTTGAAGACACTCCAGAATAAAGAACTGCCTTTTTTAAAAAGTCATTGCTTACCTCAGAGGATCATTCATGGTTTTGTACCTGTTTCTATGTCTTTAAATTCTATAATTCAGTATATCCCCATGTGTGCACACTGTCCTAACATTTCCCATCTCCAGGGCCACGTTTTGCGTTGTGCTTGAACCTCAGAACTCCATCCTGCAGGCGCTGGTTGGTACGCAGAGCACAGAACTTGCCAGAACAACCCTGGTGATTAGATGCAGCCCCATCACAGAAGTGGCTTCTTGATCAACCTACCATGCACAGAGCGACCTGGGAGCCAGGCGGTAACAGCTCTGGCTTCTTCAGGCAAATGTGGTTTGAATTCATTAAAAGCTTCTGGAATTTCCTCATCTGGAAAGAATGCCAGTGCAGACAAATGAAGCATTTTTAGACCGAATTGCTCATCATTGCTGGGTGCCACGGCCAATTCCTTCCCCACAATTCACTTTTTATCCCTCTTATATAACCTTCCTGACTCAATCCCCCCCATGCTCACCCAGTTTTCAGAACTCCAGCTCTTCAAGATTCTAACGTTCAGGACTTTTACGGTTTTCAGCTTTCCTCATTTCAGTATTTACGATTATGGCATTCAGAACTCTGTCTTAAACGATTTTGATTAATAATCAATTCTATATGCCACTTGATATATTAAGGAACTATCTATCCATTCATTCATATTTTCTCTTAAATGAAGACTGGATTTTGGAGGGCTGGAGGGAGATCTCAGCTCTTGAGAGTTGGTATGCTCTTGCAGAGGACCCAAGTCCAGTTCCCAGCACCCACACCAGGTGGCTCCAGGGGATCTTATGCCCTCTTCTGGCTTCGAACACTGGACTCACATGCACACACACACACACACACACACATTAAAAAAATAGAGCCCCCAAGTACACTCCCAAGTGGCTTTTCTCCAGTGAGGGTCCCTGCCTGTTGGGGGGATATCACATTCAAACCATAACAGCAAACCCTGTAATGTTTTATTTAATCTTTAAAAATTAGATACTAGCAGTATTCCTTCATCATAGCACTTGAAAATGGTCTTTATTCACTGTAAATCTGAAGCATTCTATGGCTTTGGAACTACCCAGTTTCTACAGGCTTAGTAACATTTCTTAAAATTATATGTGCCTCATGATTTTTTTTTTTGCCACTCCATTGGAAACTTGTGTTTCTAAGCTGCTATAACTACTAATGTCAGTTTATTAAGTTATCTTTGCCTAAGATATTCCTAATGTCCTCTAGTTCTTTCACATGCACCTGTTTAGAAGAATGAAGTGTTATCTTGTGGTTCTTACTGCTTTTCTCTGTATCACTATATTCATTACCTAGCTTTCCCCTGTTTTATATGTGTATTTCCCATTTTCTTATATTTTACTTTCCGTTAGGGCTTTTCAATATTTGTTTGCCTCCTCCACGATCCAGGCTTTGAGTTATTAACTTGTTTACAGATTTACTATTGTCTATCTCATTAATTGCTACCTTTATTTTTGTGATTCATGTTCTTATATTTGTTTATTTGTCCCCCCCCCCCCCCCGCAGCTTTCACAGTCAGGAATTTAACGCATTTTTTTTTGTTGTCTTCATTTTTTATTTATTGATGGAGACATTTAGTTTCCTGTGATCCATTCCTTCAGTTGAGCCCCCTGTTCTCATCTGGAATGTTGTTGATACCAAGCTTTTCCAGAACTCCCACAACAGCAGGGGGTCTTATCCTACAACCAACTGGTTGTTAAATGCATGTTTTAGGGGGTTGAGAGGTATTGTTTCATAGTTAGATTGAACTGGTTTTGGTTAGCATGGTTTTTAATATTTCTATTTTATGGTACCAACTTTGCACTTAAGAAGGTAATTATTGGGTGAAATTTCCACATATACTTGAAAGGAGCATAGACAATCTATAGGCAGATGTAATATTATATGTTACACACACACATATATATATGTATGTATATATATATACATATATATATACATATATAATGCACATGCACACACACAAGACGTTTGCTGTTGAAACATCAGACCTTTGATATATGTTATCTGTACTTAATCCACTTGACCCATCTCACACTGAAACCAAAAACTATTTCAAAGAGTTCTTCGATGATGGCAGCTGCTGACTCTTTTCCACCTTGCATTCCTTCATATTTTGCAAGGACAAAGAAGTCTAACCCACCACAGCCACATCGCCACATCCCATGTCGTCCCTGCAGAATGTGGCTTTAACATTATAATGTGTCTTTCTTAGCCTCCTTTAATGCTGTCTGCCTTGAAGACGACTGACTTTGCTACTGAGACTGTAACCCCTCGTTTCTAATTGTCTCCTTGTACCTAGTGAGTCATTTTTTAGGATCATCTTGTTGAATTTCTTAGTTTTAAAATATATCTTTTTGGCAGTTTACAGTTGATTTTACAGTATACATAAATTAAAAAAAAAACATTTTTCCTGTAATGGACAAGATATACCCGTTCGCTTTTAGATATACGAATATACTACTTGGTCTTAATTCTGCCATATGTTACTACTAATTACTGAGACATTCTTTTGTATTTCAGGGGTTTCTGAGGCAGTGTAAAAGGTTTGAGTCTTTGTTGCGACGTTAACATTCCCTATCACATCTTGAATCCCCTCTTATAATTGAGATCACATCACTTTGCCCCATTTGTAACCTACATGGGTTACATATGGGAGTCACACTTCCTGTGGCCCCTTCCTTCCCTCCCCCTCTATCACACTCCATAGTCCCTTCTTACTTTACCAGAGCATGTGGTGCTTGCTGTCACCCTCCAATGCATGATGAGGTCCTCTTTAATTCTTACATCTACAGTCAAGTCCCAGAAATATTCGTCACCAGCCCCTTTGCAAAGCTATCATTGTATCCTCTCATTGGATGGTGTGTGTGCACACGTGATTGGCATGGAAGATCTCGTTTAATCTCCACAACACTCCCCTGGAGAGTTTTCTGTGTGTCTTAGCCACTGTTCTACTGTTGTGAAGGCATACACTGAATAAACTAGTGTATACATTTTTCATGTAATTAATATTTTCTCATCAACATATGCATCTACATAATTATATTTAATAATCAAAAGTTCTTTGTGTGTGTAATTTAGTTAGTTGGTCCTCATTCTGGGTCATTTAGGGTTTTTTTTCTATTTGTTTTCAAATAATACTGTGATGGGTATACTCAATTTTGACCTCTGGCATACACACACACACACACATGCTTTTTGCATATGCACAAAGTTTTTTGGGATAAGAGCTCAGGGTAACTGTTATGAGACTCACCTGTGAGTTAAGTATCCCACTGTGGGACCCCAATAAAGGTCCCACTAAATATCCATAGATTAAGCAAAAACCAAACCAACCAACCAACCAAACAAACAAACAAACAAACAAAAAAGTGTAACAAAACCTTGGCAGGCAACATGTCAAAATTCATGAGAAAAACTGAGGCATGAAAGGTTCTCCTGTGCAAAAGAGTTGAATAGAAAGAGGAAAGGATTCTGCAGAAATCGAGGTTAACATGTTCCAGGTGACTGAGGAGATGCAAGACTGACAGTGACCATAAGAACAGTGAAGACGCTGCAGAGAATTATGAAGGAAACTTTAAAAAATGAAAAAAAAGTCAGACAGAAAGAAGAAGCTAAAAACAGAGTTAATGACCAGGGAGAGAATACTAAGGAGGGTTGTAAAAAAGAAAGTGAACTTAGGAGTCACAGATCAATACGATGCACCGATGTGCGTGCGTGCGTGCGTGTGTGTGTGTGTGTGTGTGTGTTTGTGTGTGTGTGTGTGTGTTGTATGTTTCAGGAAGTAAGTTTCAAATGGAAAGTCAGGAAAAAAGGATAGAAGAGATGTTACCTGAGATTTTGAGAAAGTAAAGAAAGATATCAATTATCAAGTGTGTTGGGGGTGGTGGGAGCAAACAGTGGCTTGCACTCTAGATAAATAAATGTAAATTCACCACTTGAAACATCTGCATAAGCCTAATGAGCCCCAGTGTTCCCATGATGGAGTGTCAGTGAGATGGCCTGCTCTTTCTCAGTGTCACCGGTCCTATCATTGTCTCTGTTCCTTTGGGGACAAGTGTAAAAAGAGCACAACTGAAACAGAGTCTTGTGTTACCTTCAGTACATTACGGAGCCCTGGGACCTTCAGCATGAAGGAGCTCCATTCCTCTGAGTTTTGACTACAAAACAACACTTAAAGACTGTCCTTCACAGCTGAAGATGATCAGTTTGGGCTTAAAAATTGTGATACAAAGCTAACATATAAACTGAAACATTAAGTCTTTCCCAACTCTGCCTGGGAAGGTCTAGGTGATACAGATAGAAAGGAGTCCCACCCATTAGGGGACCTGCAGACACTGAAGGGGAGAGGCAAAGACAATGCAAGGTGAAACTGATGCCTTGCTCCTAGTTTCAAGCCCTTGGCCTGCCCATCCCTACCCCTGGGATTACTCTGAAGCCATGGCACACTGTCTCTGCACTGATGGGTCATGAAGAATAAGCAAGTGTGCAGTATTTGATATGCCGTCTGGGCATCTCAGTAATGCCCTTCCTTGTATTTGATCTTGCTCCTTCCCTTAATCAATTCCCCATTCCCCTCACTCTTAATTCCACCGGATTACACTTCCCACTAAGGTGTTAACAGATAATCCTTTGCCCTTGGCTCTATTTTCCAGGGAACCTTGCCTAAGACTGTATTACAATCTGACAGATAACTTGAGCCACAGGCTGTGTTCTATCCCTAGTCAATTTTTCTCTTTACTCCTTGTAGTCCTTATGCAGAAAATCCGACCTTACAGTACCAAGTTCTCAGACAGAGTGAGGGTTTGGTAGTCCTCACAAGTGGTCAAGTATTGAAGGTGGGCACGGACATTACAAGGAGTTTCCTCCTACTGAAAACTTCTTTTCTCCTTCAGACAGGCCAAGTCTGTGAACAAATTTGCATCAAAAATCCAGAAGGTTGAGTGTTTCAGCTCAGGGGACTGCAGCAAATGGATTCCTGATTTTGTTCCCTTACATCTGAGTTCAGGAGGTCCTTCTATGTGTCCCCATGGTTCCAATTCTAGTAGTGGGGTATGCCAGGATCTAATTTTTTTGAGAACTTCATATATGCATACTGTATTTACATCATTACCAAAATCCTCCCAGCCCTTCTCCTCATCTTTTCTTATTATTAATTGTCACATATACATGGCTACTGAGTCCATTTAACACTCCTTTTATGTGTACATGATTGGGGCTGAGTTCCTGGGACTAGATATGGGTACATTCCTGGAGAAAACTGAGTCTCCCTCTCTCTGCAGCTACTGGCTGCCTTTAGGTCTTTCTCAAGGCATGGAGCCTTTGTGAGATTTCTCAATCCTTGTTTGCATGTCTACTGGGGTTGTCACTGTGCAGGTCTTGGTTAGGCAGGCATGTTGTTGAGGTTTCAGGAGTACAGCTTCCATGTCATAGCTAAAAGACATCATCTCAAAGATGACATCTTGGTCTTCTGGCTCTTGTAGTCTTTCTGACCTCTCTTATACAATGTTCCCTGGGCCTTAGGTGTATGTGGTTGCACTGTAGATGTACCAGTCGGGCCTGAGCACCCATCATGATCACTCACGCTGTACGATTTGATAAGTTGTAGCTTTCTACCACCATTCTTGCAGAAACCTTTTTGTAGATATGTGCTTTCCTTTTTTTCTTCAGGAAGTAGCTAACATAGATGTTCCAGGTCATCAGGCCAGGGCTTTTTTCTTTTTAAAGGAATTCCTGAATCTTTTTGTAAATTGATCGAAGGCATTTACAGGCCATCAGCAATACACTGAAGTCTTAATGTCTCTACACTCTGGCTGGCATTTGATGTCAGTTTAAGATAGAAATGCAGTGAGTGCTAGAAAGATGGCTCAGTGATTAAGGGTTTGTATCACTCTTACAAAAAACCTGAGTTCAGATCCCAGCACCTGCACTAGGTAGCTCACAACAGCCCTATAAGTCCAGCCCCAGGGGCATCTGAGCCCTCCTCTGGCCTCACAGACACTTGTGCTCATGTGTGTACCTACACATAGGCACATGATTTTAAAAATTAATAAAAATGGAAATACATTGTGCTTTTAGTGCCATGTCATTGGAACCTTAGTTTGCTTTAAAAAAATAGATGACACAGAGCTTAGGTTCATGCTCTGACTGATATGTCCTTTCACTATTGGTTTCTAGGAAATTATAGTACTTCAGAAATCCTGGTTTTATGATCAGTATTAGGAAATTTTTCTCCTAGTGTATGTCAGTTCAGATTCTCAAGTGTCTATGACTGAGCAGAGATGTTAATTGGTAAATTCTGACTCACCTACAGCTTCTTTTAGGTCTGCCATAAGTACTGTTTTTTTTTTTTTCAATTTCTCTCCCTGTCTCCAGCTGTGTGTGTGTCTGTGTGTCTGTATCTGTGTCTGTGTCTGTGTCTGGTGTCTTGTGTCTGTCTCTCTGTCTTTCTGTCTCTCTGTTTCTCTGTCTCCATCTGTCTCTCCTCAGTTCAGGCTGGTCTTGAACTAATTGTATTTCCAAAGATGACTTTGAACTTCTGGTCTTCCTACCTCTAACCTTCCATGTGCTGGGATTACAAGTTTGTACCACCACACCCAATTTATGTGGTGCTGGGCTCAGATCCAGGAGTTCATGCATGGTAGGAAAATTGCCTACTAACTGAACCCCATCCCAAGTCCACAAACCATGGCTTTAGAAGATTTTATTCAGCTTAGCCTACAAAACCATTCTCTTAGGTTTCTGTAATATGTTAAAGGGTTGAGGTTTTGCATTGAGCTTAGAACCCCCTTGGTGGGTTCTACTGATATTTGTTTAATGACAACAACAACAAATCAATCAATTTAAAGAAATTCAAGGTCATTTTGAGCTATATTGCAGGTTCAAGGTCAGCCTATACTATAAGAGACATTGTAAGAGCTAATCATTTTAAACCAGTACTGACTAAACTGATTATCCTAACTTAGCCAAGGGACTGGAGAGATGGCTCAGTGATTCAGAGCACTTGTTCTCTTTCAGAGGACCTAGGTTCAGTTCTCAGCACCCATAAGGCAGCTCACAACCACCTATAAATCCAGTACCAGCAGATTCAACACTTTCTTCTGGCCTCCATGGGTACCAGGCACATCTGTGGTTTACAGACACATGTGCAAGAGAAAAATCCATACACAAAAAACAAAACTTGAAAAAAATGATTAAGTCACCCAGACTAGAGTAATACACGTTTAGGATTGCCAAACCAAGATGTAAGGATGACACTGACTACAAACATTGTAACTAGATGCCTAGAAAAAAATCCCAATTAAGTTCACATTTTAAACATGTATAGAAAGCATTGCCTTAAGTCTTTTTTTCCAAAGCCATGAAGAACTGGAGAACACCAACCCCAAGAGTTAGTGCCCTTTACAGATCCCCAGCCCCACTGCAATGCCCAATCACAGTGCTCAACATTGTCCAGCTATAGCACACCTAACTGGCCTATAGCTACACCTATTTCACACCCATGTCTTTGAAATGTTTCACCCAGTTGTCCCCCAACTTTGCTGCAATCTATCTCCTGCCTGTGGAATGAGCTATAGTTCTTACATGTCTCCAGGGTTCTTGAAGTTCACTATAGCCAGTCCAGCCTACTAGAGAGTCTTGGACCACTAAAAGAACCTCAAAAACTATGGTGGATGGCTCTTAAGGAATGATATTTGAGGTTGTACTTGAGTCTCTTCATGCATGCACACGTGCGTGCCCCCTCAAACACTCCTCCCCAACACACAAACTGAGGGGGCAGGGGAGTCCTGACAAAAACAACTTAAGAAAGAAAGGGTTTCTTTTGGCTTACAGGTTCAGAGGGATAGAGGCCACCATGACTGGAAGACATGGTGGCAGGAACAGCTGGCATCTGCTCACATTGGGTCATCACACAAGAGGTGGAGCTGAAGAACAGGAAATATGGCAGGAATATAAATATCCCATGCCCTGCTCGTGTGACTCACTTTCTTTATCAAAGCTTCACTACCTAAATGTTCTACAGCCTTACCAAGTAATGGGCCCAGGGCCAGACCAAGTGTCTGAACACAAAGGCTTCTGAGGACATTTCACATTCAAGATCTACCACCACCTATGTCGCATGTATACTCTAAACCATGGGCCTATGGAGTGGGACAGTAGGCAAAATAGTCCCCATTTTTATTGATTTTTTTCCTTTTTTTTTCTAGCTGTCTGAATTAAATTAAAATTAAATGTAAATATTATGAGAATTGCTTCAGTCATTTCTCATTGTGGAATATTTATCTTTTTCCTCCATTAAGGATAATTCTACACTTGTATCATCTATAGACATATGCGTGTATATATATTTAGCATATTTCCTAATTGGGATCCCTGGCTGTGTTGTCATTGTCTATATTTGTGTGTATTGTGTGCTGTCTGCCACTAGATTGTGGCATTATTGTGACATTCTCTACTACTAGATTAGATATGTAAAAATCTTACATTTAATTACAGAAACCACTCATGGTTTTTTGTATTTTATTTTTAATCTGTATGCGATGCATTTCTATACATAGCATGAGGCAAATATTAAGGTTTTTTTTCCTTCCAAGAGGTTAAACAGTTATCACCTAGAGGGACTTGTATAGGACTTTTAGCTGTTATGAATCTAAAGGGAACAAACTTCCCATGTAAGGCATGCATGTCCAAGGCTGTCTTCTTACAGTAAGAGAATGTCTACTTTAGTGACTTGGTTATAAATGAGATGATAAAGTCAGCTTTTTAATCTATAGCAATTAATTTATCTACCTGTTACCAGTTCCCACCTTCCTTCTTAGAAACAGAGGTCTAAGTTCTTGGTTTGATCCATGACCACTCAGAATAAACACCTGACAGATATTACCCTTGGGGCTGGGAAACACCAGGACCACGTGGAGTGATCTTAAAGGAGAAGTGTAGGTTACTTTCACTTCTTGTGGCTCAATAGGGTGTGCATGTGACGTGGGAGCCAAACCAGCTGTAGTGAAATGTAAGGCACCATACTAAAGAGACCAAATCAATGGAGCACTTGTAGCCTGGTCCCTGACTACATGAAATGGAAACCCAAGAAACAGACTTATCTTCTCATGAAACCGATAACTAAAGAAGCAGAATTGCCTTTTAACTAGAGTAAGATGTGGTTTTCCTTTTGTAATTTGGATGCCTGTTATTTAAAGCTGAGTCTTGTCTCAATTATACAGAAGAGTATAACAGAAGGGAAACTTATGTTTTATTCAGTGTTATAGCCACAGGACTTTGACACTGAGCCTAGAACAAGGTAAACGTTCAATAAATGCATGTACAAGGGATACATTTCCATGTTCAGGCTTCATAGTAGTACCTCTGAAATTTTAGTTAATTCACTTCTTTAAAATGTGTTTATATATATATATTTCTTTTGTATATGGGTGTGCAACAGAGTACATGTGGAGGTCAGAGGACAACTTACAGGAAGAGTCAGTTCTCTTCCTCCAGCACATGAGATCCAGGATTGAACTCAGGTCATCAGGCTTGTCCGAAAGCGCCTTTACTGTCGAGACTTCTCCACAGCTGGATAAGCTGATGTACACACATTCCTCACCATGTCTTTTGGATTCTGGCCTACCTGTGACTTTGGATCCCTAAGAAAAATAACACATTTCTTTCTGTAAATGTTGCCCTTATGAACAGCATTTTGGAAGGAAGTCTTTTCTTTGGCCCCTTGTGCCCCAAGAATGGCTGCATCTTTGGGATGCTCAGCGCTTAGATACCATTTTCCTTGGAGCATACCATGAGCAGTGGATGCTCTTGAATAGATCCCAGCCAAGCTCTGGCTCTGCCCTGACAGCTCTCTGCAAAGTTTATACCCTTATTTAATTGCAGTTACATCCTCGCCATTCCCCCGGGGCCCATCTTTATAGAGAAAAAGGCAGTTGGCCAGGGATGCTAGAAGTGAATATTCCTTGCTAATTATTTAATTTTCATCTGGCACAAACCACAGCCTCTTAACATTAGTGAGAACGATAAATCAATTACCGTCCTTTGCGACCAAGGAGCCTAGCACTTAAGACTCAAGACAAATGTGCCATGCTTTCTGTGTCCCCAATCCTAGCCGATGAGTTGGCTTTTTCTCTTCAACCTACAGTGTGAGAAATGGGAGTGGATGCTCCAAGCTTATGAAACGGAGACACGGGTGACATGGGTGACATTGTGGTGTACACAGGGAACCTTCCCAGCAGGACAAGCTGTCCTTCATTTCCACCACAGTCAATCCTACCTGGCTTAGAGCAACATCCTGAGAGAACACATCCCTGATGGATGTGTTGGGAAGAGGAGGCTGGGAGAGGTGACATTATTCACACTGACTCACACCACTTCCAGGTAGCAAGGTTGGAATATGACCCAGGATGCTCTGTTTTGATTCAGATCCACTCCTGTGGGTTTGTGTCTGTCTGTCTGTCTGTCTGCCTGCCTGTCTGTCTAGCTTTTGACTTTTCCCAAAGAGAAGATCTCTAACTTTCTTCTTTCCTTCTAACTCTTATTTGCCTTCTCAAACACAATCAAGAGCCCTTTCTTCAGGAAACTGTCCAGGACTTTTCAGGACCCCTGTTATAAGCCAGTGTCCCTTGAACAAGACGCTGAGCATGTGCCACAAATGTCAGTTGGAATTTCATATGAAATGTCCCTATAGGCTCTTGTGTTTGAACCCTTGGTTCAGCAGCAGGCAGCATTGCTTTCAGGGGCTGTGGGATCTTTAGATCAGACCTGACTGGGGAAAACGGATCACTGTGAACATGCCTTCAGAGATATAACCAGGACGATCTCCCAGTACAAGCTGCATTGGCTTCCTGAGTAGGGCACTGAGCAGTCAACAAGCTCTGTCAGAAACGTCTGCTGCCAGCAGAACGGTTGCCAACTGCCATGCCCTGCCTGCCATGACTGACTGTGTCCCCTGAACCATGATTCAGTGTGACCCCCTTCCTTCATCACCTTGCTTCCTTCCGTCAGGTAACCAATGCAATGCTTCCCGTGGGTTGTTGGCTCTGGTTCTCTCATGCTCTGCGGTGGAATCCAGGATGACTACAGATGAGCCATGGGGAGAACAGAAACTCAGGGATTCTTTTTATTCCTTATTCCAAAATCTGCGTACTTTGTCATTATGCCATAATGTTTTATAACAAATGTGTTTATTAACTCGACTCTCTCCTTCATGGGCTTTTGAGTTGCATTAGTCTCAGAATCAATTGCAATAGCTAATTTTTCTTTGTGCCTCTATTATGGCATATATGATCTCACATGGTAAACAGTGGGAACTAAGCCACCTAAATGGAAACCCCAACCCCCTTCTTTTGCCTTTAAATTTGTTAACATGACAAACATGGATCTTTTTTAAGGACATAGATCCAAAATACTGTAGTAGCAGAAAGAGGGAGGTGTGACTCCATCTTCAGTTTTGTTACACACATGCACGTACATGCACACACATCATTGATTGTCCCTCCATGTACTCTTAGGAATATGATGGGGAACCCCTCTTCAAGAAATCCCTACGCAAGGATATCCAACTGTGGCTTTTTGGTAGTGTTACTGTCCCGACAGTTGTCTATGCATCCAAGGGGCATGTTAGAACTGTCCTTACTGCTCCCTTGAGTCAGATGTGCTTCTGTGACTCAACTCTCAGCTCACTCAATGCAGATGGAAGTGACAAAGGTCACCTCCAAGTAGAAGCCACAGAGTCCACACATCTTCTCGGCCTGTTCTGGTAGCCTGGAGTGACTAGGAGTGACTGAAGGGCAGAGCCCCTGCTGACCCACCGTGGACACTGTGGCTGACACAGCCTCCCTCTACTCTGAGGGTCTCTTACACTCACAGTAAGATGATTGCTACCACAATATACATACCTTCGTCTATATATAATGGGGTGACTGGGGGGGCATTATTTGCTACAGAAGAGTGAGAAGAAAGGTTCTTAAAGTGTGCTTAACCCCCAAAGCTCCAGATTCTGGGGAACCTTCAGGACTACTAATAAGCCTGAGAAAATTCTGAGTCACAGGAAGTTGCTATCCAAATGTTCCCCATCCCACTAGGGGCCGAGAGGGTTGAGATAAGCCCCAGTTCCCACTGCAGGGATTTCAGCCAGATGAGAAAAGGAGTTTCCAGGTTAAAGGGTAACATGCCATTCTGGAACCTTCTTCCTGGAGGCCTGGTAAAAGCAGCCAAGGAATCCTGCGGGAGACTGCAGTGTGGTTGTGTCTGGAGGGAGACACACCTGTTGCTTTGGGGAAGTGCCTTCTGGCTTTATAATTTTATTATACCTTCCATCTTGGCTGGTTAGAAGATTCATTTATATATCTAACCAGATTTTCCCAGGGTGTAAATTTCCCCCAGAGATAAATTAAACACTTTTAGGGATCCAATCAGTCTAGGAGGCCACCAGGGTACCATCTACTGCTTCGCAGCAGCAATTTGCCAAATGGTACCCCGGTGGCTCCTGCAGACAATGCACATCTGCAGAGAACCTTCCTTTCCATTGAGGAATGCACTCCCAGAATTCTCACCACAGTACCTGGACAACCAAGGGTAGGAAATGGGGACAGGGAGCAGTCTTCTTGCTCTTCTTTTCTCCCATCTCCTTCGGGCTGCTGTGTCAGTAGAGGATAATCCAAGGGCAATGAGGGAGTTACACTAAGCACAGCCCTGGGATGCAAGCCTTTCCTGTGGGTGAGCATCACTTCTCTAGGGAACTTCTTGGCTCAGGAGCCTTCCTGTGCTGCCTGTCCCTGTTCTGCTGGGATTCAGAATACCAGGGGCCCTTCCTAGACTGTATTTCCAGGGATTTAATGCATAATGTATCCCTTCTGGGTCTGTCTCTCTTCATCTATAAATTTCAGTGTTATTTTTCCTTCTTTTAATGTCTTGCTTTTGGTTATTTATTAATTTATTATGTGAACAATTAGCAGCCACTATGCCCAAAATATTATTTTAGTTCATTGCATTGTTAGGTATGTCTGAACATAGGTCACATATGGCCAAGAACAGCTATAATTGTAGCCTCATGCACACACTGTAAAGTTACTTTAAAAACGCTCTCTGTCTCTGTCTCTGTCTCTGTCTCTGTCTCTCTGTTTCTGTTTCTCTGTCTCTGTCTCTCTCACACATACACACACTCTCTCACTCTCTCTCTCTCTCTCTGTCTCTCTCTCTCTCTGTCTCTCACACACACACACACTAAAATTTTTAATTAGAATATTCTGTAATGGATTCTATTACAGGGACTTTCAAACAAAATTTAGAATAAAAATTATGTATGTATTTATGTGTGTATATGCATGAATTGTGTGTCTGTGCTTGAGTATCCTCAGGTGCTCGTAGGCACTCACGGAGGCCAGCAGAAGGAGTCAGATCCCTTGAGGCTGGAGTTCCAGGTAGTTATGATCCATTTGACAACCAAACCCCAGCCTTCTGCAAAACAAGCCTTATTAACCATTGTCTCTCTTTCCACCCATACACCCCAAAATTGTTTTTACTGATTCTTCTCCCTGATTTTTCTTCCCACTTCCTGTCTCCTCTCTCCCAAATTGTACTTTTCCACCCCACCCCCACGTCCATGCTTTCCCTGTTACCTTCATGTCTTGTATGTCTGATTGCTCCCTCCCTCTTCGTCAGTACCTCTTTTCTCTCCCTCCAGCTTCTTTTCTGATTCCTAGCTACACCCCAATTCTATTCAATACATAGAAACTGTATGAGCTAGAGTCCTCATCTCTGAGATGTCTCTGTGATGTCTTTGTAACTCATTTGCATGGTTGTCAAGCCTGAATGACAGTTTCCTGTTGCAATGTGAGAACGTTGAACATGCCTGACTCTTAGACCTAGTTTAAGTCTTACCTCCTTATAGGCTTCTTGCCTCTACGATTCACTCTCTCCATCTACAAAGCTGGGTTCCTCGCTGCACCAGCTCTGTGATGTCACAGTACACATCAAGTCAAAATACCTAATAAGAGTTTAAAAGGTGCTGAGCATGGTGTAAGCATTAGACTTCTTGTTATTCAGCCTCCTGGGTGTCCAGAAGGTAGGTGCGGGGATATAAATAAGGCATTACTTTTACACACTAGAAACTCCCCAGCCTTTTTCTAGGTGGTTTTCTATGGGCTAGGTCTTGGTGTTTGCACAGAAAGCACTTTCCTGGCTGATCCAAACCCCTCCAGTCCAACTACACTTTCATTAAGAAGTTAACTTAAATCACAAGGGAGGCTTGCAAATCACTGAATCCACCTCACAGAGGGGCAGGGACAGGGTGGAGGCAGGAATGTGACATTGAACCCCATGAAGTTCAGGAACTTCTACAAAGCCATACAGCGCTTTGCTGTCAGCTCTACAATCCCTACCTTTGTCCCCCCCCCCCCCACTACTCCCAGCCCTACTCCCACGGAACAAGCTGGTTGATGAATAAGAACCCATCAGTGCACCCTTTTTGGTCATGTCATCATAACAGAATAACGTGAAGGGTGACAGCTGCGCAGATCCAAGGCTTTCTTCTCTTTATTGTGACAACATGTCCCAAGGAAGAAAATATTTGTGGATCTAACTTTTGGATGTGAAATAGGCGTCAAGCTGAAAGTTACTGACTTGGTGGTGCATCCAGTATGTTCTGGGTGACTCATGGAGGGGACAGATGCTTTCCCCTCTCTTCCTAGACAGCAACATTTTTATGGCTCTACAGGCAACTCCCTTCCCCCCAAATCAGCATATGCATTGCTAATTAGACATTGCTAATTAGCCACCCATCCTGGAATTTCATCCAAAAATTAATGATTTGATTGGTTATTCAGAATCTCACACATCCTGACAGCCAGCCGCCAATTGAGAAGAGAAATAATATGCAAACTGAAGATTTATCTTCCTTTTTTTTTCCCCAATGAATGAGCTTTTCTATGAACCAGACAGCATGCGGGGAAACTGCGGATGCCGCCACTCTCTTGTCGTGTCTAGAGCTTCTCTCAAAGAACCTAGTATTTTCCAAAGCAGGATCGGTTCCTTAGGGTATTATTTTTCCCAGCCAGTGAGAAGGCTCAGCAGGTAAAGGTACTTCTTGTGAAGCCCAATGACCTTAGTTTGATCCTCAGGGCCCACATGGTAGAAAGAGAGAAGATTCCCACAAGTTGCCCTCTGAGGGCACATATGCACTCCATGGTGTGAGCGTGCTCTGCTCACACATAAATACATCCATACATGGAAAAGCAAAGAGGTTGTTTTCTTCACAGAGACAAGCCATCAGGAAACGGGGTGCAATGCAATGGTTTGGGAGGATAAGACAGAGAGACCTTGTACAAAGATTCCCAATTGAAAGCTGTGATAGGAAAGTAAGGGTGGGATAAGGGAGGAGAGCTTTAAACAGCAGCTTTGCTGGGGTCTGGAAGTGGTAGCCAGCCCCCTGGGAAGAAGCCTGGCTCACAAAGGATGCTGAAGGCCCTGAGAGCAATTTACCAAGCAAACAGCAGAGGAAGAAATCTGTACATGGTCCTCAAAAATAGTTGAATGAACCTTCATAACATTCATATAGCTTCCATGCATGCACAGTACATAGAATTCCAGAAGGCCCTGGGGGAAAGGGAGGACAAGAAGGGAAGGAGGGAGGGGAAGAGAGAAGGAGGAAGGGAGGAAGGAGGACACCATTACCAAAGTTCATAGGCCTATAAAGTGTGAAATTCAGACTACTAAATCCACTCATGATTTTAGCAATCTCTACCCATCAACACTGTCTCTTTCTTTCTTTCTTTCTTTCTTTCTTTCTTTCTTTCTTTCTTTCTTTCTTTCTTTCTTTCAATCTTTCTTTCCTTCTTTCTTTCTTTCTTTCTTTCAATCTTTCTTTCAATCTTTCTTTCGATTTTAATACATGATCTCATATATTTCAGGTGGGCCTTGAAACATACTTTGTGGCTAAAGATGGCCTTCGATATCTGACCCTCCCATCATCACGTCCTGGACGCTGGGTTTATAGCTATGTGCCATCACACCTGGTTTATATGATTCTGGGAATCAAGCCCAGTGCTTTCTGCCTGTCAGATAAGCACCCACGTGTGCTACGGCCCGCAGCCCAAGTCTTCTGTAGCACCAAGTATTCTTTAGGCAATTAAAGGAATTTCAGAGGGCTTGGGGAAATCACTCATGGTCTTATAGGCTGCTGACCACAGAGCGCAGGCCCTCCAGACACTGTAGTAGGAGTCTCCACTAGACACAGCTTCTCCATATGCTGTAGCAAGGCTCTCAACTAGACACAGCTTCTCCAGAAGTGGAGACATGAAGGCATGAGCAGCACCCTGGCATCTTCACTTTGGCAACAGACAAGAAACAAACACAGTCACCAGCATTCATTAAAATTCATCACTAAGAAAATGCCTAATGATATTTTTCATGAATCTGACCTGAAGCTGCTCCCCAGAGAGAAATGAAATTACATCTGACTTAGTAATGTGCTTTCATTATCCTGGGTCTTAGAAGAGAAGGAACTCTGAAAATGAATGGGGAACGTGTCCTCCCCAAAGCAGCGCTCAAACTTATGTTGGTTTAATCAATAGCATTTGAGAGGCTGAGGACACGGCTCAGTTGCCAGGGTGCTTGTTTAGCCTGCACAAAGCCTTGGGTTCCATTGCCAGCAATGCATAAACCAGGCATGGTGGTATAGACTCATAATCTAGAACTTCCAAAGTAGAGGCTGAAGAATCGGGAGTTCAAGATCATCTTTGGCTACATGGCCATGTCATGACCAACCTGGGCTCCTTGATACACTTTGGATGGACAGTAGTAATTCTCAGACTTGGCAGGCAGCTACTCAACAGATTGCCTGGGGAGCTTTCCCTATGCCCCTGCCGAGGCTGCACCCCAAGCTAATTAAACCCGATTTTCTGGAGGTGGGACCAAGGCATCAGTACTCTCTATAACTTCCCAGGTGATTCCAGCTGCAGCCAAGCTTGAGGGATAATGATGTAAGGGATAAGTTGTGGGGACGATTTGCATGTTGGTTGCTATCACTGGCTTCCCCCTCCTGGTGCTGTGGGTCCCTGATCTCACGGTGCTGCTGGGTGAACACAAATGATTTCTCTATCATTTGTCATTCTGCATTAAGCCATATGGCTTCTTTTGTCCAGTGGCATTCCACAATGTGATGAGTGATAAGGTCTAACTGGAAGAAGGACTTGCTCTCTAGTGTGATCTCTTTTCACTTTAAGAAATGAATGAACGAGAGAGATAAGGAAAAATGAAAATGGAGTCAACACCCAGAACTCACACATGCACTCCTGAAGACATAAATGCATTCCTACAGACACGGACATGACAGCACACACACAGACAAGTACTTGAGGTAACTAAAGCATATTTTGAAATGTGGTGAGCGCTGGGGAGATGGTTCAACATTTAACAGCACTTTCTGACCTTATTGAAGGCTGGAGTTTAGTTCCTAGCACCCATTTCTCTAACTCCAACCCCAAGAGATCTCTAGCACACCCTCTACTGGTGTCTTTAGGCACTCACACACTTATAAATAAAAACTACAGTAACTAAATATCTTTAAAAAAAATCACGTTAGGAGTCTTTAAAAAGATTTAATGTGATGGTCAGCCTATTTTTCAGGTAAAGGGGTCGTTTTAGGGGAAAACAGGGTCCCAGGTTGAAATGTTTCTAAAGATAAGTTTGACCCATAATGGCTCCCCCAATGTAGACTTTGGGATGAGAGCTTCAGTCTTCCTAACCCTTCTGATGTTAAGTAGAAAATATTTCTTCTTGCAGACAGGAGTCTAGCATGGCTGTTCTCTCAGAGCCTCCTCCACTCAGCAGCTGACTCAGATGGATACAGAGGCCAACAGCAAGACAGTGGATGGAGCTTGGGGACTCTTATGAGTGTTTGGGGAAGGATTGAGGGCCCGGAAGGGGATAGAAACTCTATAGGAAGACCAACAGAGTCAACTGGACTCTTGGGGCTCTCAGACACTGAACCACCAACGAAAGAGCATGCATGGGCTAGACCTAGGCAGATGTAGCAGATTTGTAACTTAGTCTTCATGTAGATCCCCAACAACTGGAGCGGGGACTATCCCAAAAGCTGTTGCCTGTATGTGAGATTTGTTCTTATAGCTGAGCTGCCTTGATTGGTCTCAGTGGGAAAGGATGTACCTAGCCCCACAGAGACTTGATATGCCAGGATGGAGGGATGGGGAGGGCGGGGCTCCACCCTTTCAGAGGAGAAGGGAGGGGGTTTTGGGAGAGGGATTTGGGGAGGAAGTGACTTGGAAGTTAGTGGCAGGAGTGATCAGAATGTAAAGTGGATATATATGTGTGTGTGTATATATATATATATATACATATATATATATATATATATATATATATTTCTTTTGTTGATTTCTTCGTTTCACATAGGCTTCTACTAAATGTATAGTAGAAGATATCACTTTCCATGTGAAAGTGATATCTTGATATATTAGTGCCACAGGCAAGTTTGATAGCAATTCTCTCTCTCTCTCTCCTTTTTTAAATTTTCAAATTTTATCTCTACCCAAATCTTTCCAGAATAATAGGACTTTCAAAAGTTCTTTCTACGTAATTGCCACCCAAATGGTAAGGTATCCTAGACTCAGCCGTAGTAGGTTCCTTGTGTGCTGCAGGGAATTCTGGGGCTTGCGGAAGGACAGGTCAAATGATCAGGTACAGAGATGTAGATCTCACTCCTAGAGTACCCATGTGTCTGCATCTGTGTTTTTATGGTTCAGACACCCTTGGACCCACAACAGGGTTTCTCAAACATTTTCAAAGAACAGGCACATAAAATGTCTGGTTATAGACACAGATATCACAACCACAACTCCAAGACTTTCAGCCTCAGAAAATCTGGCTGAGACCTGAGAATCTGCATTTCTAAGCTGATATCCACTGACCTATATGAAAGGCAATAAATAATCCTTTGGCCAAGGGAAATTGCTCTGTTGGTCTTTAGTAGAGAAGAGTGTGTGTGATTACAACTCTATGGTTAGTTTCTTTTCTGTTGCTATATAAAATACTCTGAAAAAAGCAACTTAAGGGAGAAAGGGTTTACTTCTGCTCACAGTTCAAGACATAGTTCATCATCGAGAGGGAAGTAGCATCTATAGGAGCCTGAAGCAGCTTTAGCATCACAATAAAGAAGCAGAGGACTAGGGGTGAATGTATGCATGTCCAGCTCCCTTCTTCATCTCAGACTATCTGTGGTCCCCTTGCCTAGGAAATGGTGCCACCCACAGTGGGCAGGTCTTCCCAATCTAATTCAGGTAACCAAGATTATCCTGGGAAAGTATGTCCAGGGGTCCATCTCCCAGCTGATTCACAATCCTGGCAAGCTGATAATTAACATGAATTCCCAGATCTGGAAGATAAAAAAAGAGTCAGCTACCTCAAAGCTTCTTACAAAAAGCTCATCTTTTTAGTAAACACACTACTTCTCAACTTTATAGTATTATCCTTGAACATCAGTCATGAAATTCTTACTTTTCAAGAAAGCTTTATCATACTGGCCCCTTCTCAGACCCTTTACCTAAACCTATTCTGTGGTATTTAATATCGCTTTGTTTGTTTGTTTGTTTGTTTGTTTTTGTTTGTTTGTTTGTTTGTTTGTTTTGGAGCTAGGGTTCAGTGTAGCTCAGGCTTGCCTGGAACTAACAATGCAGCTGAGGATGACCTTACATTTCTGATCTTCCTGTCTCTACCTCCTGAGAGTTAAGATTACAGGTAGTCAGTGTCTTACACGGGTTTATATAGTGCTGGGAATAGAGCCCAGAGCCTCATGCATGCTAGTCAAGTGTTCTACCAACCCAGCAACACTCTGACACTGACTCTCTTGTGTCTTAAAGCTCAGATGCGGATGAACTTGTCTTATGTTCTCACAGAGGACAGATGATCTGTCTGATTTCTCTTAAAATCTTCTACTGTATTTTGCATGTGTTTTGTAACAAAATAAGTGTTCGTAGATGCTAAATGTCTATGAAGCTAAATATCTATGAATGAATCTCCATGGGAAGGAAGCTCAGAAGGTGAAATGAGCAGTCTGCACTGTCAAATACAATGTCCATTAGCCACATGGGTCCATTCATATTCCCTTAATTACAATGGCATGGAATTAAAGATTCAGTTCCAAACCACAGTCATCAAGACTGTGTAGTATTTGCGAAAGAGCAGACAAATGGATAAAGGGAACAGAATAGGCAGTCCAGAAATGGACATACATACCCACAATAAACTGATCTTCACCAGGGGAGGGAAGGCAGCATACTGTCAAAGGCTTTTCTGTTCTATTTGGAAATCCACAGTTCTGCCTCCAGAAACTATCAAAGGGAACACTAGCTGCCCAGGACCCATCCCTCCCTGCCACTAGCTCTGAAGACAATTACCAATTGATTAATAGCAGACTTCAGCCTCAATCCTGGGCGATGGTAAAGGGAGGCAGGGAACTGTGCTGCCTAGAGGTCTCACCTTCCCTACAAGTCACAGGAACTCTGAATCTTAGCACCCAGCTCCATGTCTTGCAAACTGCAGAAGCACAATTAAGGTTTTAAGAACAGAAAGGGTGGGTGTTAACTCAAGGTGTCTGTAGCTGAGCCCTTACAGTGATGATGACTCTTAATAAATCTTTAACATACCTACTGTGTGCCAGAGACAGTCTACCCCACTTTGCCTTATAGAGCTAGAATGTCAGTCACACAGTAATTTAAATGTCCTACTAGTCAGATTTAATTTTTTTGTTTTGTTTTCATTTTTTCCCTGCATGTGAATGTGTGTGTATGTGTATATGCTTGGGCCCCTCAGAAGTCAGAGGAGGATTCTGGACTTCCTGGAACCAGAATGAGAGGTATTTGTGAGCCATCAAATGGGCGGTAGGAATCAAACCTGGGCTAAGGAGGAGGAGGAGGAGGAGGAGGAGGAAGGGAAGAAGAAGAAGAAGAAGAAGAAGAAGAAGAAGAAGAAGAAGAAGAAGAAGAAGAAGAAGAAGAAGAAGAAGAAGAGGAGGAGGAGGAGGAGGAGGAGGAGGAAAGGAGGAGGAGGAGGAAGAAAGAAAGAAGAAAGAAGAAAGAAGAAAGAAGAAAGAAGAAAGAAGAAAGAAGAAAGAAGAAAGAAGAAAGAAGAAGAAGAAGAAGAAGAAGAAGAAGAAGAAGAAGAAGAAGAAGAAGAAGGAAAGAGCCATCTCTCCAGCTCCTATTGGTCAGATTTTAAATAAGGGTGAGAGAGAAGAAATTAAATATTCAGTAACATTAAATAAAATGTTACCCAACATATCTCAACCGTTGTTATTTCAACAACCAATTACAATAAAATTAATAAATGTTCCTGATCAATTGGGTTGCTATGAGGAAGCCACTTCTCTATGTTTGTTTCTTCATTGGTACAATGGGATCAAGTGGAATGTGTCATCTCAAGTGGACACTGTATGCTTACATTCCTTTTTAACTTCTTAGTGTCTGCCATGTTTAGGTTTGCCCTTCCCACTAAAAAGATTGTGTTTTCAGTTACTCTAACCTTGAAAGAAACCTTTTTTTTTTCTTTTGAGAAATATTATCTTGGCTCAGGGTTTCAGGCCATCAGGCCAGGGACTGGATTTTGGGGTGGAAGCTGTTTCCATGATAATGGCTTCTCTTGAAGAGAAACACAGCAGGAAGTCGGTACCTATTATATAGCCTTCAAAGGCCAGCCCTTAGGGTTCCTCCAGCCCTATCTGCTTCCTCCAGCTAGACCTTGCCTTTTAAGGATTCAAAAAGTCTCAAAGTACCTTCACCTGGACTGGAATGTTAAAACAAGAGGCTGTGGAGGCCAGGCAGATTCCATTAGTAAGAAGGGTATCCAGCCCAAGCCTTGCTTTTTGGGTTTAGCCCAAGGGCTCTTATGACCCTGGGTATAGACCACACCTCTACCGGAGCCATTTGTCCCAGGCCCAAGAGCAGTACTACATTTCCATTAGATTTTATTCCAACACATGGCTGCTTCAGTCTCCTGAAGCTATTTTGAAAGGAGGGAAACTTGTTGTCTGGGCACTCAGGTTTAATTTCCCATCTCCTTTGTTCTTGTGAGTGTTGTAGAAAGCTCCGTGCTCCAGAGGAAATTCTGCTATATACTGCCATCATTTTCATTCTCTCCCCTCTTGCCAAGAAATGTAAGAAAAATAACTGTCAACTTTTTTGCATATATAAATTTTAACAGCCCATACATGTCAGCTAATCTTTTATCCAGGAAGGAAAGCCTTATTCCAAGTGATTGAAAGTTGAAATACTCAGGCTCTCGTTCTTGTTGTGTAATGGGATCACTGTGTGGACGTGGTATTTTGTGATTAGTTCAATTCTGTTCCCCAAACCCAGGAACTCCAATGGCTGCCTACTATGTATGTACAAGAGCATGATGATTGTCTTCAAGAATTGTTATCATCTCCCAGGAAAGATAAGTGTTCAAACAATCCTCGGACATCTATGAAGACAATATTAAATGTTTTAAAAGGGGTGCAGCTGGGTACTACAACTTAGCTACCCCAAAGCCTAGGAAACATCATGGAAGAGGGGGTGGGAAGAAGGTAAGAGCTGGAGGCTGGGGAAGACTGATGTGTAATGCTGTCTTCTGGACTTGACATGGCTATTGAAAGCTCATAGAAGCTGTGATGACCAGGCAAACCAACTAACACTCCAGCATGGGTGCTGCGAGGAAGCTACATTAATGGGCCTTTGCGAGCCCCCGCCCCATAACTGAGGAGCTATTGGCAGTTGATGGCTAAGGAAGGGGGAAGAATAAGAGTCATTTGCCTTGGGGGTGTGGTTCCACACCCATGCACATGTGGGAGACACTCACTGGCATCAGCAGTTTGTTAAGAGAACAGGGCATGAAAGTTGGAGGCAAACTTGTTGGGAAGGGGTCGGTGAGGAGTTAACAGAAGAGGAGAGTTGGGGGTGGGTCTGATGTAAACAAAGAAAAGGGGGTACATCTGGGGATATGGCTCAGTTGGCAGAGTGCTTGGCTAGCATGTCTGAATCTCTGGGTTCAGTGCCTAACACCAAATAAATCCAGTGTGGCAGTATACACCATTTATCCCAGCACTCAGGAAGTGGAGACAGGAGGATTAGAAGTTCAAGGTCATTCTGGAGTTTGAGACCAGCTTGGACTCCAAGATATCCTGTGGCAAAGGAACAAAAGGATCATCAAGACAGGCCAAATAGTGCTATGCAACTGAAGCTTGATGTCAGTCAAAAGAGAAAGCAGGGATGCAGGAAAGGCACTCAGAGAAAAGAGACGTTGACATGTAACGTGGACCCACTAAGGAGGCAGAAGGAAGCGGCATTGCCCACCCTGGCCCGAAGACTGAACCCGGATTTTAGAGATTATGTAAGGTAGTTTGGCAAACTCAAACTTGCATGTGTGTCACACTTCCTATCCTTCCGCCCATGGGAGACAGCATTCATCAATTGCAGCCCACACCTTTCCAAGCAACCTCAGATGAGATCTGCTTTCCATCCCTGGTGTAGGAGTGCCAAGATAAGTGAGGTAGAGCCGTGAATACCTTGTTGACTAGTTAGTAGCTAATTGGATAGGCAATGGGGAGCCATTAAAGTCTTGTAAGCATGGGAGTGACATGGTGGGAAATGAGAGCTTGTAGTTCAGGGTAATTAACTTGGCAGTGCTATCTGGAATGAATGGCTTCCAGTGGTTAGAAGACTGAAGGCCAGCTATTGGGAAGGTTGCTGCAATGGTTTGTGGGGAGCAAACATGTCTGATATTGAATGAAGACAACAAAAAGGAGGTGCAGATGTCAGAGTCAAGAGTTATAGAACCCGGCAGATGCACTGGGATGGGGACAGTTAGGGACTGGAATGTGACAAGACTCCAAATGAACTTGGAGGTTCTCTGTAATTACCCTAGCAGAGAATTAAGTAGTATTGCCATAGGGAGGGGGACCTGGGATGGGTGAGGACTCCTGTATGGGGACAGGGGGAGGAAGAAGAAACTGGAAAGCAAAACATGGATTTAGACTCATCTCCTCTATAGAGAGCAGCTTTTCTGAGCCAGAGCCTATCAGAGAACTGAGTGTAAGGGGGAAAAATCATTTAAAAGCAAACATTGTTGCCCTTTGTTCCATGAGCAGGGTCTAAAAGAGGTTCCTGTCTATCCAAATATCTGGAAAACTGGAGAGTCTTAATTAGTAATCAGAAAAGGACCCCAGGAAGGGAAAGAATATAAACCTGCTCACTGTGTTCTTCCAGTTTCAAATGCTTCCCCAACCCAGGTGATTTACACTCTAGTAACTAGCAATGATTGACAGGCAAGAATGTGTCTAGCTCACTTTTATTTTTCCCCTAGGGGACGGCACTTGAGTTTCTGATTGTTTTAAATTCAGACGCAGCAACTGTGTTAAGTTAGGAGAAATTTACCCCCCACCCTCCTCTGGGATCTTTCTCCAAAGGGAGCAGACTTTATCTCAGTGTTTCATTTTGTTTTGAAACAAGGTTTCACTCTGTAATGCCGACTAGTCTGGAACTCACTTTGTAGACCAAATTGCCTCAAATTCACGGAGATCTGCCTCTATCTTGACTAAGGCTTGAAGGGCCTCACTTTCTTTTCTGGAAGATGTTTCTACACTGACCTAATCCAACTGGTTGAAGGAGAACCATCAAGGAAGCTATTGAACAACAAGAATCTATCGCCACCACTTTGCTACAACAGCGTAATTACTACATTCTACATTTTATCCTTATAAACACCGATTGCCGTGGTGGCTACTAAGAAGCTTCTCTTTATAGCAATTGGAGACCTACCTAGAAAACCACAACTGGATACAAGGCAGAGATCATGGGGGAGGCAAGGCCCCTATAGACACAGCTACACCACAGCTCCACTCTCTATGGCTCGGGGAACATGGTAGAAGAAAGTACAGAAATATTTTAAGAGCCAGAAGAGTAGGGACTCTGCTGTGATACAGTCTTTCATCGAATCAACATAAATAAAACCAGAGCGATATCAATATTGATATTGATATTAGCGTTGAAGAGATCCTGTTTCTAGACTTGAACTACAGGTAACTATGAACAGCAGGGAAAGGAACCAGCCTCTCAGGATGAGCATCTTTAATTAGTTGTTCAATGCAGAGTGGTCAGCTTTGAAGCCACATACACACCACCAACTCAAAACGGACTTAGCGGGTTTGATTTATATTTATTTGTGTTTACACACATGCATATATATGCAACAAATGTAATCAAAGACCGAGAGCTTTTTTTGGGGGGTAGGAGTGGGAATGGGAGGGAGGGGGTGTTACTAAGAGGAGCTGGAGTAAAAAAAAAAACAGGAGAGTGATGGAACTCTGTTTCAAGTAACAACTTAAAATAAAAATAAAAAAAATAGAACAATATTCTAAGACAACCAGCAGATGTATTTTGAGACTTCTGTCCCAGAGGAAGTTGTCTATTAAGCTGTGTGCTTTGAAGTATTTGTTTAGACTTAGAGAAGTCAAATGTGATGGTGCAAGAATATCAGCAACAGGCTAACCAATAGAAAGTCCTGAGAGTAGATGCTACTCAGAAAATGAGTCTGGGGAATCCACCCATCTGATCTCAGATAGAGGAGACCATTATAGCACTGTGTACAGGCACCAATGGATAGTCTATGGCCAGGGATGGTTGCAGAGCTCAGATTTAGGTGTCAGAAGCCTTCACATCCCATCCAGATCAGCTGGAAGAATGGACCACAGCTAGGCAGGTGAATACACAGGCCATGGCAAAGATCTCTGTGTGCTTGAATCCAATCCACATAACCAATCAATAGCAACTGGCAGGAGGTGTGGGAGGAGCCTTCTTAAACTATTTAACTAGATTTATCCTTTTTCTTTTTTTAAAAAAAAGCATTTTCCAAACCAGAAAATTAGCAAAGTACAATGTCTCCCCATTCTCCCCCCACCGCACACCCCTGAAACACACTTATTTTTGCCACCTTCTGGTAGATAATAATATTTGTGTTGTTAAATTTTTCAGGTTTTCTGGAAGGAAGGTGGGGGGTGTAAAAATGAACTGATTTCATTAGCGTCTTCGGAAAGAAAAGGAAATGGTGGCTTCTTATTGAGACAGAGAAGCCAGCTCTCACCTAAGGATCTTCACCACCCCGCCTATTAGTGCTGATATTTCCTACTGGAGTTTGGAGGAGAGGGAAACACTTAACTCGCAGCTTTCCTTGAGTATCAGCCAGTAGATGGGTGTGCTCCAAGGGGAGTTAAGCTCAGAATCATGCCTTATAAAGATAAGACTCGTTAATTATCTGGATTTTTTTTATTATCCAGACGTTATTAATACCTCTCCAGGATGTCTGTCTGCTGTAGATGAGCCTGTGCATTTAATATCAAAACTACCAGTGGGAATAGGAAACTAGCAGGCACACTGGAGTTCAGATGCAGCTAGGCCCCTTTCATGGGTTCAGAGAGTCCTTCACCAACCTGACCAAAGTTTTCTTCACAAAATAGTGGCCTGCCAAACAGTTTCTGGATCCTTCACGGAGGAAAAAAAAAAAAAAAAACGGCAAAAGAGCTTGAAAGAGACCTCTTCCCATAACACTAGTTACTGGCTAGACATATGCATCCTACAATCACAGAATTTATTTTAGACTCAGTCATATCTAAGACTGGAAACCCCAGACTGTCCCATCCCAAAGTAAAAAGCGCCAAGTTTGTCGTCTGGTCCTCCCACCTTCCTCCTTCCAGGGGGGTGTCAGTCAGCTTCTAATTCCCTTTTAGTTTTCCCCAGCCTCGGACCGAGCTTGCAGCTGCAGTTACCAGCGAGTGCCCCAACGCGGATAACCGGATTTGTCTCCTCCTCCCAAGCTGGCTGCGGATAGGAGACACCGAGTTACTGCCCCCGAGGGAATCTCAAAAGTAGACAGAGCCACACGTCGCCGACCGATCGTTTCTGTAGCTGGGTTAAAGAGGAGAGGGAGGATCGGGGCGCAGGAGGCACCCCATCTTTCTCCTCCCTCCCTCTTCTCCACCTCCCAAATTTGGCAGCCTTGTGTAGCTCCCGGTCTGGGGTCTGGAGGGTGGAGAGTGTGGGTGCGGGGGCCGGCTGGAGACGCTCTCGCTAGCGCTGCCTGTGGCCAAACCCGCTTCACGTCCCCTCTTGGCCGCACACGCGTCCACCGCCACTCGCGCGCTCGCTCGCGCTCTCGCCTGGCTAGGTCCCTCCTGCTCTCGCCCGTCTCCTTTTCCTTTTTTTTTTTTTTTTTTTTTTTTGGTACCATAGAGTCGCTCTGAAAACAGAAGATAGAGGGAGTCTCGGAGCTCGCCATCTCCGCCGATCTCTACATTGGGAAAAAAAACATGGAGTCAGCTCCGGCAGCCCCCGACCCCGCCGCCAGCGAACCGGGCAGCAGCGGCTCGGAGGCGGCCGCCGGCTCCAGGGAGACCCCGCTGACCCAGGACACGGGCCGCAAGAGCGAGGCACCGGGCGCGGGGCGCAGGCAGAGCTATGCGAGCTCCAGCCGAGGTAGGAGACGCTGCGACCAGGCTCCGGGCAGGGGGGCGGCGGGAGCGGTGCGCCGAGCCCGGAGGGGACCAGGCACCCCGGGGGAGCGCGCGCTCGGGGAACGGGCGACACGCGGGGTCCCCGGGACCGGTGCACGCGCGCGCGAGCCTATCGTGGTGCCCTGAGCGACCGGCACCCCCGCCCCTCCCCCCGCGGCCCCCCACAAATGTTGCAAACTTTTGCAAGCCAGTGCTGGGCTTGCGGGAGAGGGCAATGGGGGACGGACCTGAGCGTTGACAGCCAGACGACTCCAACCCCACCTCCCCCTTGATTACATGTTTTATTTTCTGCAAAGAAGAGCTATCCAAATTAAATACGATTCCCCCCCACCAAAAAGAAACCGAGATGGGGGAGTGGGGGGAAAGAAACTTTTAAAGCGGTAGTGTCCTTTTAAGAAGGGGGAGGGGGTCTGTTTGTGGCTACTCGCTTTCTCGGTTACCTTTTCTGCTTTTGACAGTTTCCCTCATACCCATCCCCACCACCCCGCGGTAGGAATCGAGAAGTGTTCGAATCCTCCCTCTCCCGGAAAAGCTTGGAGGTTCGGGAGGAGTGAGAGACCTAGAAGTCTCAGGGGGCGGAAGGGGGGCGACGCGGGCAGCTTCTCTTCTGCAGCTCTGGGGGTAGGTTTGGAGGACAAGGCAGAGAGATCCGGGTCCCAGCGCGCGGGATGTTGTGGAGTTGATTTGCCCCGCCGGGCAAAAAGAAGAAACGTAACTTTGTAGCCGGGGGTTCGGAGCCCGCAGTCCTGGAGGAGGCTGGCAGGGGGCGTGTGCAGCGCGCGGAGGGAGGGCGATGGTGGAGTGGGGCGCTCCACGCGCGATTGGAGGGAGCGGCTGCGAGGCAAACAAGCCGAGAGAGAAAGCCGAGAAAAGCACCCAAACTTATTTCTGCTCTGGGAATCCTCCGCTCGCCGCGATGCCCAGCGTTTCTGCCTAAACCTGGGGTTGATCAGAGTTGAGTGCTGGTTGGCCAGGGCTAAGGAGGCAGCCCTTCCTGGGCCTTTGGTTCATTTTGTGTTAGTGTCTGGAGTGTGTGAAAGAGGGGACCTGGGGAGACAAGGGTGCTTGCTCCTCTCCGGGCGTTTTCCAAAAGTGGCCTATCCGGGGGAGCGCGGGTGGGGGGAAGCTGACTTCTTTCTTAAAGGTGTCAGAAGCTGCTGTGGGATCCCCACCCCCTCCTTCGGGGGTGGGGGATTATTTATTTGAATGCTCCTGGAGTTTGCAAAGAGCAGGAGGAAGCTGCAGCTTTAATTACTGTTGTAAATAATGTATAAATCACGCCTGTCACTCCGGAGGAAGCAGGCTCCTGCGAGCCACCCAGGGGCTTGGGACAGAGTGGATCTCTCCAGCCAGGTTTGGCGGCTAGGGGGGCTGTGGGGAGGCGAAGGGGGGACCGAGAGCCCCTCCCTTTCTCTTGGATGTGCTAGTTGGAAGTAGGAACATGGCTGATCATGTGCTGGCTGTTTTACAGTATTCTCCCCTCCCGCCCCACCTTAGCCACACCCCCTGTCCGGGAGCTTTCCCATTCACGGAATTCAAGTACAGTAAAAGCCATCCGGATGACATATGCTGCTGCTGGTGGTGGTGGGGTACCATTTAATTAAAGGCGACTTCCGAAGAGTGTGTCGAGGCTCTGTTTGAATCAGGGAAATGGGGGCGACAAGGACCGGGACGAAAGGAAAGGGGGGGTGTGAAGGCTTCGGGTGGGGGGCGGCCGCAACGGACCACCAGTTCTGCGAGTTTGTGCAGAGCTTTTGGCTGCAAGGAGTCTATTTAGAGCCCGAGATTTGGAATGCGAGCGGGTTATGTAACAGGGTTAATCAGAAACGCTGGAGAAAATCCCCTTCATGTGTTTGGAGGCTTTTTTTTTTTTTTTAAGAAGGGGTGCGCAGTGTCTAGTAAGTAGCTCTGATTTCTAGTTTGTGCCTTTCTTCTTTCTCTAGCCCCTCCCCACCTCCCCTGCTTTATTAACATCTTCAGGTGTCATTTCTGCCAGGTGTGTTCTTGCAATAAATGGGGTGGCAGGCTGCAGAACCAACTACAAATCTGTAACTCGCAAATTATATAAAGCCGGGGAATTTGGTACCCTCCCCCCGGCCTCCCCAAAGATCCAAGGAACAAAAATAGAAGCAATGTGCATCTTCCAGGATGGCCTGCTGACCCATATCCCTCTACCCCCTAGAGCCCCCACCCCCATTCTTTGATGAAACCCGTCTGTTGTCTGTTTCTCCAAGGAGATTTAATGTGAAGGGGGGAAGTAAGGCCCAGACACTCCACTCACATCCTGCACGCAGGCACTAGGTTACATAACAGTCTGAATGGAAAAAAGGAAGGTCAGACATGGAGGCATCCTTTAGCCAACACAGCAATAGTAATATCTTCCAGGAACTACTTGCAGTTGCAGACCTTGACCTCAGATGTAGTATCTACTTCTCAGGGTTGCCAATCTTGGTGTGTGTGTGTGTGTGTGTGTGAGAGAGAGAGAGAGAGAGAGAGAGAGAGAGAGAGAGAGAGAGAGAGCATCTGGGAGAAAAAGAGAGACTATGTAAGTATGCCGGGGAGTTGTGAGTGCTGTGCAAATGGGAAATGTTTGGGTTTTTAGATGATGTAATGGAGTTGGCAGAATATGCAACTCGGCTCCTGGAGTGTAAGCATAAGAAAATTGGAGCTGGCATCCCATATTAATGTTGCATAAATTACAATATCAGAAAGAAATTAACCTACACACTAGGTGATTATGCCTCTTAAATACTTAAAACATAAAGGCACAGGCTCAAAGCGCAAAGCAAACACCACCACCTCACAATTAGCCTGTGCCACCTCCTGGAAGGTGAGTGGAGGTCCTGGGTGAATTGGGAAGCTTCCTGACTCGGGAGGCGGAGGCGTTTTCCGAGGGGCTTTGAGG
Source organism: Mus caroli (assembly GCF_978045245.1). NCBI lineage: Eukaryota > Metazoa > Chordata > Mammalia > Rodentia > Muridae > Mus > Mus caroli. Next base: position 67,338,961 of record NW_028227266.1, read on the forward strand.
GCTTATTTGCAGCCAGCAGATGCTTGGAGTCTATAGGGATAGAGGGTGTATTCTCATGACATTGATGTGACCTCATGAGATATTACCAGGGTAGATTTGAGGCTATTGCTACATTCCTACGTCCTAAGAATCTAAGTATGAAACGGATTAGAGGCCTTCAGTGCCTGGGCTTTCCAAATCAGATGTGTGCTTTTATAATCTGGAAGCTGATCTTCCTGTGCTCCTTACAACTCCAAGGGAATGGTAGCAGTCTTAATAAAACCCTTCGATTTTCTAGAAAGTATTAATGACAGCTGGTTTCACTCTGCCCTGTCTTTACAGCACTGTGAAAGAGGCGGAAGAAAATAAAAGACAGGCAAGAACCAACATGATGGGTAAAAATGAAAGGAAAAAAACCCACCGTGAATCTTTAATTTAACGTGGCTTTCAGGGGCTCTAGGGAGCTGTGAGCATTGTGACCTAACTGCTGTTAGGAACCCTTTCCCAGAATCTCCATATTATATGCACACCAGAAGCTTACATATTGCACATCACTAAAGTTACCCTCACAGGACCCTGCACCACATAGTGAGTGGGTTCCCAGTGCTGGTGTGCAAGGCTTTTAGGACAGGCCAACCTAAGAGAGAGAGAGAGAGAGAGAGAGAGAGAGAGAGAGAGAGAGAGAGAGAGAGAGAGAGAGAGAGAAATCGAAACCAAAGGATGGGATTAACACTGAGAAGCTGGGTGGGATGGAGGGACAGCCCCCTGGAAGCTCAGCTGAGAGTGACTTAAAAGTCAATTAACAGGCCTGCATGGCTCTGCAACCCAGAGAGATGCTGGAACTGTGTAACTCCTATACTCTGGAAATGCTACCCTTGCCCTTCTCTCCAGCTCCTGCTGATCCATGTTCTGGAAGGTTCTCCTACCTAGAGATATGGCAACTTTTCTAGAGCTGAATGTTCAGATCCTTCTTTAGGGAATGAGTGGTAGTTTCTCTGGCTGGGAGAAAAATTCCTTTGCCAGAGGGATGGGATGAACTTTTTTTTTTTTTTTAATTGAAGGACTTGAATTTTCTGGGAAATTGCTCATAAAAGCATTTATAATTGTACTCTTTAAAATGCAAAGGAATAATTTTATAAAATGCATTTCATGATAGTTAGGGTAACCTTTTTGTTGCTTCATCCTAATTTCTTGTAAAGAATTGAATTATTAATCTAGAATTTGAGTTCTGAGTGGCTAAAATAGTTAAAGCACACCCATTCTCTCTTTTCTAAAACAAAGTGGCACTCTGAGAAGCCCTGGTCTTTAGAAAGTCTGTCTGTAACCCCGAAGTATGGCGGATGCCTTTGTAGAACCTGGGCTCTGGCAACTCGTCTCCTCTTGACTCTTCAGCACACAGTTGTGTGTGTGTGTGTGTGGGGGGGGGCGGTAGTCAGCAGCACACCACTTTGACACAAGGCAGACTCCTGAAGTGGGATGGAGAGGCACAAGGATATTAACGGTCAGAATTTCACCTAAGGATGACAATCCTTAGGACTTGTGGGGACAGCTTAATCACTTTTAGAAAAAGTGATTTTGGAATTTTTTTCCCTCTGTCTGAAGTTAACTCTTGATTTGCAAGTAAGAAAACCCATAGGCCATCCTATGGTCAGTGCCGGATAAAGTCTCACATTATTCCCTCTAATATCCCCATTTTGCATTTGGGAACTTGTGTGACTTTGGAAATACGCTCTGAGTTGGATGGTGTTGGCAATTAGATTCAGAGAACATGAACTCGATTTTTAAAATACTATTGTGTGCATACATTGTCATGTGTGGGCATTTGTGTGCATGAATGTGTGAGCATGTGGGACCAGAGGTCAGTGACAGGTGGCTTCCACATTCCCCGACCCCCGCACTTTACTTTATGAGATAGAATCTTTCACTGCACTTGGAGTTCAGTAATTACCCTAGGCTGGTTGGACAATGAGCTTTAGGGATTCTCTGATTGGCCAGTGATCTCCAGGGATCCTCTGATTGGCCAGTGATCTCCAGGGATCCTCTGATTGGCCAGTGAGCTCCAGGGCTCCTTCTTTTTCTGCCTCCCCAGTGTTGGGATCCTAGGTGTGTGTTTCCACACCTTGGCTTGTATATATGGGTTCTGGGCAGTTCACCAACTGAGCCTACTCTCCAGCCCTCATGTCCTATGAATTCTTACAGCGTGTGTTACTTTTTCAACGCCTTCTCCTCCTTCCCCATGCATTGCTTCCGCTCTGACCTCTGTGTTCCTGTGAGAACTTCTTAGCTTCTGTGAGAACTTCTGATCAGGAGGCAAAATGCAAAACTGCCTTTTAGAGATGAGTATAGGTGTGTGCATGTGTGTTCATGTGTGCTCCTGTATATGCGTGTGTGTGTGTGTGTGTGTGTGTGTGTGTGTATGTCCTAATATGACAATCATCTGCCCCTCTGCCCCTCTCTATGACTTCCATGAGATGATGTAGGAGCCTCTAAAGCAGGTGTCTTCCACTCCCTCATGGAGATCCCTGATCCACCCATCAGGATGAGTTATCACTTCTCTTAGAGTAAGGAGACTTTGAACTTGAAAGGACTTCAGCTACCAGAGCATACACTAATCTAGAATGTAGAAAACGTTTCCAAGTGCAAAAATCTCCCTTGCTCAGGGTTTAGGCAAAGTGGCCCGTCCCTCTTTCTTCCTCCTCCCCTCCCCCTTCTGTTTCTTATATTTATTTTTGTGCCTAATTTGTCATGGGAAATGTTGTTTAGAACAAAGCTGTTAAAACTTTTGAACCATGTTTTTTATGCTGTATATTAATAGAATTGTGTAATTTTTAGGTTGATGCTTAAAAATAACCCAGATGATTAGTGCTCAAGTCTTGGCTGCTATATGATAAACCACGGTTTTACGTTTTACTCTGAGGGCACCGAGGCATCGCTAATGAATTGATTTTTTTTTTTTCTGTCTGATATTCGATTAACACCATTTATTATTATTATTATTATTATCATGTCTTTCCTTTTTGTCTATTTCTTTTCTTTTTTGCTGTGTGGTATCCTTTCCTAGCCTAGAGAGAGAGAGCACCGGAAAGGTAATTGAATCTTTCCTTGGAGTTTCAGTGTCTCACAGTGCTGTGGGGTCACGGTTCTGAGCATGAATTCTGATTGTACATTATAGAACTGAGAATGGAGCTAGCGTTGCAGACCAGCTGAGGTCTGTCCTGATCCCACCTGGAAATGGTTTCTTTTTTCTTTCTGTGAAATCTTTAGCAGGACTATTCGCTTCCTTTTTTTCTATGTTGCAAGAAGCAAGTCAGAAATTAAATTAGTTGTTCTGGGTTACTGGAGGGTTTTACTTAACAGGAAATTGTCAACCAGATTCTAAAAGCTTTCTTTTGGTTATCTACTTTTTTTTTTTTTTTTTTTTTTTTTTTTGCTTATTTGAGACAGGGTCTCAATATGTAGCCGAGGTCTCAGGGTGATCCTCCTGCCTCAGCCCCAGGAATGCTCAGATTACCATTGTCTGCAAGATTCTTCTTATTTCTTTCTCTAGAGTACTGGCTCTTAACTTCCTAATGCTGTCACCCTTTAATACAATTCTTCATGTTGTGGTGACCCTCATTATTTTTCTTGCTACTTTATAACTACAATTTTACTACTGTTATGAATTGTAATGTGAATATTTGATATGCCACCCCCAAAGGGGTCACGACCCACAGGTTGAAAACTGCTGCCCTACAGTTATAGAAGATACTAAATCCTCTTTAAGTATTCAGGGAGGCAGTTCTGTTTACAAGTCCTATAATGTGGTTTCATCTCCTCTAATTCAGTGGAAACCATCATTAGCTTGACCATTCCCTTGGGGAGGTTGGGAGCATCTCTGTGGTAGGGAGCTTGCATACCTAGAAGGTTAGGAAGCTTAAGGGTTCACGCATGTAGGAAACAGTATTTAGAGGCCTGCAGAGAAAGTCCTTTCCAAGCTATGGCCTTTGAGAAGCATTTCTGGACCACAGTGCTGGCTTTCTCAGCATCAGCATTAGCATCAGTGTCAGCGTCAGCATCAGCATCAGCATCATCACAGAGTTGGCTCCCTCAGCATCAACACCATCACAGAATGGCTTCCTCAGTAGCATCACACGGTCACACTTGACCTAATGTGAATCATTGATTAGCTTCTGCTGCCTCTGACATCACTGTGTTTGGATTCTTGGTGTTATGGTAGCAAATTATTATTGTTGTTAATTTATTAACTGTTTTTGCTAAAAGCATCAAGAGGATTGTTTTTTAAAAAAAACATTATAAGAGAGGAAGAGGTTATAATAAAAATGAAGGTACCACAGTTCACTGGATTGGAAGACTGGCTTTCAGCCCCAGGTCTTCTATGCGAATGCGGAAAGGAATTACAGGGAACAATCCCCTGTTGAGGGACAAATTATTCCCCCCTCCAACAGATTTCTATGACTTTCATGACATGACATTATTAGAAATTGTGTTATCAAGTCACACGAAATGGAACACTAATGGTAACATTGTAGTTTCCCAGTGATGGGTTTATCTACAAAACGTGGATCCCAGTGGCTGGCTGGTGAGCTCTGGACTCATGGATGCTGACAGTCCAGGTTTCCCATACCTGCAAAGGTGTAGGAGGACCTCGGGATATCTTAGGGTGAATTTCTATCCACTCTCCCCTGACTCACCAGAGGCTGGAGTGAGACAGAAGTGTTATGGTTCAAATGCTACATTACCTCTCAGGTAGAAATGTCTTAGCTGTGTGATTGGGTGTTGGCACTTGCAATACAAATTGTCTCAAACTGTTCTGAAGTAAGAAAGTTTCTACGTGCAGCCACCGGTCACAGTAGATGAAGTCCACTGAGACACAAGGGAAGGGTACCACTTAGTGTAAAATCCTCAAGCCGGCGAAAGAGGTATGCACCGTTAAAAATATCTAGCTTACTTCGGGGGAGGATTTGACTGAATACTGATGGAGTTTATGAAATATGAATACAGTGAGTTGCTGTACGTAAGTGGTAGGCGTGTGTGAAAGAAGAAGAAATAAGATTGTGTATAAATGACACTCTGAAACTTGATGGGATTGTAACGTGACAGGAATGGTGGCATGTGAGTCCATGCTTCCCAAGGGGACAGACAAGCAGGCTGCAAAATCCACCTGTCAAACTTAATGTGGGACCAGAAATTATAGAAGAGAAAAACCAGTTGACTTGTCTTTATAGGCAAAGAACTCACCAAGGATAAACAGAGAGCTTGAGAAGAATAGAGATGAAATTTCCAGAAAGGGGGTGGGGGAGTGGGGGGATCCACACCAAAAAAACCTAGAGGCTAATGTTTGAATTCAGAATGAGGCATTTGCCAAACAATCCTCAGCGTTCTGGGCTACCAACCCTTCGCAGTGTTTGGTGTCGGGCTTATAGTCAAATGAAAGACAACGACTGTGAGTTTTAGTTGTACAAAAGAAATCACCTTGATCTCCCCCAAGCACACACATATATGCACACACACACACACACACACACACCAGGACTCAGAGATGCATAGGATGTCATTTCCCTGTCTTGTTCTGATTGATTGACAGCTTATGCTATATGCTTTCTTCCTGAAGGTGACTTTATAATCTCTAGGCACCGACATGTCTCGCTGAAGTCGAGGAAGGAGAACTCACAAGCTAAAGTGTGTTTCACTGGGTGAGGTATTTGGGGGGTAGGGTGGGAAAAGAATGGTGAAATGGGGCAAGGGACTCGTGAGCTAAGAAGTTAAGACGCCCATTGGGGGATGGGAATTGTGGGCTGTGGGTGAAGGTGGGGACAGAGACTCTGTGTGCCAAAAGCGGCCTCAGCAAGGATCTGGAATTTTAAATTACCTTTAACAAGGACGCTGAAAACGAGGCACGTTGACACTTTGAGAAGTTATGAGGAACTTGTCGAGCCTGCCAATCGGCAGAGGCAGGAGAGGGAATATTTAGAAGCACAGACGGCCAGAGCGGCTCTGAAGGGCAGAGAGAGCAACTTTCGGGGGCGTTGAGGGACTTGGTGGGTGTGCTTATTGACGCTTCCAATTAGTTTTAGAGAAACCTGAAGAACTGGACAAAGACGGAGGAAAGGCAGCCAGATGTGATCCTCAACTTCCAGAAGCGGAGCGCCTCTCTCATCCCTTAGGAACCATGGTAGTCACGGATAGGAATGAGCAGGTGAAAACCGAGCGGATCCTGAAACACCCAGTCACAGAGGAACCACGTATGCTTATCAGGCCTCAAACCTCTTAAATAAACTGCATCTCTTTCCATTTTTAGTTTTCAGTAGGGAAACCAGTGGATGATGAAAAGGCCCTGATATAGTCTGTGCTCCACAGGGGCATCCACATGCCAATGATATTCTCTCTAAAAGGGCAGGGCAGCTGGGAGGGTGAACTGCCCGTAACTCTCAATTGACCAGGTAACGAAGTATGGAGAGAGCTAAGCCAGAAGAAATAACTTGATTCCTGTGATGGCGCTCCGAGTGAGTTGGCTGACGTGACATGTATGGAACTGCTACGTTATGTTAGCTCATTCTGGTTCTCTCTCCCACTTGGGGTGAGGACGCATGGACAGAATGTGGGAACCTGACTGAAGATTGTGTGCAGAGGAACCAAGAGCTTCACCCAGATAGTATAACATTTCACAGTGTCAGAGATGACAGCCAGAGATTGGTGCGGTTCACTGAGATTTCTCAAGACCCCTACAGAGCTACTTGGAAAATGGAAGCTATGCTGAAAGAACTTCTGGATCATTCTGAACCTTGCTTTTGGACCTGAGTGTGGGGGTGTACTTTAGGCATGGATACACATTCCTCACGTTGCCACTACCCTTTTGTTAGGCAAAATGGGAGGGTGAGAGGCTGTCCTGAGACCTCTCTAGTCCAGCTCCACCCCAGGGGTGAATCAGAGGCACCTGCAAGCCTAGGATCTGTCTGAGATTACATCCTTAGGCAGAGACAGTGAGGCTGTGACCAAAGCCCAGATCTTCTGCTCTCTCATCTCATGCCCCTTTCCACTCATGTGCAGGTCCTCAGAAGTCCCTGGGGGAAAAAATACCGTCCCTCCCCTCCAGGAAAATTACCCTGTGGATATTTAAATGAATACACAAGGTCATCTAACCCGGTGTGATTCTGTTATGAATTAAAGTACATATTTATCTTTTATTACTTTATTTATTTATAATAAAACATATTTATTTTAATTAAAGTAGACAGTGAGTCTCATGTTTTGATTTCATAGAAAGTCAAGTATGGGATGCAGAGTTGAGCAGCTGATGTTGAGAACCTGCTGGAGCGGGCACAGCGGTGCACACAGTGAGCAGTGACTCTGCCCACGGAGGTCCTTCCTCAAGGCTGAGGGTTCAGGCTGTGCTCTTGATGGAGGTGCTTCTAAGACCAGGTCTGCAAATAGAATAAAATAAAACCTCATCACAGTAGAAAACTCTTTTCTCTTAAAAATGATTTATGTGCTTTTTTAACCCACCGTGTATGGTGCTGCTCATACACGCAGGTCCACTGGCACATGGGCAGCCTTTCAATGGCCACGTACCTAAAGGCAAGGGACTGTCCTTTGAAAGAGAGTTCGAGTGGAGTGTAGTATATGGGAGGGGTGGAAGGGAAGAAAAGGAAGAGGGAAATGATATTATAATCTCAAAAAAAAACTCTTTAAAAAAATGTAGAAAGTGACTCTCTCTCACCAGGCAGCCATTAGCTGCCAACAGATGCTCCGCTTCGGGTGGGGCCTTGCGAGTCCCTCTCTATCCTGTGCTGGCATTTTTAACTGGCTTGATCTTGCATGGGTCTTGTGCAGGTAACCACCGCTTGTTGTAAGTTCTTGAGTGCATTAGCAGTATCATGTCCAGAAGAGTGCATTCACAGCATGGGTTCATCTTCCTGCCTCATGTTCCTGAGCCTTGTTGGGGGTGGAGGATGGGGGCTAGAGGAGTAGGAAGGGGTGGGGGACTGTGGGGTGTTCCTACCATGGAAGAAAGTCTGTGATTTATTCCAAATAAAAAATAACATCATTCACTGCAGCCTACGGAGAATTGTATCATTTTTTTCTTTTGTAAAAAAAGTTACAGTGTATGCATGAATGTGCATCTGTATTTATTGAATACAGTTGTGTCAGTAAATGAACTTGGACCCACAAACTTTAATGAAGTAATAAAATGATCAGGTGTAGGTGTTGGCATTATCTGGTTTTCTTTTTTCTTTATTGAGGTTCCTGAATCCTGAATGTACATTTAAAAATTTTAATTAATTAATTAATATCCCCAACATGAATGTACAATTTTTATAGTGGGAAAACTTTTTTTTTCTTCTAAAAAGATGTTGTGTTATGAAATTGGGGGTACGCTGAAGGGTCTAGTTCTGAACTCACAGTCTTCCATAGCTTTCCATGATATTTCAGAATCATTCAGGTTTGTTCCTCTATGGACCAAGACATTTTGAAGGTCACGTTGTAGGAAAGGGGCATCCAGTCTGATTTTAGGAGGGCTTAGGCTTGGGAATTCCTTGGCCCTTGAAATGCTTGTGGTCTGATGCCCAATAAAATATGCACATTCTAAGCCACTTTGCACATGCACGAGCACACACACACACACACACACACACTCATACTTGTGTGTGTACAAATACACATACATACCTGGGTATGCATAAACAAGTACATGTGAACATACACATGTATGTATGTACGCACACACACACAAAAGCATTTTCACATAAAGTATTTCCATTTATCTGAGCTTCACTGTTATTTTTGTTTTCTTAAAATGCACATCATGGCCCTGAGAATTAGCTTCATTGCATATTTAGGAGATGTTCCTTAGAAAGATCAAGAGACCAGTCCTGGGTGGGAGGTAGAGAGAGACACTGTGGGGCCTTGGCATGGGATGCGAGGGGGAAAGGCCTTCACAGTATCTCAAGTGGAGCTCCAGGTGCTGCTCATTATGATCTGGGGGAGGACAAATAATATAAATACTCATTATTATAATCATACCATATCTGGATGCCATTTTTAGCATATACGTGTTATTACCCGATTACATGTATGAGTGCATCTGCCTTAGACTGGCTCAGAATACAAATTCTGGGATTCCCTCTGTGTGGCTTAGAGCAGACATGTGTGAGAACACATGGTTGCATTCCTTTTATTTTAGGTGTATGAATGTTTTGTTTTGCATGTGTATCTGTACAGTACACCACATTGTATGTCTGGAGTCCAGAACCTCAAATCCTCTGGAACTGGAGTTACCGACAGCTGTGATCTGCCACATGGGTGCAGGGAATTGAACCCAGGACCTCTACAAAAAGTGCTCAATGCTCTTGACTACTGTTTCATTTCCCCAGCCTCTGGCATGGCATTTCTTGAATTCAACAAATATTTCCTAGGACCTTTCTCTGGGTCAGGCACTGTGCTGTGCTCTAAGCAGCCTGCAAGGAAGCTGGATTCCTGCTTTGCTGACCTTTCCATTCTGGTGGGAATGCACATCGCTGTTACCTTAGACACTTCAGATGGTGTTCCTCCTTGGCTTGCTTTGCCTGTTTGACCCCTATGGCTTATGTGTCTTTTCCTGTCCCCTCCTCCCACCCTTTCCCCTGTCCTGTGCTCTCATCTCTTCTTCTCAGACCTTCTATGGCCAGCATAGATCCAGATAACATCCACCCCCTTACCTCAGAAGTTCCCAATATCTCTGTTTTTCACAGATACTGGATGTATGGATCAAGGGCTCCTTTAAACCATCGTGTGACCACTTCTCCCAGCTCCTTAAAGACTCTTCTTGTCTTTAAGACATCTTCTGGTGTCATGTCCTTTTTGTGAGCCTATTCTCCACATGACCAGGCGCACAGTTTATATTTTTACCTCTATACAATCTCTTAGGTAAAGTAGATCCATGTTTATTGTGCAGATGTTCTTTGCCCAGCTTGGTGCTTCTCAACTGCTCATCCACCTTCAGTGTTCCTGGGCTTTGGTAAGGTTTGGAGCCAGCTGTTGTGGTTTGTTCCATGTCTGTCTCTATTGGATCCAGTGTTTCCCTCCATGCCGCCCTCAGGGCTAATCCAGACCCCATCATTTCAGACCAAAATTGCTCACATTTTGAGATCTAATATACATACCTGGTTTGTTGTGAGCCTGGAAGAAGCGAGTGGTGGAGTGAAAGGTGCAGGTGCGTCCTGTGCTGTGTGTCCTAAGTGAGCTCATTAAGCTAAAAACTAGGGAGGGGGATGCTGCTGCCTTTGCTGCGATGATCAGTCCTGGTGCTGCTTGCCAAGTGCCTCCCAGCAGTGCTCTAATGACAGTGGTTATGATGGCTCCTTCCAGCAGTGCTCTGATGATGATGGTTACGATGGCTGACCCAGTGCTCTAGGTCTCCTTACACCCACCCGTCTCCTCCTTTCACTCAGGTCTTGAGCTCCCGTTGGGACTCAGGTCTTCGGCATTTTCTGCTTGGTTCTGTGAAGTGAGCATGAATCCCAGGGGCTTCAGTGAAGTTCCTGACATGTCCTCATGGCCAGTTCTCCTCCTGGGACTGGATCTACCCCCTATCATTCAGCTGGGTCACCATAGGCTGGATCTGTAAGAAGGGCATGTGACCGGAGTTGAACACCTTCACCTAATGTTAGGGTTGTCTCATGGTACCTCTCAGACCTTCTGGGGGACCATAAACAAGCCCAATCCCATCGGTTTCCTCTCTGTAGCCCTGCTCTTCCCATGGTTCCCACTGGCCTTTGCCCTGCTCCAGGCATGCAGGCTGGGATAGCTCCATCTTTCCTACGGATCAAACTCCGATGCTTTCTCTTGCTTCCTTTCTCATTGTTCCTCACCCCCCCTTCCCTTTTACTCACAGACTCATCCCTGTCTGCAAGGGTTCCATTCAACTTGTTCTTCAGTAATGCTCCACTCTGGTGACTGACTGCTGAGTCTTTAAATTGTGATCTAATAATTTACGTGCACTTTGCAAGCAATTCTTTCAGAGACTCCCAACCTGTTTGCATTCCTGTTACAGTAGCACAGCTGATAAGCAGGCAGCAGGAGAAATAGTGATGGGTACCACAGCGGCGGCACTGGGGAAACTCAAGAAGGTAACACTAGCAGGAGCGGAGGGCATGCCTCTGGATTATAGCATCTTTTCTTGGAGAATCAATTCCACTTGCCAAGGGTCTTTATTGATTTTGCTCGTACTTGGACCAGGATAGGTCAAAGTCAGAAGAGGGAGAGACATGGCATGCTCGAGGAAGTGAAGGGGGATCAGAATCCCATCTTTCTGCCAGGATGGTTTGCGTTTGATACACTGCGTGGCTTTACAGACTTAATTGGCACTGTGATTAGGTAGCTTTATTTCTTCATTCACACACATTGGAAGCTGATCCTAATATTCAGTGGTAATGAAAATAGAGTAACGCTGTAATAACTGTTCCATTGTAAAGCAAATTACACCATTAAGCATCTCTTTTGTCTAATTTGTGTTGGTGATAGTATGGGACCATACATACACACACACACACACACACACACACACACACACACACACAGAGGATAGCTGATATTTAAGAAATAAACTAGCAAAGACAAGTCCTATTCCAAAGATAGAATTGGGAAACAAGAATTGTTTACACACACACACACACACACACACACACACACACACACACGTACCTGTACACATATTTATATACCAACACATACAGGCACATGCAACATGCATACATGTGAAGCAGACTGAGAACACAGTAGATTGTACTGGCATGTCCTCTGGCCTTTAATGAACCTGAGCCCAGCCAGATGATCTGTTATAGCAGGCTAAGCTACTGATGGCACCAGCTCCTTTATCTTTTCTGTCACGCTTGAGGACTTTGATCCCCTGAGATCCTCAGGAATGTTGGTCATTTTCCTTTGTCATCTGTCCCTCCAAGGAAAGTGCCACAATTTGTGTAGCACTAAGATAGAAGCATATTATTGTGCATTAAGTCATAGCGAATCCTGAGAGCAGAAACAGGATCCAAGGAGGCAGAATTCAGTGTGATTTCCCATTGGGACATGCCAATTAAAAGCCTAAGTGGGTAGGTTCCTGTGACTGTGTCCCTTAGTCACAGGGTCCTGGCTTTGCTGGTGGGGTCTGTCTATTGGAGTGAACGTGGTTCCAGCACCTAGGCTGGTGTCTCTAGGGAGGTCTTAAAAACCTCCCTGTCTGTGTGTACTCTGGGTTGCTGTCTCCAGGACTTCCATCTCTAAGGTCTATGGAACCTAGAAGTTCTGGGTCACTATACCCAGGAGCACTGAGAAGTCTCTCACCTGCATTCATTCTAGGGATTTTCTTTGACAGCATGATCAACTCTGCCCCCTGCTAATCAGGCGCCCCAGAAAGACCTTGTCTGGAGAACAGATTTTCATGTAGTTTAGAACACACTTAACTTTCATAGAGAGAATGCCTGCTCTCATGACCACATTATTTGAAGAAAATCTGCTTTATAAACAACTGCACAGTACCTGTATCTGAAATCGAGAATGTTGATTTTTGAACTCCTGGAGGATGTAAATCAGAAGGAAGGCAACGTCAATGCCTGGCATCTGGATTAAGAATATAGTTAGTGGGGAAATTTATTGCAATCCTCCATGAGAAGATATCAATATCATCATGTGCCTAATAAAATGTTATAATGAAAATTACCACAGAGCTTGACAACATCTCTTTATTAATTGGCCTTTTCCGTGATTATTTTCTTAGTAGCAAATGCACTCTGCTTTTCTGGCTCATTAGTCATAATCCACAGTGAATTTCGCAGTTTGGTGTTCCAGCCATGCTTGTCTTCCTTTGGGCTCAGTCCTTGTAGGGCAGGCTTGTAGATTTTCTACAGAGGATGGCCTCACATCTCTGTGCCATTTACTCCTGAACCCATTGGGTTCCCTCATGATGCCAAAGACAGGACTGCAGCTCCCCGTGAGAAGGCCAAAGGACATAAACCCGAGATCCAAACAAAAGAACATGCTTACTCTTAGAAAGCTTTGGATTTTGTTTCAGACAGGATGCTGTGTAGCTCAGGCTGGCCTCAATTTTGCTACTTAGCTGAGTTTGACTTTGAGCTTCTGGTCCTCTTGCTTCTACCACTCCAGTGTAGAGGTTGCAAGCGCATGCTACCACATCCAGTTTATGCAGGGCTGGGCATTGAACCCAGGACTTCCTGTGTCATAGACAGACCTTGTACCAACGGAGCAACATCCCCATTCTGAAAGCTTCAGATATTTCAAAGCGGTGTCACGGGTTGTCTTTTTGATTCATCAAGTGTTTATTGATCCTTGACTTTTTGCCAGGTCCCAAGTTGGTTAATGAAGGAACAAAGGTGAATTATTGGGGGAAGTGATGGGTGGGAAAGACATGTTAACTCATTTTTTAAAAAAAAAATTCACAGAGAGGTCAAGGAACCCATTAACAAAATGTAACAGTGTGTAGAGGGGAGAGAGAGAGAGAGAGAGAGAGAGAGAGAGAGAGCAGTTGGAAAGGAGCCAGGAAGAGTTTGCTGATGCGGGTAATGTACCTGGGCTTGAGGAAAAATGGTGAGGGTTTTCTAGGTAACTCAAAAAATTCTGCCAGGCTGAGAGGGTCACAGTGCTGACAGCTCATTGATGTCATGTGGATGAGGTATTGCTTAGACTTCGGGAGGAGGATGTTGGTGAGGAGCAGAAAGTAGGGACTGAGAAGGTGGGCTGGGGCTGACTGAGGCATGCTGGGCCCTTTTCTCTATCACGAACATTGAATAAATGGAAAGTGTCTGATTTCTTTCTGGTAGATTCCTGAGGCATAAGTCTGTGGAGATGGAGAATTGACCATGCGGACCCCAGCCTAATAAGATACCCTCTGAGGCAATTCTGCAGGGCCAGGACTTGGAGGCAGGACTTGGAGGCAGGAGGCAGGACTTGGAGGTAGGAGGCAGGACTTGGAGGCAGGAGGCAGGAGCGGGGAATCTTTTTTTTTTTTTTTAATGTATTTTATTACGTATTTTCCTCAATTACATTTCCAATGCTATCCCAAAAGTCCCCCATACCTTCCCCCTCTCCCCCATTTCCCTACCCACCCATTCCCTTTCTTTTTTTTTTTTTTTGGCCCTGGCGTTCCCCTGTACTGGGGCATATAAAGTTTGTGTGTCCAATAGGCCTCTCTTTCCAGTGATGGCCGACTAGGCCATCTTTTGATACATATGCAGCTAGAGTCAAGAGCTCCGGGGTACTGGTTAGTTCATAATGTTGTACCACCTATAGGGTTGCAGGTCCCTTTAGCTCCTTGGGTACTTTCTCCAGCTCCTCCATTGGGAGCCCTGTGATCCATCCACTAGCTGACTGTGAGCATCCACTTCTGTGTTTGCTAGGCCCCGGCATAGTCTCACAAGAGACAGCTATATCAGGGTCCTTTCAGCAAAATCTTGCTAGTGTATGCAATGGTGCCAGCGTTTGGAAGCTGATTATGGGATGGATCCCTGGGTATGGCAGTCTCTAGATGGTCCATCCTTTCGTCACAGCTCCAATCTTTGTTTCTGTAACTCCTTCCATGGATGTTTTGTTCCCAATTCTAAGAAGGGGTACAGTGACCCACTTTGGTCTTCATTCTTCTTGAGTTTCATGTGCTTAGCAGAATGTATTATATATCTTGGGTATCCTAAGTTTTGGGCTAATATCCACTTATGCTGAGAAGCACCTGAAAAAATGTTCAACATCCTTAATCATTAGGGAAATGCAAATCAAAACAACCCTGAGATTCCACCTCACACCAGTCAGAATGGCTAAGATCAAAAATTCAGGTGACAGCAGATGCGAGGATGTGGAGAAAGAGAAACACTCCTCCATTGTTGGTGGGATTGCAAGCTTGTACAACCACTCTGGAAATCAGTCTGGTGGTTCCTTAGAAAATTGGACATAGAACTACCGGAGGATCAAGCAATACCTCTCCTGGGCATATATCCAGAAGATGTTCCAACCGGTAAGAAGGACACATGCTCCACTATGTTCATAGCAGCCTTATTTATAATAGCCAGAAGCTGGAAAGAACCCAGATGCCCCTCAACAGAGGAATGGATACAGAAAATGTGGTACATTTACACAATGGAGTACTACTCAGCTATTAAAAAGAATGAATTTATGAAATTCCTAGGCAAATGGATGGACCTGGAGGGCATCATCCTGAGTGAGGTAACACAATCACAAAGGAACTCACACAAGATGTACTCACTGATAAGGATCAGGGAATCTTAAGGTTGAATTTCCCAAGTACAGGATGGGGTTGGCGGTGGGGGAATCAAATGGATTCTACAGGGAGGGGCTGCTGGGGCAGAGTTATAGGCTGGGACAGTTTCATGGCTTGAGGATGAACATGGAACAAGGGATGTGTTCAGTTTAGAGTGGGATAAGTTGGAGGTGCCAGGGAAACAGATGACGGGCAGCTGGAAGAAAGGTTTAGCAGGGGGCATGGAATGGCTACATATGGGCTCAGAAAACAAAAGAGAACCCCAGGAAGAGCCTAGAATTTAGGTAAGCTAGACTGGAGACAAGAAGTATAGCTCACTCAAGGCAGAGCTCTGCCAATGGCTTTGGAAGGTTAAATCTTTATGACTAAGAAGTCTAGGGCCCAAATGCATGTGACTGGCTGGGAAGAGAGCAAAAGATTTCTTTAACATGTTGAAGATTCGGGAGCTGGGGTGAGGCTGTAAAAGGCTCACAGCCATGAGCATGAGGGACTGAGTTCTAATCCCAGCAGCCACATAAAACCTATGTGTGGGAGTAATATCATCCCCCAGCTCTCTGGCCAGCCAATTTAAATGAATCTCTGAACTCTAGGTTCAGTGAGAGAGATAGATTGAGGAGGATTCCTGACTTCAGCCCCTGGCCTCCGTACCCACATGCACAGGCATAGACTCTACATATACAACCCAAACTAGAGTTCCTCTGTGTACTCGGAAACAGCCGGAATGACTGGAAAGCCAGAGTCATGGTCAAGCTGCCTTTGAGCTTCTTCTGCTTCGATGGTGATCCCTTCCTGATTCCTAATTGATGAGTGAAGAATTGCTGCCTCCCCGTCCCCCCCCCACCGCCCCCCACCCCCTACTTCCTCCGACTTTCTCCACAGCCCAGCATTGATTTATCCTGTCTCTAAAGGGAATCTGCCTTCCACTTGGCAGAGCCTCAAGGCTGGAGAAGTGGGATGAATAGCAGCTTTGCAGAGGTCTCTGTGCTGCCCGGGGAGAATGGCTGTGTGGGAGAGAAAGTTGAAAGGGGAGCCCGGGAAAGGGTGAGACCTTCAAAGGATGGAGCTAGCCAGGGGACACACTCAGTGGAAATTTTTCTTTTATGGTTGATCCAAAAGAGAAAGGGAAACACAGAAGAGTGTGTTGGTCAGGGAGACAATATTGGGTGTGATTTTTACTGAGGTCTCCATTGCTGTGTGGTTTAGATACCTACTGTTCTTTTAGGTCTGTCTGTCTCTGAGTGTGTGTGTGTGAGTGTGCATGTGCGTGTGTGCATGCATGTTAGCTTGCCAACCAAATGAAAACCCAGCTGTTGGTCCTAGTTTCTTTAAACAGGGCTATCACTCACAGCCTTACAGCTTGAGGCCAGCGCTGGGCTAGGCTCGCCCCAGTGAGATCTAGGGACTCACCTGTCCTCACTTCCTCATGTTGTGGTACATGGCTCATGCTGGCATGATAAGCACTTTACCAAGGGAACCATCATCCCCCCTCTGTTTCCTAGGGTCTTTTAGGTGGGCAACAGCCTCTGGAAGTCCTGGCAGAAAGTTGGTCCTGGTCCCAGTCCCAGAAGTGTCTAAGAAAGTGTTGTGTGATTATCAGGGGGGATCCCGTGGAGTTCAAACCGGCCAGACACTAATTGGCTGACCTCACCTTAACTCTGGTTACTGCCAAGAGGGGGTTAGCCTTGTGAAGAGCCATGACCTTCTGGAATACACTATTGTTTTCAATGAGATGTGACTGAAGGTCCTCCCAACCACATCCACTAATGTGTCACAGGAGTTACTTGTGTTATCTCTGTGCTATGAAATTAGAGGCCTTTGCCCACAGTGTGCTAAGTAGATTAAAGGAAAAGCCTGTTTTGTATGGTGTAGGGGAAAACCAGGCAGATACCAGGGAAATAGCACGCGGGTGTTTGATCTGACAGTGGGGAGGCCTTGGGAAGCTGGTGTCTTCTAATACCTGAAAGCTGAGCTCTGGCTAGAGCTTTCTTCAAAGGGGTTTATATTTTATCTGTTGGCACTGTGGGGAGAGGGTCTGCAGTGGGCGATGGGGGTGTCTGTCACTCCTTCCCCTTGCTGTTTTCTCCTCTGCCTTTTTAACTTTGCAGAAAGCCTCCAGGTCATGCACTAGACCCTGCTCAGGACATCAGTGACCAAACAGTCCCCTTTTGTTAGGCCAGCGGTCTATCTTTTTTTTCCCTCTTGAAAGGTGCCCTTCAGGACAGCAGAGCCTTTCTTTGGGCTGTTTATAATTGAGCCCTGAGGAAACCTAAACAGAATTCAGTCTCAGCCCAAGCCAAGTGCCTCCTTTGCCTAGCTAGACAAAGCTAACCCCTCGCAGGATGCAATCTCACCAGCTGGTCACCAGAGAAGCACCTTGGGGAGCTCTCAGTGTGACTTTTCTCCCTGGCCACCATCCCATAAGTCATTGAAGGCTGAGGGCCAGGCCTTGGGGTGCTGAGACGCTACGTGAGAATTGTGGCTCTGGATCAGGGAGGGTAGGCCCAGCTCTATCTTAGAGGGTCCTGTGTCAGTTTGAGGAGCTCTGAGGATTTCTGTTTGGGAGAATCTCTTAGCGCTGGAAGGCAAGTTGTATGCAGTGTAGAAAAGACCTCTTATTTGTGGTTTAAACTTTTAATTAAGTTCAAATATTGATTTTCCCCTTCAGAAAATGATTTACTTACTATTTATTTATTGATATTAGCGGGGGTCTCATTCTAGTTTAGGCTAGATTGTAATGTGCTTTGTGATCTCAACTTTGTGGCAATCCCTCTGCCTCAGCTTTTCAGTGCTGATTACAGGTGTAAGTCACCACTCTCTGCTATCTCCCCTCCTCTTCCTCCTCTTCCCCTTCATCTTTCTCTAAGATGAAAGTATCTGTAGTTTTAGGCTACATCTCTTCACTTCCAACATAACTATCGCTGCCTGTTTTCTCCCTAAAGCTAGGTGAAGTGGGTTATTTGAGGAAATTGGGGTTTGATAACTTAGAGGTGGTGCAGTTTGGAGGTTACACTATTTTATTCTGTAATAATGGGCGTGGGGTTAACCTCAGCAATTTGCAGCAGAATCTTTGTTTCCCACCCCCCAAACAGTCCAATTTAGTGTGCAGATCAAATCTCCTCGCTGCTTCCTGTTCTGAATTTTCTCCCCACATTAGATATGGACTAAAGGGTCCTTTGGGGTAACTGAGGTGAAAGGTAGGTAGAACCAAAGCTTTGCCAGAGACATAGAAACTGGCCAGAAACCTTTTAACCCCTCCACCCTGGAGCCTCTCTATCACACGAGACAGCTGATATATTTAAAATCCGAGCTTCTTCATGCGTGGGTCCCCAAAGCCCACCATCCTTTGTTAGGCCTCTGGTCTTCCCAAACTTCCAGAGAAAGCAACATTTGCTTTTTTTTGAGGCAATATTTACTTCAAAACCATGGGGTCAATCACCTGCCAGGCCCTTTGAACATACAAATCCCCAGGAGAGGGGCAGTTTGAGGAGAGACATCGTTTAGAGGCTGCGGTACATTTTCAGAAGCTAGGGCCTGGTTTTATGATGGCGAAGTCGAACTAAATATGCAGTTCTATTTTCATTTTCACTCGGTGCTGAGGCGAAAGTGTCGGGAGATAGACTGTGTGCATAAAAATGTCGGTGCGAGACTGGCCTCTTACAAGAAGCAGAGTGAGGGACTCTGGGTAGTCCGATCCCTATTCCCGGCTAATGTACCAGATTGCCTTCCTCAGGAAGGACCCTTTTGTGTTTCCAATTAGCCTGGGTGACTTTAGCAGACTATAGAACTGCAGACCCATAAAGGAGTTATGTAGTTGACTTATGTCAGTTCTGCGGCTATAACAAAATGCCTTAGGCTGGTAGTTGAAGTAACATTGGTTTTCCGACTGTTCGGATTTCAAGCTTCCTGGCTTGGCAAGAGCCATGTCTTCATTTAGCTGTCACGTGGTGGGATGGGAACGGTGCCACCCTTCCTCTTATTATTTTTAATTTTGTCCTCTGTGTGTCTGTTCATGTGTGTGCAGACACACATGTACGTGTGTATACCATCCAGAAGTTCACCTCAGCTGTCATTCCTTATCTGCCATCCACCTTGGTATTTGAGACAGGGTCTCTCTCTCTCTCTCTCTCTCTCTCTCTCTCTCTCTCTCTCTCTCTCTCTCTCTCTCTCTCTCTCGTGCTCTTGAATAATCTAGCCTGGCTGCTCAGTGAGCATCACGGATCCACAGATCTCTACTTCCTCACCCCAGTGATTACTCAGGTTACACACTATACCTATTCTTTTAGTGGGCTTCTAGGGGGACTCAAACTCAGGTCTTCATGCTTGTGTAGCAACCACTTTACAAACTGAGCCATCGCCACCCCCAGCCCTCCCTCCCACTTATAAGAATAGTGATCCTTTTTCTCATGGGCTCAAAGACCATGGCTTCATCTAGTTCTGTTTAAGTCTCAGGGACCCCATTCACTAATGCCTGTAGCTGTAACATAGACGTTTGTGTGGGGGCTAGACCTTTAGGGCGCATCTTGGCCAGTTCTTAAAGTACATACGCATAATTTTCATGGGGATTGAGTCGTTTCCAAAGTGTTGGTTCTTTCCTGCTTGTTTGTTCAAACAGCAGCATATTTTATCATTATGATCCTGTACCATGTGATATCTGTCAGTGGATCCCAAGCTACTTGAAGTTAGAGTTTGTGATTTATTTTTCATTTTTTCCCTGGTAATTTGGTGACAAGTCCCTTTGTCTTCTGCCTAATTGGGCTGCGTTTTAATTTTGTGGCAAGTGGAGGTTTTGTTTTACATTTCTGTTAGACTGACAAGCCCAAGGCTGGATCTGAATTAGGGAGTTTGCAGTAGGACCGATTGAAGCTGTGAGCCTCTTAGAATTGGCTCAGCGTCTTAGAGTCTTCTCCCATGCATCTTTTAGGGACAGGCAGGAGACTTCAGTAGAAGGCCCTGAGAGGACAAGAGACTGAAATCTAGAAGCACCGAGGTAAGCTGAGAATAACTAAACCATGGGTTATTCAGAGTGAGGAATATTCCAGAAACTTGTACCTTCGATTCAGGCACATCTGTTTGTGTGTCACTGGTGCCTTGGCTGTTGAGGTAACACAAAATAGTAAATGTTAAAGTTACCCAGGACAATACTGGGACACCTGGGTTCCCATCACAGCTTAGCTCTTTGTTGTAAGTGGCCCCAGTCGGTATCCTTTCCCCCAAGAGGTTCCACTACTTTCTACAGTACAGAGATGTGCAGAGGTCTGACTTTCTGATCGCCGTGATGTTCTGAGATCCCGTGACAGAGATTCTACTTCTGACTTACAGAACCATTGAGCATTGATGCTTCCTTTCGATAATTGTTGAGGCACAATTTGAAATGACTCCCTCTTGAGAGTGAAGTCATGTTTTGGTAAGTTTTCAGGATTTCACCTCTACCTCAGTATACTTGGATGTTCATATCCTGCTACTACCTCAGCCTACTTAGACATTCATATCATGCCAAGATGGTACCTTGGCATGTCCCTTATTACTTCTCCACGCCTCAGCCTGGCCTGTGACAACCGTTAGTCTTCATTTACTGTTTCTAGACATTTCACTGGAATTGAATTATATACAATGTAGTGTTTGGATCTGGCTGAGTTCACTGGCCATAGTATTTTTAGGACTCATCAGTGCCATAGAATGTATTAGTATAGGTTGGATATCCTTTAAAAAAAAAGTCCCAAATCTAGGTTTTTCAAATTTTTAAAATATTCACATAGACTTTACTGGCTATACATCCTTCACCCACAAGGTTCAGATTTTCACACTGGAGATGCTGCACTTTCCCCTTTTTCTGAGTGACCGACAGTCCATGCAATGAATGCACCACATTTTCTAATCCCTCCATAACTGCTGGGCTCCTTTTTCTTTGTGTTCCATTCAGAGGTTCACCCATTCTCGTGATAGCCCTGGACACATCTGCAAAGAACTCATAAGATGTCTTTTAGACAGAGTCAAGTCCTTTATTCTATGGCCTTCTCTTGTGAGAAAGACTAGGATTTTGCATTTTTTAACTGTTTAAGACCTTTCAAGGGCATAGGCTATGACACTTGGATCATCTAGAATGTGGCTAGGTAGCTGTGCACCTGTTGGTGTGTTTTGCAATCAGGCTCCACTGTCAATTTCAGGAAGGCTGAACATAATAGGTACTGTGGATGTGCACCCATATGAATATGGTTGCATATGTGTAGTTTTTTGTTTGTTTAAGCAATATCTCCTGTAGCCCTGGCTGGCCATCAACTCACCATATAGCTGGTGTTGTCCTGAATCTTCTGATTTCCCTAGCTCTACCTGCCGGGTGCTGGGGTTACAGATGTGCACAGCTGTGCCCCATTTATGTGCTTCTGTTCATGCTAGACAAGCAGTGTACAAACTGAGCTACACCCCTGGCTCTGGAGGTATATACTGTATACATGCACTATGCATGCATGTACAACATGTTATGTACTATTTGTACACAGCACACACACACATACTCTCATACACTTCCCAGCTGCATAAGAGGATTCACACACACACACACACACACACACCGGGAAAGCAAGCACCAGTTGCAGTCTTATTGAGCACGATAATTATAAACAATATCAGTAATATCTTTGGGATTTAGAAGTTGGACTGTTTCCTATTCCCAGTGGTGGAAAGTGTACTTTCGTATGCTTTGTTCCGTCTCCTGGGAAAGTTTACTCTCGGTTGCATCCAATGTGGGAGAATGGATGAGAGATGGCCAAACCCAGACATTCTACAGTGAGCATGAATACCTCTCCGTGACTCCTCTGAGGCACTAGGACACTGTGGGTAGAGGTGGCTGTGTGCTGCTAGGCTGCCCAGAGGACCAGGCATGATTGCACCTTGGTTTTTTTCTCTCCCACAGTTTGAAAGAGGGATCCTTTTCTTCTCTCTGTCAGGATGGAACTCATTAGAAGAGATATGCTGGGCTGGGGTGGGGGTGGGGAAGCACTGTTTGCTGTGAGAGGAGGAGGGAGGAGCTCGGTGTCCTCTCTCAGTTGTGAGCATATCATCACAGCACAACAGTGGGAAGAGCAGGAGGAAGAGGAGGAGGAGGAGGGAGAAGAGGAGGAAGAGGAGTGTAGGAGCCTGTGTCTGACTGGGGAAACCCTGAGGATGGCTGTCTTGAACTGATACTGTGTTTTCCAGGCATGCTTGCTTACATGGTGTTGGTTTATGCTTCATAATATTAGTGAATATGGTAGCATCCACAGCCCTGCTTGACACTGTTGCCGGAAGTTCTACACACACACACACACACACACACACACACACACACACTATATTTTGTATAGCACCTCTGGGCTGTGGTGTCTTCACTCTTATGCCCTGTGGGCACTGCACAAGGGGCCAAGGTTCCACAGATGAACTCACATGCTGTCCTCACATGTGCTCCGTGTCTAGAAAAGCAATTGCTCTTTAGTTGAGAGTGTGACCTGAGCTCTGATAGGGTCCCATCCTTACGATGGCCCACTTATTCCTCCTTCACTTTATCGTTGGGACTTGAAACTCTGAGCACAGTCCTTCCAGCTCTGTCTGTGTCCCTAGGAGGCAGGGTTGTAATCTCTGTATTGCAGGTAAAAGACTGAGGACCTGGAGAACTGGCTAATCTGAACTGAGACTAATGCTCAGACAGAGTTTTTACCGTACCATCTACTCTATCCCCTTCTGTTGAGAGTCCCGGGTGTTTCTACATGATAGCCCCAGTCTCCCAGCTTCCTTTCCATCTGTTTATTTCTTTCTTCACTTTTAGAGGCAGAAGGCAGCCGTGTGGACAAGCAGCTCCCTGGAGCTGTGCAGTGTGCAGCAGAGTCACCTACCCACAGCTGCTCCTGAAGATCTTTCCACTACTCTCTCTTTCCCCACGCTGTTCCTGTGGCAGCTTCTCCATCTTTCCGGAGGCCGACTTCCCCTTCATTCCCTAGGTCTCCTGTTGTTCTTCCCTGGCCTGAAATGCCTCCGGCCAAAGAGCTGCTTGAGACCTTAACTCTCTTCCTCGTTGTCTTGGCAGACTTCTGGCCACCTAGATAAAGCATGACTCTAGCCTTGCATACCTTCTAACAAGTCATTGAGTAGAATGTTGAGAACAGCCTGTGATTGTGGTTTTGCAGATGCTTGCGCTGTGGGCTCTGAATATTAAAGATATGAACACGGGGCCTGCATCCCCAGAACCGCCCCAGCTGCTCAGTGCCAGGCAGCCCCACCAGGAGCTGTTAACAGAGAAGTTGCTGAACTTGGCTTTGGCGGAGGTATGGCTTTATTCGGCCAGACTCTCTGAGCTTGCCGCCCCTTTCTGGAAGGGCAGGATGACTAGCAAACACCCATCTCTGGTGAGGCACAGTGGTATTCTGGGGACAGGATTTGGCCCAGTGGAGGCTGAAGACTACCAGAGCAGTAACAGTGCTGACTGGCACACTAAAGCTTTTAGATTGAAAAGCCGGGACAGAATGTTCAGCTGGAGCCGGGGACTTTTCTATTCCTACTTCAGCTCTGCTGTTAAGCCTTGGGACTGATTGGAAAAATGCTCACTGCGGGATTTGGCTAGCCAGGATTTTATGGGTATTTTTCTTAGATTTACTCAGGCATAGTCAGTCACTCTTGCTGTCCCTCTCAGTGTGCAAAGGACTGAAGGCTGTTCATCTCTCCTCACTGAGGAGCTCTGGGGTATCTCATAGAACATTGCTCTCCTCACTGACATACTGATGTGGACACCCTTGCCAAAGTGCTCTTGGCAAACGCAGCTCCCATGGATCTCCTCTTTGCTCAAAGCCCTGCATTGGGGCCAGGGCCGGGGCTGGGACTGGGTCTCGAGTTGAATTCATAGAGCACTTGGCTAGTATGCAGGAGGAGTCCTTGGGTTTGAGTGATAGTACAACATAAATCAGGACTGGCGACACAAACCTGTAGTCCTAGTACTCTGGAAGTGGAGGCAGGAGAATCAGAAGCTCAAATACAGCCATCTTCAGCTACATAGCAAGTTTGAGATTATCCTGGAATATGCAAGATCCACTGCCCCCTCTATGTGTATTTGTCTCTCTGTCTCTGTCTGTCTCTGTGTCTCTGTCTCTGTCTCTGTCTCTGTCTCTGTCTCTCTCTCTCTCTCTCTCTCTCTCTCACACACACACACACACACATACACACAGAGTTACACAAATATGATCCCATCTAATCTAGGCTCTTCACCGTGGCCTGTCTCACCAGCTCTCCTCATTGGCCACATTATACTCTGCACCTCATATGCACCATGCCTCCCCATCTCCCATGCTTTACCATACCTTCTTGCCACCCCCAATCTTAATAAGCGTTTATGCTGTGCTCCCTGAGTGCCAGGGACGTTGCGTCCTGTGGGGCCAACAGCACACGTGAATACCAGGCCTTAGCATTCAAGAGTTCAGGCTTCCCGTGGCTTGTAACCGGCTAATGGTGCTCAGCTGGATTCTGCTTCTTTTAGTGCACTTCTCACCTGGGTCAAATATAATTCCTATCTCCTTCGTTTCACCAGTAACTTTCCTGAATCTGCTGTCAAATTGAAAGCAGAGAAATTCCTACCTAGCACACAGTAGGTGCCCAATAAAAGCCGGTGGAAGAAATGAATAAAGGCTACTTTTAACACTAAAGGGCACAGTGGGAAAAAAAACACAACATGTCTTCTTTAGGCAATCATTTTGAACAACATTCATTGCCTTTTGTGAAGAGCCTAGCAGTGGCCCTTGCCCAGCAGGTGGCACCCGCTGTTGTGGGTGACAAGTTTGCTGTCAGTCACACTGTCAATCCTATGAAGGTCATTTGTCTTCCTGCTTGCTTTTACGATTGTTCTGCAGGGTCGCCATGATATGTTTAGAATGAATTTTATGTATTCCGTTCAGGATTTGATGTGCTTATCCATTCTGATAGCACCCACTCTCCTCTTAGTCTGGAAATTTCTTAGATGTGGCCTCTTTCTCTTCTTCTGAAACTCCAGTTGGCCGTGTAAAAATCCTCTTTAACTCCTCTTTCATTCACACACACACACACACACACACACACACACACACACTGCTAACCTCTGCTTTGCTATATTGTTTATTCTGGGTGCTTTCTTTGGTTCTCTGTCTGAACCCAGTCATTTTTATTTAATCTACGGTTTAAACTGACTGTTGGGCTTTTGTAGATGATCATTTAATATCCGTGCACTGAAGGCTCAATGCTTTTATACATGAATGCACTAATATGGACACCAGCCTGCTCCAAGACAGAGGACTTGAGTGGAGGATGCTGATTGGTGGAGGAGTACCTGACTGATCTACAGAAAGCCAGGAGCAATCTTGGCATTGAAAAACAGAGAAAGAAACAACTCCAGCTACCGTGAACAGCTTCCGGTTACAAGTCTCACACACACGGAGAGTGTGACAAATGTAGTCTTTTGTGTCATATCTTAAATAGCTCTAAACCTGTATTTGGTTTTCTTTCCTGACAATAGAATTGAACGCAGAACTAGACCACTGAGCTATAGCTCCATGCCCAATATTCATTTTCACTAGGTTTATCTTTCAAGTTTTGTCTTAATATTTTATCATTTCACTCTGTTTTGCCTTTTATTTTCAAAACTCTCCTAAATAATTACAGACTCGCATATTTTGTAAAGCCCCAATGCTCACATCATGCTGTGTCAGGTTCTCTGGCCCTGGTGTGGGTGACTGTCTACTCTGGGCTCACTTCTTATGCAGTTTTACTTTTGGATTGCATATTCATCAGAATTCTGTGTATCTTGGGTTGGTGAAAAGTTCCCTGTCCTGTTGTATAAGGGTAGTGTATATTCCAAGTCTGGATATGACTGAAGCGCCTAATCTGCATATTTGGGTAATCACGAAGTGGACTAATTCTGTTTTGAGTTAAGTGCATCTTTTCTCAGTTTTGACTGGAGAAGGCACAATAGTCTCCTGAACCTCCTCAGAAATGTGATAAGCAGGTGTCATCTAACCCTTCAGCTCACTCAGGAATACTCCCTCAAACGACCTTATGTAGTGGCATGAGACAGTTTAGACTGGAAGCTCTTCACCCAGTCACCAACATGGGATGGAGTCAGGCTCACTGAGACGCCTGGAGACTCTCAGAACAGCCCTGTTCCCACTCACTTAGTTTTGCTTGCAGTCAAGTTGCATAGCACAGGGACTTGGTTGCAGGAAGATCTCTGTAGAGTTCTCAGAGTCGCCCTCTCAGCTTTTCCAGAAACCC
Organism: Mus caroli; assembly: GCF_978045245.1. Classification (NCBI taxonomy): domain Eukaryota; kingdom Metazoa; phylum Chordata; class Mammalia; order Rodentia; family Muridae; genus Mus; species Mus caroli. The sequence continues at coordinate 67,365,455 of NW_028227266.1, forward strand.
TGGCTACAATGTGATGGAAGAAGCAGCCTGATGTTAACATTTGCTTATTTTCACATGTATCTGCATGCATATGTGTGTATGTGTCCATGTGTGTGCTCTTGCTTGTGGAAGGTAGAGGACCTTACCTCCCTTCCTCCCCCTCCCTCCTTCCTTCTTTGCTTCCTTCCTTCTTTCCCCTATCTCCCTCCCTCCTTTCCTTTCACCCTTTCATCTTTTCTTTTTTTTTTTTTTTGAGACAGGGTCTCTCATTGGCCTGGCACTCCACAAGTAGGCTAGGCTGACTGACTACTGAGTGGACAATGAGCTCTGGGGTACTCCCATCTGCCTCTGCAGCGACAGGATTATAAGAGTCCTCCATTGTGTCTTTTTCTTTTCTTTTTCTTTCTTTCTTTTTCTTATTTTCTTTTTCTTTTTTAAATGTGAGTTCTCATTATCTCAAGCTCTCATTATTGACTGAGCTTCCACCCCAGCCCTTAATACTTTACTTTTAAACAAGCAACAGAATGACAGATGTGCCCAGAAATGCCTTGAGCTGTAGACCTCACAGCATTTGATACGTGGGGTCAGTGGGTTGTGACCCTACCTGGGCAATAGGTCCGATCTGCAGTAACCAGCATCCTTTGCGTTTGTGTAAGCCGCTTTCAAGATGTGCCTCATCTTTCCACACAAAAACCCAACTGTGAGACACGAAGGCAGCCTGGAAGGTAACAATCCCTGTGACAGATTGCTGAGGAAAAGTCATTTCTGTGGCACTCAATTGCAGGGACAAAAATTACAAAGTCTTGCATTTGTTAAGACAAGTCGGTTTCTGCTTTCTGGTCTCCAAATACACTTTGCATTTTTCTTTTCCCTGGGACCGTCAATTTAATTCAGGAATGATCTAATTATGAGGCTGTGAATCGGATTCTCTGGATGGTAAGTGTGGAGTACCCTGGGAGAAGTCCTGGCAGATGGTTAGTTCAGAGTGAATTTACCTTGGGACTGGGGCTTTAGACTGACAGCTTTTTTCACTCAATTAAGTGCAACAACTGCCAAAAGGACAGCATTGAACTTGATGCAAATCACCACTGTCGCTGGCGCTGATAGAGTTGAAGCTGGGTCCCAAGTCAGCTGAACTCGGGGTGTTTGAAGGCACCACATGGTGAAGGGGAAACAAAACCTAGTGGTGCAGAGAGAGGAAGAAGAGGAGGAAGAAGAGAAGGGGGAGGATGAGGGGGAGAAGGGAGAAGGAGGAGGGATGAGGAACAGGAAGGGGAGGAGGGAGGAGGAGGAGGGGGAGGAGGGAAGAGGTAGCTCCTCGTTGCAAATGTAGGTATTTGTTTCCTTTTCCAGGTCAGCTGCTTTATTTAGGGCCTCTATTTCAGTTTGCTGTCTGTCCGTGATTCATTAGGTATATCTCCTGCAGTTTGCATCTGTTCTGGGCTTCACATATCCTGCAGTGACTCTGTGTTCCAGAAAGTTAACGTATTGCTCTCTTTATTTGGGGTATGAGATGACCCTACTCCGCACGCCTATGCTCGCCCCGAGGACCTCCCAATCGGAAGAAGACAGAGACCTTCTCAGCACATACGCACTTCTGTTATTAGGGAGGCCCCCGTCCCACCCCCGTGCCCTGCAGCTTTCTAGGCCAGTGTTCAGAAAGCCCTTTACACTCGGAGCACCTCTGCCTGGTAGAGTTGACAGACTCTAATCCTTGTCACACTGCCTAAGCCTGCCTGCCTTGGGTCTCTTTTTATTCCTCAAAGCTTTTCCTCATGTCCACTGAGTTGGTAAAGTGCCTGCTACACAAGCATAGGGGCCTGAGGTCAATCTCCTGTGCCCAGGTTAAAACAACCAAGTACGGCAGTTAATGCTTAGAATCCAAGTTTACCGGGGGCAGAGGCAAGCAGGTTCCTAAAGCTTACTAGTTAGCCACCTTTGCCTATCAGTGCTCTCCAGGGCACTGAGAGACTCGGTCTCAAAAAAAAAAAAAAAAAGTGATATGCTTCTGAGGGGTGACCTCCATAGTTGACCTTTGGCTTACACATGCATGCATACACACACGCACAATCATACATGAACAGATATGAACACACACTCTAGCACATACATAACAAAGGAAGACAAGGCGGGAAGACATGTTTCCCTTCTTTCCTTGGTCCCTGCTTCTCCCAGCTTACTGCTGGGATTCTGTGGTGGCAAAGGGCAGGGCCAAAGAGACTGCTTTTGAACCGTGTGAGAGTGCAGAGCTTCATAGCTTCTGTAATTCGGACCAGTTGCGGCTACCCAGGGTAGGTCCTTCTGGGATTCCTCTGCTCCACCCACCCCAGGCTATCATCAGCCTTTGCTTAGGGTGGCCAAAGCCCAGCAGCTCTGCACCATTCAACCTCTGCTGCTTTTTCTGTTTGACAAGCCTGGGAGAGCGGAGCCTGAAATCCCTCAGTCAGGTACAGGCCATTGTCAGCTTGTTATCAGTTTCCTGATTCCCTGTGTAAGCAGTTTTGATAATCCCTGTCATACATGATTACGTCCCTCCCCTGCCTGGGACATCTCACTGTAATTGCTTTGATAAACTCCACCTCAGTCCAGTAGTTTGCTCGGAATACACTTTTACCTTCTGTCTGTGTGACTAAGATGCTTCTGAACTGCTCTGCTCCTGGGGAAAATCAGTCTTTGAGCACGAGGCCCTTAGCAACAGAGGCCAATCACCCAGGCAGCAGCACTGGCTGGGGGGCCTGGAGGAGGGGCAGGAGCTGGGGACTCCAGCTAAGCTCCAGGGGTCCCAAGGCGGTTTTTCTTTCTTCAGCTGCTTGGGGGACTAAAATTGTCAGTTTCTGTGTGTAGCATTTTCAGGATTCGGAGAACATTTTTCTTATGTGTGTTCATCTGGTTTCTGGGGCCATTTGACTCACTCTTTTATAACATTTAAAAAATTAACAGCGTGTGTGTGCACACACACATGTATGTGCATGTGTGGAGGTCAGAGGTCTTTGATCATCCTCCATCTTAATTTTTTCAGAGTCTCTTACTGAACTCACCATTTTCTAGCTGTTGAGCCCCCAAGTATCTTCTGTTTCCTCCCTCAGCAATGGAATTACAGGTTCCCAGCTTTTTGCATGTGTGCCGGGCATTGAACACAGGTCTTCACTCTTTTCACGGCAAACACTTTTTACCGACTGAGTGAGCCATCTCCCCAGCCTTGAAACCTATTCCTTTAAAAGGAATGACCTTTCTGTTTCCTTAATCCTTGTTGCTATCCTCTTTACATAAAATCCGGATATTTTGCTTATCACTGACCCCCTCCCCCACATTTACACTAATTTTAAAACTAGTACACTAGAATGTTGTGTATCTTGACTTTTGAAACTTTTTTTAGGGGGTGGGGGTGGGCATCCCCTGAGATGGTGTGCCTGAGACAGTCTCCCTGCTCACTCTCCTAATCTGTCCCTGATGCATTTGCTGCGTTTACAAAACAAGGTGCCAAGTGTTTGAAATGCTCTGGGTCATTTGAACACCTCTTCAACGCTATTCTCATTCGTGCATAGTCTATCTCCCCCTTGCACAGAGGAAAAGCCACTCTTTCAACTGTCAGGCCTCCCTTGGTCTCACTGGAGGTCTTCCCTTTAGTGAGTGGCGTGGGATTCTTTGTTGATTAAGCCCCTCCCTGTAGGATAAAAGATATGCATACACTTCCTACTCTTAACTAACTTTGCTCCTTGTCCAGTGACCAGGGGCACCTGCTTCACAGTGAGTTCTGCTGCATAGGCCAGAGTCTGGCTGATGTGGTCCACTGGACTGATAGTTTTTGATATCTTGACACTTTTCTGGGAATGTCTTCCATTGACCTTATCTGGCAGAATCTATTAGAGAGGGGTGTCTGCCTACACCGGTATTCCCTGCCTTTAATGAATTTGCTGGTGATAGCAGAGGGAGGGAAGTCAGTGCCCTCTACAAACCAGAGATGCAGAGGGGGAGAAGACCTCCTCTGTGCCTGTAGCCATTGTGTTGGTACCCAGGGCATGGTCCTGCGCCTGCCAACTTTCTCCATGCCACTGGAGCAATAGAGCCCTTGCATAGATCTCTCTCTCTCTCTCTCTCTCTCTCTCTCTCTCTCTCTCTCTCTGCAAAGCAACCTGTTATTAAAGCCTCCCCCTGATTCTAGGTTTCAGCGCCTTCCTTCAGAGGCACATTAGGTTCCCTAAGTGCCTTTATTGCCATGCAGAGAGAAAGAGAATGCAGACAGCTTTGTAATTGAACAACCATGTTCCTGTCAGTTTTCATTGTTTTCAAACTGGCTATTATGGGGAGGGGGTGGCGGATGCCCCAGTGTGACCCAGGAAAGCTGTTCTGGGCTGCTGCATAAACTCCCCAAGTCAGTGTTCTCTGTGGTCCACGGGGCACTATGTCTTTAAATTCTCTTTAGTTTTTAAAGCTCTGCTCTGGCAAGGAAGCTCTGCCTTCAACCTGCAGAGTTAAATTTACCCAGACTGACAACTGTATGCGCAGCGTTTGGTTACATAACAGCAGTGGTTGCTTTCTGCACAGTGCTAATCCCAACACCACGCTCAAAGCCCCCCCCCCCCGTCCCCCCAAGAAAGCAGTCTTCCATCCGGCAGGCTGCACGGGTGACTGGATGTTGTGCCGTTATTTTCTTTTTTTCCTCTTTTCTTCTCCTTCTTCTTAAAACACTGTAACAATTATCCTATTATCTCAATGCTGGTGCCATTAGGTGACTTTTTAATATCTTAATTATTAGGTTAGCAGATGCTGTGTGCACACGTGCAATTTGTTAATTTATGCTGCTGGAAATGAAATCCAGTTGTTTGCGGCGGCATATTTCATAATATCACGGCCAAATGAATTTTCATGGCGCTGGAATAACTAAGTTGCTGGGAGGGAAAGTGTACACATTATTTCTAGGACCCTTTGCTAGCATCTTGGTTCTCATGGGTCCTACCTTACAGGTATGCACCTGAGGCTGGCGGCTGTTAAGAACGGGCAGAAACCTTACGAGCCACTGGATGTGGGGGTTGAAGGCTTTCCAAATTGGAGTGTCTGCTTTCCTGTTGCTGAGGGAAAATATCTGACCAGAAGCAACTGATGGGAGGAAGGCTTTATTCTGGCTTACAGTTTGAGGTGATTTTTACATCAGAGCATTAGGACCAGAAGGTAAGAGGTCACATGACAATGACAGTAAACAAAACAGAGATCAAACAGGAAATAGGGCCAAGGTGTAAAGTCTCAAGGCCCTCTCCCAGTGACCTGCTTCCTCCAGAAAGACTCCACCTTCTAAAGTTTCCACAACTTTCTCAAATGGGCAGCAACAGCCTGGAACCAAGTCTTCAAAGGCATGAGCCTGCAGGGGACTTTCAAACCGGAACACCAGTGCTTTGGGAAACCTGGCTTGTTGAGTGAGCTTCCTACCTGCTGAGCCAGGTTCACCCAGAAGGCTCTGGTAGTCTGAGGCTTGGTGACTGATATTTTGAGCCTGCAGCTATACCCAGTGTGTGTTGCCCCTTAGCCACTCAAGGAACCCCTAAACAGTTATTACTGTTTGCAAGGTTGAAGAGACTGGGTAAGAAGACGTGGCTTTGGGTCAGACTACGATCTGAGTGGTGGATTTTGGCCTACCCTTAGTGAGGCCTTGACCAGGTCATTTTTTTTTAATTTGGGGGTTCAGTTTCTACAAGTAGGTTAGACATTTTTATCTAATGATCTTGCTCATCAAGATGAATTTTGCTCAACACATAATAGGATTCTCATGAAATTCTCAGACCTCCTTTGTGCTAATTTAGTGTCCTTGTGTGGGGTACCAAAACATATGTGACCTCAGTGGGTTGCCGCCTAGTAGATAAGACCCCAAAATCTTACACAGGTGATGGTTACATAACAGTTAAATAAAGTTATGAAGTCACAGTACCAGACATGTCTAAGACTATCTATCAATCTATCTATCTATCTATGAGTTAAAAAGGGGAGGTGCCTCTAGTCACTATTCTGAAGAGGTAGGCCTGTGTTTGTGTGTATGTGTGTGTGTGTGTGAGAGAGAGAGACAGACAGACAGACAGACAGAGAGAGAGAGAGAGAGAGATATGGGGGGAAAGGAGAGATTCTGGAGGCCAGTTGCTTATTAATGAAGCAAACTGCACATAGAGACACAGAGATTCAGGGACCCGAAGCCTGTTTGGGAAGCAATGGGAATATGTATTTGAGGATGCTGGTGTGTGTTGGGGAACTTGTAGGTTAGGAGTTCCTAAGTTAGATTGGAATGCCATTGTGGACAACAATCTTAGGCTAGGGAAAACTTGACAGCATAGAGAAAGTGGTTTATAAGACCTTCAAACCTATGGGGTAGGGCAGCATGGCTCTGAGCCCTTGTTGTAGGGAGTAGACCTCTAGTGGTCAAGGGAGTTACTGCAGGGCTTAATAGACGATATTTGCTGTGTTATTCACATGCTCTGCTGTGCTGTGAATGGGGAGTGGGTTGTACATTCAGGCTCATGACAAACGGGGATCCTTATAGCTGAGAGAATTAAAGAAATCATTTAAAAAGTAAAACATTCTGGAAACTGTTCAGTGATAGTAGTGGCCACACCTATGACATCCAGAGATCCTTCAGACATCTTACAAAAGAATCCAAAGTAATCAGATTAAGTCACATTGACAACACTGTTATTAATAACAGCAGCACCAGAAAGCCTAATGTTTTTTACTTTTTCTTTTGACTGACACTGCATCGTCCAATCTAATTCTCAGAACCCTTCCATGAGGTCCTGTGATGAGCCAGGTATGACAGAGTTATCAGAGTGAGGTTAATTAACGGGCCTGAGGTTACACAGCTGGTAATTGTATTACTGGAAGATGAGCCCTGCAGTGTGACCCCTCCCTGCACTTCACTGTGAATACTCTTATTATTTAACAACCTCTACTGCCCTAGGTTCTGATGGAGTGATGCTCAGGCGGCATCAATGTTCATGTCAGGATTGCATTTTCACATATTAACGAGGAGAGAAGGGCAAGCCGTCTTGTTGGTAAGCCCGATCATGGCGAATTCAGCTCTCCACGTGGTCCTCAGGCATCGTTACACCTTTTAAACTAATGGGAGGAATGAGCAATGGCTTGGAGGTTATTCTCACCTGCTCTGCTCACCTGTGTTCCACCAGTATTCATATTGCTGTCTTCCTTGAGGACTCAGAAGACATGCGATTACATGACTTCCAGAGGTATTCAGTGTTCCTTCTGCTCTAGAACTTGGAACCATCTCATCGATTCACGGTGGCCACAGTGCATTTCCCACAGCCCATTCATTATCTGTTTGGGCCTTGCTGCCAGAGGAGTATAGGGCAGCTTCTAAAACCACACTCCCCAGGGCTATGAGAAATCACTGCAGAACTTCCTCCAACCAAGTCAGTTCATAGAAAATGGCTCAACAGCAGACCAGTGGCTTCTCCTTCATCACAGCACCACTCTCAAAGGGTACGTGTGTCGCTGGGTGGCCTACGGTGGCCTAGAATATTAACATCTGAATATTCCACTATTCGGGAAAAATATTGAACTCTGCCCTTGTCTCTTCAGTGCCCTGGGATATGTAACCATGCCACAGCACCAGTTCCCATGGCTTTTAATCTTGAGATAGAGTCATCCTACATTTCCACAGACTAGTCTAACTCTCTATTGGCCCAGGCTGGCCTTAGTCCTGGCATCTTGAGTAGCTGTGGTTGGCAAGCACACTGCTCTCAATGTCGGCCCTCTCTTAAACCGTTAACTCTGCAGCTGTGAACACAGAGGAGAGGGAAGAGGGATGGTCATCACTGCACTTGACAGAATGCTTCCTCACAGATTTAAGGGAAAGATTAAAACTTTAGAAAGGGCTGGATCCAGCAATGCATTTCTGGGTTCTTTCATGTTTGTCCCAGGCAGAGTATCTGCATTAGGAGACCCCCAAGAAGGGGCTGGGGGGAGGTCTTATCTGTTAAAGTAACTACATAACATGAGAACCTGAATTAGATCTCAGCATGTATATGCAGTACACACCTGTCACCTTAGTGCTAGGGAGGCATAGGGAGAAAATCCTGGGGCTTGCTAGCCAGTCAGATGAGCCTACTTGACGAGCTTCAGGCTGAGTGAGAGACCTTGTTTCAAAAAAAGTGGAAATCAATTGAGGAAGACACTTTAGGTCAGCCTTTTGCCTCCACAGGCTCATTCACATGCACAATGCGCACAGGGTTCATCTATGTATGCATGCACCCAAACACACAACACACTCACACACACACACACACACACACACACACACACACACACGATCCAAGAGATGAGAGAAAATGTAACTTTTCTATATGAATCTTAAAATAGATATTCATTGCTCAGGCTGAAATTAGATGTGAGCCTTTCAGCATGATGGAGCACAGTGATCAAGGGTCGTAAAGGATAGGGATCATCAGTTTGTACTAAGAGTTAACAAAAGACAACTCAAATCAATGGTTCCACCGGGGAAAGAAAAAGTAGGAGAGGTAATGTGGGTTGGGGAGGTGTTGAAGGAGTCCCACCAAGAATAATAGTAATGGATGATAGTGACAACAGCAACTGACATTTGCAAACCTCCTGTCAACTGCCGGTCACTGCACTGGTGTGTCTGATCTCACGACTGCCCTGTGAGCAAGAGTTAGCTCTTTTTAAAAGACTAGAAAATACAGTCTGTGGGTGTTAAGAGACTAGGTCCAGCACTCTCATACCCAGACTTTGAGATATTGGAGTTTGGCTTGCATCTCTGTTCCCCAAGTCCCATCCCCTCAGAGCAGAACGCGATGGATTGGGATGTAAACTGGCAATGGGATATGTCAATCACCCATCCATCCATCCATCCATCCATACATACATACATACATACATACATCTATCCATCTGTCTGTCCCAGAAATACTTATTCCATGATAACTAAGGAGTAGCAATAGACAGAGCCACGGGGGCAGGGGGATGGTGGCTTTGTGTCTCAGGGAGTCGCGATGCTAGTGGCTATGGCAGGCACCTCTATTTGGGGTGCTTCCAGGAAAATAAGGTTAGACCCCATAGTGAACTGCACAGAGGTTCCCAGCCACAGAGCATTGTATCCCTTGTTTTGCAGCAGGGTTATCTTTAATGGAAATTGCATCCCTGTCAGTCTCGAGTAGATTGGTAGATCCTGCCATTGCTTCTCATCACTTAGATTTTCTTCCCCAAGTCACATATCCTGGGACCCAAGTAGCTTGGTTACTAGTGACCTAAAGTCATTTGCCTTTAAGCATAAGCTGCTACAACATGGCACTTTAGAAATATACAGCACATTCATTCACAGAGTGACTATTCTATGGCAAGGAGCAGTTTATGAGAGGAATTAGAGGCCAGTGGTCAAGCCCTCTGACCATCCTTCTTCTCCTTGATAAATTCAGGTGCTGAGACTGCAGGATAGTTCTGACTGAAATAGCCATGTGTTGGTTGAGAGGGATCCACGTTGACATGACCTTTGTATGCAGCATGTCCTATAGAGAGCTACCCGGCAAACTGCATACCTCCTTGGCTGCCAACTTACATTCCTTGTGCATCAATAAGTGTGGTTTAAGCTAAGCCTGGACCTTTCCCGACAACTTTTTCAGGGAGAAGTGAAGCTTCAGTGGGGACAGTGGGATTTGCTGTTCCAACTCGGAGCTCTCAGAAGCCCTGAGTTTTATCTATTCTTGTTTCTACCTGGTTTTCAGAACAGATAAAAATGACAGCGGTTCAGGAAAGCAGGGCTACCAAGAGCCTGCTAGCATCTCGGACCCCAGTGAAGCTATCTGGTGGGCAGAGCTGTACCTGGGGCAGTGTCTGTGGGAGAGTCACCCTGCAGTTTTACTGTTTTCAGAAAGGGGCTAGATAAGCAGCCATGGTTGTTAGCCTATTAGAAGGAAGGATAAAGGAGAAGATGCATATTTTATATGCTGCCAGACGATTCATCCCAGGACTGGTCTTGACCAAGAAGAATAGCAGCCAGCCCCAGGGAGCCTTGGGAAGTCCTGGGGAACATGTATGTGATAAAGAAAGGAGCTGACTCTCATTGATTAGGTGAACCCTTGGCCAGAACTGAGCTCTGTTTTTTGTTATTTATTTATTTATTTATTTATTTATTTATTTTACTTTGATGCAGAGAGAGAGAGCGAGAGAGAGCGCTAAGTATGCATTGCTCTTTAAAAATGACCTATGAGTTTGCAAAATGATCCAACAGCTAACAGTTATTGAGTGTGGTACTGCACCAGGAGTTGTACTAAAGGCATCACGTATGGTGTTCCCACCCTGCCTGCTGAGCCTGTAAGGAAAGTGCCACTGGCCCTATTTTTAGATTAGGAAACAGGTTCTGAGCACTGCCCAAAGCTGAAGCAACAGAGCCAGCATTTCATCCATGGTACTTTCCACTCCAAAGATAATGTCCCTTCCTCCACAGAGCACTGCTAACCCCCAAATCCAACATACATGAAATAGCTCCCTGACGGATTAAGTCTTAGTTTGCAGACCACTAAATTCTCCATAAAAGGTGCAGAATCTTCGCATATGAATTACTTAACCTCAATCAAGTTTTTTCTAAGGGAAGCCAGTGAGAACATAGACTTCATATATACAAACAAAATTGCTTATACTTTATATAAATTATACATATATTTATACTACATATAAATTATATACATAAAATCACACATAGGTTACTCCTGGAAATCTTTATGTATCTTATCTCAATGGCTTTTTAAAAATCCCAGCAAGGCATCTTCTGGTGTTAAATAAGGTAGACTTAAAGATATACAAGAGGAGGCTCATTTCAATTTAACTTGTACATACCATAGGCCAGGCAAAACACCCAATTATATGAGCAAACTCAACAGAGACCCTTTCCTTGATGGGAACAAACACTTGTGTAGAGAGCGGGAAGCACAGCACCTGTTTACCTGAGGAATGGCGAGGCTACCCTGCCTCATGCACATCATTTGAAGTTGCTTGAGAGGATCTCCTAGATGCAGACATGGCGTTGAAGGCTTCTGAGCCTTTTCAATGAATCAGCAGTGTCCACTTTCCTTCCCTGGTTTTTCTTCATCATTAGGCCTTGTGTTCCAAAAGCCCTGGGCCATCCTCTTCTCTTCCTCAATGCCTGTGTTCCACTGCAGGGAGGCAGACACTATGAGCTAGCGATTGTCTAAGAACAGATTGTGGTTCTCAGCAATTGATTTGAGTCATTCACAGTGTCAGAACAGTTTAAATATTCTGCCAGTTTTGAAACTGATATCTAGGCTCTTAATCCAGGCCTTTGCTCTGGAGAAGGTCAAAGCCAGTTCACCCATCACCTGTTTTTGTTTTGTTTTGAATTTTTATCCTATGAGTATGATTGTTTTGCTTGGATCTATGTGCATCATGTAGGTACCTGGTGAACCACGAGGTCAAAAGAAGAGGTCAGATGCCCTGGAACTGGAGTTACTGATGTTTATAACTTTGGTCCCCTTATAAACAGTCAATGATCTTAACCACTAAGTTATCTCCCTAGATCTTCTAGAACCTGGTTTGGTTTTGTTTTTGTTGTTGTTGTCTTTGTGGGATTTTGGGGGGGGGGGGCGGGTAAAGTTTTATTGGGACAGAGCCACACCTGTATAGTATGGGGCAGCCTTGGAAGGCATAATAGAGTAGCTCCTTCAGAGTACCCTAAAATTCTTACTATCCGGCCTTGGATGGAAAACCATTTCTTTTTCCAGTCTAGGGGAAAGAGCCCTTGAATGGTATGTTAAACTGGAAACCTCTTCAAATGGCATGGTATAAGAGACCTACATGAAACCTATGAGCTAGACACCAGAAGAGACATTACACAATTACACTATGTCATGGGTGCTATTGTAGGGAGAGAGGAAGAGCCTACTGGGGGTGGGGCACTGGGAAAAGAGTGTCTTTTAAATTCTTGTGTTTGGCCCAGCACAGAAAGCAGTAAAAAAAAATATTAACAACTGCAAGGTACAAGGCAGTTCTGTCCTCTCTCCTGCAGAATGCTCCTCAGCCCCCCTCAACCCCCTCCAGGGTGCTTCTGGGGAGGCTGCAGATAGGCTGCAGCTCCTGCCAACAGAGCAGCCTTGTAAACTTTCCCCCCACTTCCTTCTTGTGCCTGTGGTGATAAACATATGCTTTGAAGCATGAGATTTGATTATCCTGTCTTAGTGCTTATAAATACAAATGTGATTAATGGTCATAAAACACAGGTTGACAGTAGAAGACTAATTCTCAGCAGGGCGGCCCTGTGCGCTGCTCTGAGAAGCCATTGCTTCTCATTGAGGCCTTGTTTATAGGGAGAACAGGGCCTCTTCCCTCCCTGTCCTCACCACCAACCCGTCCCAGCTTCCCCTCGGAGGCCCTTCCTCCCTGATAATTAAAACTAGTGCATTGTCTCCTGGAGAATTACCTGAGGTAAGTACTCCAACTCTTGGTCATGCCGTTAATAGTCCAGGATTTTGTAGCAAGGCACTTGGCTCTCTTCTCTATTCCCCACTTGGGCCTGGCCAGTGGCCTGTGCGTGTTCGGCGAACAGCGCAGCCTAAATCTGGACAATTTGTATTTTAGTAGTGATGGGGATATTCACTCTCTTCCCTCTGTCATTTTGCATTAAGGACCTGCCACTAATAAAACTAATTAATAACTGCTGGCTCGCGTGGATTCCTTGGACTTCTGAGAGCTGGCAGGCTGCCACCAGTACTTTTGAAAGAAGTGCTTCATCTTTGTCATGGACAGGATGGATATTTTCCCCACACTTCTAATTGGACAAAGTGCCTTTCAAACTTGCTGGCATTTCAGAGAGAGCAAATAAGGAATCTGAGTGCTCTCCCGATGCCACCGCCTCTCAGCTGCTTCCCAGCCCCGGGGTTGAGCCCCAAGAAACACCGCCACAGAAGAGTCTGAACGTTCTCTTTATTAGTGATAGAACCTCTCCTCTGACCTCTGGCCCCACAAGGCAGAAGCTTTAGGGACAAACAGGGTGAAGGATTCACACAGTTTCTATCTCTGGGGAGCTGCTGGGCATGACGTTTCACGGGAAAAACAGTGATGTTTCCAGAACGTTCCTGAACCTTTTCTTAATCAGAATCTGCAGGGGCCAGACCGCGTGTGTGGATTTTTCCAGAAAGTTTTCATTAGCATCCAATAATTATACATAATAACATGTTTCATTTTGAAATTTTTATATATGACCATAATATATTGTGATCATATCTACCCTCGCCATTACCCTCTCTTATCTTCTTCCCACTCTTACTGATCTCATCCTTCTTCTCAGTTATTCCCTTTTCTACTTTATGTCCCTCCTTTGTTGGTGACCCAATGTGTTTACCTGGGGTTGCTTTCACAGGAGCATGGGCGAGGGGTTATTTACAGAAGAATGGGCAAGTTGGCAATAGCTCTACCACTAAGAAAATGTCTCCTCCATGTCTGGACTTAGGACAAGCTGCTCAGCTGCCTCCAAGGCTTACTAGAGTCTGAGTCCAGGAGGATGGTCCCAGAGTCCTCATCCTTTGGAACAGACTGTTCTTCAGTCATGAGATGACATCTTTTAAGATGACCTCTGCATTCAGGATCTGGGCTTGGCAGCACAAGCCAAGAGAAGCTGGTAATCTAATCAAACCCTGGACACATATAGGAGACAACTTAAACTATGAGTTACATAATTGAGTTTAACAGAGAAAGTGTGTTCAGCAGGCTGTTCAGAGATGGGCGCTTCTCCAGCTTCTAGGAGGGGCCATTGAGGTTGGCCCTTTATATTAAGTACTAAGTTATGCAATGAGATTTCTGAGCAGTGAAGGCTAAGCAGTGTGGCCTTGGAGCTGGGCAGTGCAGGACTTTTAGGAACATATGAAGGATGAGATGGTTCAGGGAAGAGATCAGAGAGAAGAGAGTGACTCCAGATCACACCTCCTGGGGATGCACTAACCCTGTTGAAGAACACATACTACTGATCCTGAGCTTGCAGACCAAGTAGGCTCAAGATAGCAAGACCTCCAAGGGTCTTGTCCTAACCCATGCAGGAGCCAACGAAGGCTGAAACTTCAACTGCCACCAAAAGGGATGGGAGGTAGTTGGGGTGATTTCAGTGACTGATCAATAGTGTCATCAATAACTGAACAATAGCAGGAAGTTTTTATCTGAGTGTGAGCCAGGGGAGGGAGCCATCAGTGATTGGCAAATCCTATGTTTCCAGGGTGGGGTACCAGTGAGAGAGTGATGTCACTAGTATAGTTCAGGATCCGTCATCAGGCTTTTTGCCAATGTCAAGTGCCATCAAGAGCATCCATGAAGATGAAAGCAGGCAGAGAAGCTGAGAGAGAGCTCCGAAGATGTCTCTGCTCGGCTTCTTTATACTAGAGTAAGCCAGAGCCACTGGGATCCAGCCAGCCTGGTAGCCTCAATTCATTCCTTGCTCATCTTTTCAGCATTAACATCAAAGAGAGGGGAGAGGGGGGATCAAAAGGTCTGGAGGCTAAGAGCCATCCAGTTTGCTGCAGAGGCTCAGAGAAACCAGAGGGTCAGCAGATAATGACTTCATGCTTCCTCAAGATGTTGAGGGGACAAGGGTACCACAGGACAGGACATTATTACTTGGAAGGAGATTAATACTTGTTTAAGGGGAGCATGGCAGTTTCTGGGGGAGACTTTCTGGTGGTGGTAATGCGGTACATGAAGTCTGGTTGGATTGTTGGGCACATTTCTATCCTCAGAAGGGAGTGGAGGGCAGGCTATGACAGAGTACAGATTTTCTTCTTAGTCTGAAAGGGCTGTGTGTTTGTTGGATGCTGTGAGCAGGGAGAACTATGGGTGCAAACACAGCTCGTGTGTTTTAACTTAAGGAAGGAGGAAACAGCGCAGATTCTGGAGCACAGCAGAATGCAGGTAGCAGGTGCGCTGCTGATTCCAACTGTTCCAAGGTGCGCTTGTGACTTCCATGGCTGGTGGAGCTGGGCCTCACCAGAGATGGTTCCCAAGGGGTTCTACCCCACATAAGAGGGAGATCGTTGTGTTGGGACAATCATATGTGAGCAGGGGAGCCCTCTCTGTCTCTGGGTATTCCTAAGATAGGCAAGACTTGACAAAACATCTATATCTGACCAAGTGGTGGGGAGGAAAGGCATAGGAGGGGGGACCTGAGGCTATTGGATATTGGATTTAATTAATTTTGGAAGTAGGAAGAGAGAGAGAGAGAGAGAGAGAGAGATGTAAATACATGTTATATGTGTGCACACATGTGTAGACACATATTCATATGTTTGCAATTACTAGTGCAGAGGCCAGAGGTCAACATTTGGTGCCTTTTTCATTCATTCTCCAACATAGTTTTTTTGAAAAAGTGTCGCTCACTGAACACAGAGCTTGCCAACATGTCTAGGCTAAGTTGACCAGATAGCTCCAGGGATCGTTGTATCCTGACATTCAGAGTGTTAAGGATTACAGGTGTGTGCTGCCACACACACACACACACACACACTCATATATCTATGTGTACAAATATACATATACATGTATATATGCACATACACATATACAGAGAAAGATCCAACTTGGGTCCTCAGGCTTGTATAGCAAACCCAATACCAATTGAGTCATCTTCCCAAGACCTTTGGGGGAAAAATTTATTGAGCATTTACTTTGTGGGGGAAAAGAGGGGACTGGGGGCTGTTCTTAGTGATAAAACATCTCCATGTTCCATGCTACAAAAAGATCTTGTAGAGCATCAAGATAACGAGAAGAAAGAACTGTGGAAACTGCTTTTGACTGAAAGTGTCTAAGGGCAGGCTAAGCAGGGGAAGGACCTTTAGGTGTCTCCTGCTAGTCTCCAAACCTCTTCTGGTGTTCTTCATTAAAATGAAACCAGTTTAGACAGGCAGAACAATCATACAGGACTACGAGGTGTCCCCCCTCACCACAGGTACAGAAATAAAAATAATTAATGCTGACCCAAACTACCACATGAATTACAGAGCTCTTCAGCTTTCTCTTACCTCCCAATCACAGCCCCTTGCTGTTCTAGAACTCAGTCCGTGGTTCCATGTTGCTTTCAGCTCACCTCCTCCATCACCTCCAAACTACAACTGTTCCTGGACTTGCCTTGTTTTTATAGTCTGGGCCAGGTACTTGAGAGAAACGACTTTATCTTCTCCTGGTTAATGGAGGCTGTGGATTTAAACAACAAACAAACAGACAGACAAACATGCCCTCCCTAACTCATGTCACATCTGGTCAATGTCTTGTGTCAATCCACTCACCTGTTTCTGCATCATGAAACTAGAGCACCTATTTAATAAGTACCTGTGAGACTCATCCACTATGAAATCACTGTTTTATCCTTGGTGGTCAGGCAACCCTTCAAGGAAAGCTCACTCCATGTTCCTCTAAACTTGCATATGGCCCCCTTGCCCTGGCTCACCTTGACCCACTCTTTCCCTGAGCAGCCTCTGGGAAACCGCACTGAAAGGAGGAAGGATGGCCTGAAGATGATCTCATCTTGGAACTTGAGCTGTGTGGCCTTGGGCCAGGGACCAAGTTCTTTGGGCCTCAGTATCCTTAATGTGGCCAAGGCCATATTAGTCAGCATCCTTCACCCCTAATGTTCTGGGTTCTGTGGTGAGTTTTTCCCTAGTCTAAGACTGTACCCCTTACAAGGGAAAGTGAATTATAATATAAAGAGAACAGATATAAAGCAGTGTCTGGGTGTTACATGACCTTGGAGTCTTTGATAATTGAGATATCTGATAAGGGAGGTTTGAATCAATTTGATGAATGAGAAATAAATTGGTGTTTTCAGTGTCTGACAGAAGGATCACATCTAATTAGATTAGAATGGTGTCGGGCCGGATGCGCTCTTTATGCTTGGAGACCTTTCCCCTCTGAAGCTGTTCATGAGATCAGATTGCCTTTAGCTGTCCAATCTCAGACATCCCCTCCAGCCTCCTGGTTTTTCTCCTCTTTTGGAGTGTGCACACGTCTCGGCCATGCTAGATTCTGGGCAGTACCTCAGTTCTTACCATATGGCCAGGACAAACATGGAAATGGCTTAGTTTATACCCATGCCTTTGCCAAAACTAATCCTAGGCCTGCAGAATTCTTCTGCTTTGCTAATGAAAACACATTTTTTTTTCAAGTGGACATATGTCTTTTAAAAGATGGCCACCATGAGCCTTCCTTTCTTGACATTCTGGGTTGTCATTTTGACCTCATTCTCTGACCCTTTTCTGGTGATCAACTCTTAAATATAATGTGTGTGTGTGTGTGTGTGTGTGTGTGTGTGTGTGCGTGTGTGCACTTTATTATACTTTTTGCCCCTGAGTATTTTCCATTATGTAACTTTCTTTGTCACTATCATGTGCAGTTTGCAATCTTTCAAAGATGATAGGAACTAAGGACCAAGGGTGGGGATTTGGGGATGTATGGAGTTCAGAGCTTAAAGTGCTTTCAGTTCAAGCCTGATGACCTGGGTTCAGTCCCCAGAACTGGTAAGAAAAATTCAGGTGCTGTGGAGAGCATCTGTAATCTCAGCACTCCTGTGACCAAAGGAGAGGTAGAAACAAGAGGACAGCCTGATGATGCTCACGGCCCTACTAGCCTGCAGTCCGTAGCACAGCAGCAGAGACAAGAGAGACGCTGCCTTAGCAAGGGAGAAGGTGAGGACCTACTTCTGAAAGTTGTCCTCTGGCTCCACATGTGACACACACACACACACACACACACACACACACACACACATCATTGATAATAAATAAAAAGTAAACAAATACATCACAGATGATGCAAGATAAATGTTTTTCCAAGAGAGGCTTTAGGAAAGGGCTCTCTAAGTATTTCCCTTCCTTTTCAGGCATGGTAAGACTAACAGATACCCAAGGACTGGCTGCTGGAACTGTGTGCAATGTCACCACCACTTTGCTGCTCCATTGTTCTGTACTTAATTTTTATTTCTCCTGGTTGTGTGTGTGTGCTGTATAATTGGCTAGCTTGTGTGCATTTTAAAAGTGTTTATGCTGTTATGATAGTATGCTAGGTACTAAGGTAATGTGCTAGGTACTGAGTTAGTGTACTAGGTGCTGAGATAGTGTGCTAGGTACTGAGGTGGGTGGTGTGCTAGGTACTGAGATAGTATATGCTGTGTACTGACTCAGAAGGATGGTGCAATTAATTCTGATTGTCAAATTGATGAGATTTACAGAAGCAGGTCTCTAAGCATGTCTAGAAATGATAAAGAGTAGTGAGTAAGGAGACTCATCCTAAATGTGGGTGGCACCATTCTGTGGACTGTGGTCCTAGACTGAATAAAATGGACAAAGCACTCTAAGTTCAAGTAGCCATTGCTCTCCATTCCCAATCCAGTGTGGCTCGCCCCCTCCAGCTCCTGCTGCCATACCTTTCCAGGACTGTGCTCCCCAGAACTGTAAACCCAAGTAGACTCCCCTTCTTTAAGTTGCCTGTCTCGGGTATTTTATCCCTGCAATGACACAAGTAACTAATATGGATGGGAAAGGCACAGCCCCTGCTCTCAAGGCACTCCTAGAAGGAAGATGCCATCAGGAAGTGCAGTGAGCTGTCTCAGACCTGTGTATGGAGGACAGAGGTGAAAAGGGGCTGAGACAAACATGGGAATTTTAACTTCCTCTGGAGGAGAAGAACTCAAGGACGTGTTCTGGAGGAGCTGTCTATACACAGTGTACTCTGAAAGGTGGATAAGATGTGAGAAGAAAGAGATGGGGTGAAGGGCAGAGGATGCAGTGTACAGGGGGTGGGGTGGTGAGTGCTTGGCCATGTAGGACAGTGCACAGCGTAAATAACCTGCACATTAAATCCCGGGAAACCCTAGAGAAGGACAAGCTGCATCAACTCAGAGCAGCTGCGGGTTACTCATGTTTATCATTTATTTAGGAGTGGCAATCAGCTGCATAAAGCCTGTTGAGAATAGACTCGACTTGCACCCGTGCTGAGATGAACTGCCTGCCTTTGCCCACCTTTAAGTCAAAATATCCTGCCTTGCTCACCTGTTAATTTAGAGACAGAGTCTCATGGGCCCAGCTTGGCCTCAGATTTGATAGATGGCTGAGGCTGGCTTTGAACATCCAGTCCTCCTGCCTCCCTGAAGTGCTGGCATTACAGGTTAGTACCTTCATGCCTAGTTTACATGATTTGGGGGATCCGGAGGTCAAACCCAGGGCTTCATGCATGTTAAACAAGTGCTTTTCCAAGTGTACAACAGCCCCAGCCATACTGGGCATTTTTGATGCGACAATTATGACTTTATATCGTCTAATCACCACTCCCCCCTCCCCCATATTAAACAGTCAGATGCAGGGAACCTGATACAGCTCTTTATCTTTTTTCTGGCTATGTCTGTCTGTTGAACTCTGCAGTCACTTCCATATTTAAAGATTATTGTTGGCTCTCTGAAGCAATCTGTATGTTACTATGCTCCGCCACCCCAAGTAGTCACTGCATGTCAGGCATTATGCTAAATCACCGATTGAAAAACATTTTGGTCTAAGATGCCTTTGTACTCCCAGAAATCATAAGGATCTTAAAGAGCTTTTGCTTATGTGAATTACACTCATTGGTCCTTGCCGTCTTAGAGCAGGAAAGGGAGACGTTTTTTAAAACGTATATTTATTTTAAAATCAGAAGCCCCTTGGAGTCTAACATAAATAACATATTGAAATGAAAAAAAATTACTGCTTTCTACAACAAAACAGCTAGAAGACTGGCAGCTTTTATTTATTTATTTTCTCTGCTTTTGCTAGTATCTTTTATGTGTTGCTCAAAAGAAGGCGGTTGGATCTCCGACCCTGCAGCTCTAATCCATCTGTTGTGACATAACACATTCAGAGGACTCTGCAGAAGTCCCACTTCTGATGATAAGGATTATTATTATTATGGAAATAGTCTTGATCTCATGGGCTTCCATGAAGGAGTCTTGAGGACCCCAGGGGACTATTGGCCACACTTGTGGAAAGTGCTATGGCTGCCCTTGTTCTCTGTGGAGTGGACAGACTGACATGTGCAAATGTTGGGAAGAGAGGTGGGTGGAAACAGCCTGGCGACTTCTGGCGTGTGTCATTACACTGGGACAAATTAGTCTCATAATAATTCTTGGGACTGCATTTGCTTAGATCTGAATCCATGCAAAGAAAGAAATTGTGTGTGTTTAGGTTTTCTTTATACCCAAACAAAAAGTATGTGAATGATGAGAAAGTTCATGTGGAAACATTAAAGAATGGGTAGGAAAGATCACAATGTTTCCATCTCATCAAAAGAAATCTCAACGGCTAGGGAATGGAGCTCACTGGCAGAGAGCGCTTGCTTCCCTAGGTGGACTAGGCTCTGGGTACGATCTATAGCAACCAAACCAGACCAAACCAAACCAAAGCAAACCAAAAAGATGATTTCCAAAGTAATATAATCCCCAGAGGGCATAATAGATGTTTCTTGGTAGTTGGCTGGTTGTTCATTATAAGTTGGGTTTTTTTTTTTCCTGTAGAAAGAGAGAGAGAGACAGAGACAGAGACAGAGACAGAGACAGAGACAGAGAGACAGAGTGTGTATGTGTGTGTGTGATATGCACATATGTGTGAGGGGATGCCTTCACCCGTGTACATATGCAGAATCCAGAGGAGGATTTCAGGTGGCCTGCCTTAACATTCTTTACCTTGTTCCTTTGAGTTGGGGTATCTAATTGAATTCTGAGCGAGGCAGGAATCTTTTCTCCTTTCTCACAGCACCAGCATTCTAGAAATACGTGTGACCATCCCCAGCTAGTTTATGTGGGTTCTGGGAATTTGAACTCAGGTCTCCATGTTCAAGTAGCGAACTGTCTCTGCTCAGGCAGCAAGTGTTCTTCACTGCTGAGCTGTCTCTCCAGGCCAAGTAGGCTGTTTTTCTGTCTTACCTAACTTAAACTGGTTGGCAAACTGGTTTTCCCTGCCCAGTGCTGCACTAACGTTCGTTGAAAGGAAAGAAAACCACAGAGAAGCATTCTTCTTTGTCGTGTCGTCAGGCAGGGTATGTTTTCTTTTTAGAAAAAATTTTAGAGTTGAATTAATTCAAGCATCCAAAAGCTTTTCACCTGATATTGTAGAAGCATTTTATTAGACACGACACTACAAGATTTCCCAATATCTATGAAGGAAATGGATCTGCGGATTCTAATAAAACTGATATATTTATCTGTACCCTTCAGCTCATAAAATGGAATTTGATCACTTTCAAATTGTATGATGAAATATTTAGGGCAGTGTATTGTAAATGTTTTAAAAGTTAACTGGGGGAAAAGATGAAAGACTTTTAATTTTCTCAGACTGGAATATTTCAAGGTGAAAGCTGCCCACCTCGAGCCTCCCTTGCCTTCTCTTGGTTGGTTGGGGATTCTTGGCCTATGATTGAATATTTGCATCACTTTAAAAAACTCGGAATGTAGCTAACTTTTAAAGTCATAAACCACACTTATAGCTGAATGAATTCTGAATCAAAGCCTTTTGAAAATCACAAAGTCGTTTGTTGCTCTTTTTATTTTATATTTTATTTTATTTTTTTTAAAGTATCATTAACAGAGAATCAGAATATCTTGAACACACTTTCCATTGAAGATTTTGGGATTTCTCTTACAGTTCTAAATTTTAAAATAGGGAGGTGTGGGGCAAGTAAACGGGCCCCCAGACAGAAGAACTGGCAAGGTTGAAGCAGGTTCAAAACCCCTGGGGAATCACAGGATTGAAAACGGTAGGTGTGGAACCAGCTTCCTGCTAGGCCCTACCTGTCCTGGAACACGGAACGATGATTCCCCATTGAGAAGACCCTGACAACTGGCCACATCGCATAAAACCCTGGAGTTCTCTATGCTAATGAGGTATCTAGATAGGCCCTGAGTATGTAGCCGATGAGCTATTCCTGAGTATTCCTCCCTGCAAAAGGTATTTAATCCCTCGTTCATCCTGATTAAGGCATATACGTTTACATCCACCATAAAATACAACGATTTGGACAGGCAAGGACTGTCTCCTTCATTCAAGGATCACCTAGGACGTGGGTGGTGGTGGGTGGTAAAGAGCTGTGCCTAAATCTTCCAGAGAAGTCCTTCTCTCTTTCAGCGCCTCCGTACTCTTTACATTCACTGGGAACCAAACCAGATTCTTCGCTGACCTGGGCTCAGTTATCCCCTTCCTGCCTGGCACTAAGGGGAAGTGTAATCCCTGCCCCTCCCCCTCCCCCCATTCTCAACTTTCTGAGGTCCTCACCAGTGTCTGGGTGTACAGGAGACTGAGAACCACAGCATCTGTCCCAGTTTGTTGATTCTTGCCCAGAAGAACTCGTGTTGGGACCTCTATCATGGACTGTGTTTTGTCTCCCCTGTGCTGCTTGCTGGGCACGGTGGTGCTCTATCACCCAAGCAACAAGTCAGAAGCGCAGGCGCAGGGCGACAAGGAAGGTAGCCAGAGAGATGCTGAAGCTGTTAAGTGTGCTCCCTACTCTTACAGAGGACCCAAGTTCTCAACAGCTATAGTTTGCCTCTTACATTTACCTATAACTGCAGCTCTAGGGGGATCTCACACCCCCTTCAGGGCTCTGTGGGCAAACCCACAGACAGACAGACTGACATACGCATACACACACTCATAAAGAAAAACAAGTTTAAAATATATAGAGAGGATTTCCCTCCCTTTCTCTCTTTGTCTTATTTTCTCCTTTTTTTTTTCTTGTTTTAATTTAAAAATATCACTCCACTGCTTCCTTGCCTGTGTAGACTCGCAACACTCAGATGCCCATTAGAATGTAAGCGGAAGTGAGTGATTGGGCTGGGGCTGGGTGCTGACAGCATTATTTTTCACAGAGTTGTGAACATGTGTGCAGTTTCCAATTAGTCTTGGGTTCACTTATTTGTGGTATTAAGACCATGATTTATGAAGTTCCTGTTTGAAAACAAATGCTAGAGCGTGGAGACAGCACTGATTCCAGGCGTGTTCTATGATGCGAGGAGCCAGGGTGAGACCCCTGTGCCTCACTATCATTAGGATGGGAACTCTGAAACAAGGTCCCCTCTTTCCTGATTTCTCCATTCCCCTCTAACCCCTCTTGCTCTAGATTGGCATGGCTACCATCTCTAGGTATCAGACCCTCCTCTTCTCAGCTGGAAGGAGCCTTATCTGTCAACACTTGGATCTATATTTAGACATTAGAGCTCCTACCAGCAGTCCAACGAAGGCCCCCCCATCAGCATGAGCAGGGATTTCACATTCACTGTCTTACAATCTTTGACCATCGGTGTCCAGCCAAGGCTGACCAGTACCCTTCAGAGCTTTGTTCTCAGTTCTGTTCTCTTTGACTTTGCTCAACTCCCTCCTCTACCCTATGGTGCCGACATGCAGCAACAGGGCCGAAAAATGTTAAAGAGCCAGCTAACATGTTAACAAGAGGTCAAGATATAAATGTAGACATTTATATTAAAACCTTTGCATCTCCTTTAATAGCCATGGTCCTAACAACAATAATTCTAGTAGTCATTTTTATTAAATGTTTACTGCACCCTAGATATCATGTTAGGCAATTTATATTTATCATCCCATAAAAACGAGAGAGAGAGAAAGAGAGAGAGAGAGACAGAGAGAGACAGAGAGAGACAGAGAGAGAGAGCTGGAGATGTGCCTTAGTTTGTGGAGTATTTGTCTACCATGCACAAAACCCAGCTTTTGATCTTCAAACTGACACAAGCTGGCCAAGGGGCAAATGCTTCCAATCCCAGTTCTGTGAAGATAGAGGAATAAGGATTAGTAATTCAAGGTCATTGTCTGCTTTATCATGAGTTCAAGATCAACCTAGGCTACTTGTCTTTAGATAGGTAGATAGATGGATAGATAGATATCTTTAGATAGATAGATAGATAGATAGATAGATAGATAGACGGACAGACAGACAGATAGAGATAGGCTGGTCACCTTTATATCAGTAGAGTAGGTTTCTTAATGGGAGCAGGGTGCATGCATAGGAAATACCTACTGTCTTCTGAGAAGGGAATGCTCAAATGCACTGCTCATCCTTGCTGTACCAAAGATGCCATTAGGCAGCATTCGATAAGAAAGAACTAGACATTTTACCTGGGAATCTGTTCCACACATGCTCAGCTGTGAAAGTTTCAAAATAAATGTGTATTCTGCTGTTCCCAGAAAAGGGTGTTCATGTGTTATAGGCTTGTGTATGCATTTTAGGAAATAAAGGGGCACAGCAAGAGGCTGAAGCTGACGATCTTGGGATGGGGGTCCAGGAGAGCCTGAGGTTAGGGTAAGCTGGCCATGGGGCCAGATTTGTTAATTAGCCCTTAATGTCTCAGTGTTATGATGATTTCATTATATATATATTAATTCCTTTAAATAAAGACAAGTGTTTCTCAGAGCAAAAGGCAGGGCTGAGGGAGAGGGGGTTGCTTCATTTTCAGTAGTTGTGTGATGGGGACAAGCTTCTAACTTCCCCGAGCCTCAGTTTCCCCATCTTAAGAGCGTGTGGGTGGAATCCAACACACCTCCTTCAGCTCTCCACTTTGCCAAGCCAGTGAGATGTAAGGATGGGAGTCCACTTGGCCCCGCTTGCCCACTGGAGACTGAGCTAGGCAGCCAGTACTCTCGTT
>NW_028227266.1:67395100-67607600 GCF_978045245.1 Mus caroli
AAGATATAATCAGGGAACCCCACCCAGGTCCCTCCCTGGTGGGGCAGCAGAGGTGAGTGACACGGCATGGGTCCTAGGGAGAAGGTAGCACCATCCCCTCTTCTGTACAGGGCTAATCCAGTGGTGGTTGCAGCTATAAGGATGGAGAGGTGAGTAGGGTAGATGTGGGTGGATGAGCATTTAAAACCACACATGTGAGCAATCCCTTCCCTTCCCTTGGGTGACCCCAAACACTGATCCAGCAGTGGCGGCAGCAGCAGCAGCAGCATGTGGGTGCTTCTCTGAAATGCAAACACACACGCTGCACTGCTTCAGTTTGATGGGGTAGGGGAAGCTGTAACCTCCTCAAGCATTGTCTTGTCTCCTTGGGATTTCCCAGCCTGAGAACAGTACCTGGGTGGGAGTAGGACTTGAGGAAATGGGGTTGAGGTGTTCCATTTCTACCTGGAAAGAGCCTACAGCTGAACGTGGGGATAGCCTGGGACAGTTTGGATGTTCAAGATGAGTATCATGGGTCACTGTGTTCTGGTCCCTCAAAAGTTGGGGGTGGAGAGCTTTTGGGTCAATAAGAAAGACCTTGTCTGGTTACCAGCAGAGAGAGCTCTGAACAGAATTTGAACCAGCTCTTGCAGTCTTTATCTGATTAGTACTGTCTAGCCAAGGAGCAACGCAAAGAGGAATAAAACCGGATGATCACTAGTGAGCACCCAATAAAGATTTATTTATATGCTCTGATGAGATAAGAGCACTTGCTGCTCTGCACAGAACCTGAATTCAGTTCACAGTGGCCTCATTCGGTGTCTCACAGTTGCTGTAATTCCACTTCCAGGGAATCTGAAACCCTCTTCTGGCCTCTGTGGGCATCCATACTTGTGGTACATACACAAACACATGAAATAAAATATTTTTTTTGCAAAAATGTTTTAAAATGAAAGTTGAGGTAGATCTGGGCTCATAAGAGGACATCTCCGTTATTCTTGCAGCCTGAAGTATACCACTCTTTACCTCCATTAAAATTTGAATCAAATGACTGTGTTTTGCCTAAGGAAACAGCCTCCCTTCCTTACTTCCAATAATGCTGGTCCTATAATTTGGCTGTAATAGTGGGTTATGACTTTGGAGCCAGGGAGTGTGCACAGGACTACTTGTATATTCTGCGGTAGGCAAAAATAATGCCACCAAAGATGTCACATTCTAACTCTCAGGACCTGATGATGTGACCTTGGAAAAGACCTTTGCAAATTTGATCCAACAGGGACCTGGCCATGAGGTGGGGTCCTGGATTATCTGGGTGAGCCCAGTGTCACCAAAGAAGCTGGAGATTAAGGTGAGATGAGAGGATTTGGAGATGAAAGGAGAAGCTTCATACAAGTACACAAATGTACACACACCCACCCACATGTGAGAACACGCACTTACACACATGCACGCCTGCATGCACACACACACATGCACACACAAGCATTAAAACGTAGAAAAAGGAGAATAGTTTCTGTCAGAGAACAAGAGTAAGGTGGGCACCCTCATGTTCAGTGTCACCAGGCCCAGCTTAGGCTCTGGCCACAGAATCTTGAAACAGCAGGTATTTTGCCCTTTGAGTCACTGTACAGAGCTGTGTTCACCATGTCAAGTATACAAAGCCTTACTACAACACCCATTGGCCAGATGAGAGAAAGAGATCAGAAGGACGGAGGAAGGTCCGTTGCATCAGAGCTGCAGTCCTTTGCAGTAGGGATTCATCCTCAGGTCCTATTTTAGAACCCACATTGAGAACTAAAACACTGCCTCCCCAGGAGTCGATGTCTCGAGTCTGTGTCCCAAGTCATATGGCTTCCTTTTGGCCCATCTCTCCAATTTTACCAGGCTGGAGGAGCCAGCAGGCAGGTTCATGTTGGGACACGGGCAGAGGAAGTCAAGCTGGTGATGAATCACGTGAATTTTTCCTGTTCTTTGTTAGGTACTATTGATGTATGCTGTTTGCTTCTTTCTGGGGCTTTTGGTAAAGAAGGAAGTTGCCGAGGGTGCTGCTGAAGGAGAACAGGAAGTGGTTCCAGCATCCAGTGTACCATCAGTATCTGATGGAGAGGCCAAAAGAGGGTATGCTTTTCTCATGAAGTGAGTAGGGGTTAAACCCACCTCCAATATTAATAGGGAAACAGGAAGGCTATAAAGAACTTAAAGGGCTGAAAAATCCCCGAGGTGGCCCAGCTAGGGCGTTCCTCTCTTCTGAGTGGAAAGGACAAGGAACTGGCCAAGGACTCAGAGGAAAATGTTTATCTTCTCTGGAGCAAGTCTTCATCTCCATCAGAAATTAACAATGCAGAACCTGGAAACTGGGTAGCCGAGGCACAGGACACTATGTGGGGTGCTATCAGGGAGGACCACGGACCTAGCAGCATCCACAGGACCCTGAAGAGACACACTCCTGATTGAATGGTTTTGACCATCAAAGTCAAGCAAGGGACAGAAAGAAGCCCAGACTTGCTTTGGAGCTGTGTAAAGGTAGTGGGAGTGAGACTCTAGAAATGCTGTTTAAAGACAAAGGAAAGCTGGGTTTAACTCCATTGGTGCCTGAGGCTGTAAGTGGCCACCTCCTGTTCAGATGGGGGCATCTGGAAGATGATATCTAAGGCCATCTTATTCCTTGGTTGGAAGGATTCGGTCATTTTACAGCTTCCTTTCTAGTGTGAGTGCCACATTAGAGCCATGGGTAGAGCCACTGGGCGGGTGGCAGAATGACTGTTGGGGTGGGAGGAGGGAAGGGGATCAGGCAAGGACAGCTGGGTGTGAAGCATGCAGACCACATGCCCACCAGTACACAGGAAGCCTTGAGTCTCATCTCCAGTATCACCAATATAATTATGGCAATAACAGCAAGATAATGAGAACCACATAGATATCACAAAGAGAAATGGGTGCTTAGTGAAAAGTTCCTGCAAGAGGGGTGCCCAAGCTAGACACAGTCTAATAAATTATCTCTTTGGCTGGTCAGGGAATGGGTGACAGATGCTATGTTCTTTTGTACATGGTAGCTCAGAGTCACTTGCCCAAACACAGCTGGTACCTTCCAGAACCAGCATTTAAACTCAGTGCTTTGATTTTGCGTCCAGATTCCCTCCCTCCTTCCCTGACTCCCTCCCTCCCCCCTCCTTCCCTCTGAGCTGTCTCCTGGGGGAGTTGTCATATGCATCCAGTAATAGTTAATGACATGGAAAGATGTCCAAGAGATACATCTAGCTCAATAACGCAGGCTGTGAGATCATTTATTTACTCCAGAAATGTGAAGTGGTATCATAT
Source organism: Mus caroli (assembly GCF_978045245.1). Classification (NCBI taxonomy): domain Eukaryota; kingdom Metazoa; phylum Chordata; class Mammalia; order Rodentia; family Muridae; genus Mus; species Mus caroli. Next base: position 67,398,398 of record NW_028227266.1, read on the forward strand.
TCCATTGGACCACCAGGTAGCTACTTCCAAGTGTTGAAGTTCCAGTTATTGTTAAGATTTTTTCAATAGTCTGCACGTCTCATTTTCTACCAGAAATGGCATTCTGGGTATTCATGAATGCTAATTGAATGCTAGGCTTTTCAGACTCCTTTGATGGAATTTTGTCAGAACAGCCTCTGCCAACTCTTGTAGAGGTGGTAGGTGGGCATCAGGTGGGTATCCTGAAATGTCAGCAGAGTAACCGCTGTTAGGACTGGCTTTGCAGGCAACTACAGGAGGGATGGATTATGAGGAAGCTGTAGAAAAAGAGAAAGGACTGTCAGGAGGGTGGAGTCTGTATAGTTAGGCTGCTGCCCCCTTGGAGGGCTCTGAGTGCCAGGTTAAAATTTTAGTGTTATAAAATCAAGCCAGCCATCATTCCAGACCAAATGGGAGAGGATCTCGGGAGACTCCATCCCTCTCTGAGAGGTTTGGGTAGTTGGTGGATGCTGGGGAGGGACAGTCAGCTCCTCTCTGTACATATGGGCAACACTAAGTGGACTCAGTAGGTTATAGAAGAAGGAGAAGAAGGAGAAGAGGAGAAGGAGGAGAAGGAGAAAGAGAAGGAGGAGAAGGAGGAGAAGGAGAAAAAGAAGAAGAAGAAGAAGAAGAAGAAGAAGAAGAAGAAGAAGAAGAAGAAGAAGAAGAAGAAGAAGAAGAAGAAGAAGAGGAGGAGGAGGAGGAGGAGGAGGGGGAGGAGGGGGAGGAGGAGGAGGAGAACAACAACAATAGCAAGACAAAGAAGATGAAGAAAAGAGAGAAAGAATATGAAGCTTAGAATGGAGTGTGAGCAAGGGAATAGTTTGGAGATAAGTTGAAAGGAAGGAATGGTGTGGCTATATTCAAAATAGATCATATAAACAAGAAAATCTTTTAAGAGTAGATAAATAAAATAAAGGTCCTGAGTCCCACAGACTGTGAAACCCTAACTCAGTAGTGGCAGTGGAGGTGCTGTGTGGAAAACCGCTCCATAAATGCAGGAAGAAATTAAATGAAGAGTGTGTTTAAGATGTTGCTTTTTCAGCACGGGCTGCAGGAAGAAAACTCACTGACCCAAACTTGATTGGTCCTAGGTTGTGACGCGCTATCGCCACCTGGTGGTCACATGGCCAAATTGTAGGTCTAAACTGCAGCTCCTAAGGGTTTAGGCAGAAAACTTCATCAGAGTCAAAAAATCCTAGTCAAGTTGTCTGCATCCCCTGAGAGTTTTAAAAGTCTATAAATATCTGCATAAGAACTGAATATTTCATATTTATCTGAATGTCTTAGTGATGTAGGCATTGCTGCTTTGAGGAACTCAAAATCATTCAAATATAGCAGATAGAAAAAAAAAATTATCTCCAGGAATACACAGATCTCTGAGTCCAGCTGGAAGTTGAGAAGACTCAACAGCTTTGAGCCTTGTAATGAAGGGATAAAAAGACTGTTTTAAAGCATCCCTGGCAGGTTGATGTCTAACAGACTTAACTGCTACGAAGCAACTGAGCAATGATTCTTCCAAAAGTTCTCTTTTCGGCTGATTCCGCATCCTGACTCATTGGCGTTGCAAGGGCTGCTTCTGGAACAGAGCTGTGGCTGATCCTGTGACTTACTTTTGTCACTGCGTCCAGTCGGACAGAATCAACAACTATGGCTTTTTGTGGCTGTCTCTTGTAAATCCAGGAAGGGCTGACCTTTAAGAGGAGAGGTGCACGCTGGCTTCAGAGCCATGTGTGCTGGTGAGGAGGCCCTGGGAACAAAGACAGACACATTCACACAGGCAGAACAGCTGACATACACAGGAATCTCGAGGTTAGACCCTTCCTCTGGCTTCATCTCTGAGCAGCTCTGTGACTTTGGGCATGGTGATCTCTCTGAGGTCCTGTACAGCTTGGTTTTAGATTTGTTCTCCTGTTACTATACCTTAGGGCCAAAAATCTGCACATGAGTGTAAGTGAGAGAGGAATCCAGATGTATGTCAGATTCCCTGGAGCTGGAGTTATAATCAGTGGTGAGCCATCCAACACTGGTGCTTGGAACTGAACTAGGGTCTTCTGAAAGCACAGTATGTGCTTTTAGTCCATGAGCCATTTCTTCTGCCTCAGGGCATGCATTTTTTTTCTGGAAAGTACCAGGGATGCATAAAGTTGACTTATCTTCATTCCTCCTCTCCCTTCCTGGCATCCCCTTTTCTTCCTCTCCTTTCTCCTCTCTGCTCATCCTTGCCCCTGTTCCATCTCTCTCTGCCCATAATCTTGGACTCTTCTCCAGCACCAGCACCAGAAAGATAAACATAGTGAATTATCCTACTATTCCAAGGGACTTGCTGGTGCACATACATGTAATAGCTATTCAGTGGAAACTTCCATCTACCATGTCAAGAGCACTGTCAGGGAAGATTGTAGCCATTTGTCAAGGTTCCCAGAGGCCTCATAAGTAAACAGTTTTTTTCAAAGAGCTCCCATTTTAAAAATAGGAAAAGCTTCTGACTTTGTTTGCTGTGGTTCTTCATCGTGTACTGAGCATCCTCCCACTGGCCAGACTGCGCATTCTTACATCATTCCAATCGGAGGCCTTCAAGGACTGAAGGCAGCTCAGTGTATAGAGAGAGTAGTTTCAGAGCACAGCCTCGGGCTGCGGGAAGGTTTTACTGCTTAGGTTCTGTAAACTTAGAGAAGTTACTTAATCTTTCTGGGATATATACATATATAGATATAGATATAGATAGATAGATACATATAAATACACACATATATGTGTATATATATATATACATATATATATTATCTGTGAGTTAATTAAAAAACCTATAAACTACAGAGAATAATTGTGGGATTCAATGAGATCTCTTCAGATGCCTCATTAATCTTTATAACACATTAATGCAAATGTTAACTCTAACTTCAGTGTTGGTCCTGAACAGTGACAAAGAACGGGTTGCTTCCAGGTTTGACAGGATAATGCACCCAGACCTTCTGCTTGCTGAGATCTACTTCTCTCCATAGCCCTGTTTCCTTTCTGTTTAGAGAACCACCAGGGTTCTCCAGGGTGGGGGCGAGATTCCACATCTCTCACCTGTTTTGCCTGTTAGAATTTGAATGGGTGTTTATTTGGAGTAAAGTTTCAAACTGCTCTCGTGGCATCAGTGTGCAGTAAAGGCCCAGGATGGAAGAAGGAGTTTGATAAAGGATGGGCCTATATTAAAGCACAGCCGCTATAAAGCCATTGAAATACTCCTGAGACAGAGGGGAACCAAGGATTCACACAGCCACTTTTGAACTGTGAAGAAGATGGGACTGTCATTCTAGCAAGAAATCACCCCAACAGATGACAGTGAGAGCCGCATCCACAATCAGATTTCAGTTGGTAGCATTTTCCTGGCTGAGAGCCGAGGAAGGCTGCCTTGTGCGGCTCAGTGCCTGGCATGGTACTGACACGGGAAGCTACTCCCTTGGCAGAAGCGGCAGGAAGGAGAGAGAGGAATGGGAACTAGTATTCCGACAACACATGAGTGTCATGTTGCACATTGACAGCAGTTTATTTATTTATTATTTATTTTTTGAGCTTGAGAAGAAGGAGTAGAGAGGACCCGGATTCTCAGAGGGTGTCGAGAAATTTTGGGGTGTTCGGTAGGGGTGTTCAGTGACATAGGCAAGGTTCCACATCTGTCTTTATGAGGACCCTCTGCTCTTCATGGGCAGCCCAGTTTTCTTTGTTTTAGTTGACACATACCAGCAGTGGATGTTCTTGGGTATTGTATTTTCCCATGTGTGAGCACTAAATAGCAAGGCTTGCTTTGGTGTTGATTGGCACATGGGGTTTGGGAGAGGGGCTTCTCGGAAAGGGTTCTCTAGTTACTTAGCCCAGCTGTCCATTTCCATTCTATCTCCATAGTGCTTCTAACTTTCTAAACATCATTCTTTATGCTTCTAGATTTCCTTAGCTTTTAATGGGGGGGGGGGACTCTATTGCATCTACAGACCTACTACAGAAAGAATTGTTCCTCTAGCCTTTACTGATCTGGAATAAGCAAGAACCATGAAGTCTGAGTTGGAACAAGGAGGTGTAGCTCTCACTTCTCTGGAGGGGAAGGCTTGGTAGAGCCAATTCGTACAGACTCATGGGACTTATATAAGGAGAATGGAAGCCTGTGGGATTTAATAGCATTCTGCATGATAGCCTAGTGAGAACCCACTCCTCGCCTTTTCCCTGAGCAGGGCCTCCTTAAGTCAGGCATGCTCTTTAGTGTTGTGTAAATCTTGTCAACACAGTGGCAGCTGATTATTTAGGAACACAAGAACTTGTCTTGCCCTTCAGTTCTGTGACCTCTCCACCCTCAACCTCCCAGTTGATCTGATGTATATAGCATGTTATACCATCTGAGTGGTACCCATATCCCATGATGCTGATCACTAAGGGTTTGAGGATAAAGGAAGAGAATGGATGTCAATGGTGCCTCTGAAGTGCCTAGGAAACCTCATCATTGTGTCAGGGAAAGCAACAACTCACACATAGTTCAGATGGCTTTCTCCACATGTTTGTGATATGAGAAAGGTCATGGATCCTGCCCAGGCTGGCCTTTAGACCTCAGTGGATGAAATCTCCAATAGGAAAGTGTTCCAGCATTGACTGGGGGTCTTGTGCTGCCTCACCATTGATTGAGAACACTCACAGGTTAGTTTGAATCATAGCCCTAAAGCCCCACTTTCCTGTTGCACTATCCTGGGCAAGTCATTGTATCTCAGCTGAACCTCAGTTTCTCCATAGGAGTCATGGAAATAAAATCCTCCCTGGGGAGAAAGAGATGACAGGTGAAATACCCCACGTGGCTCATGGGGTTAGCTGTGGTGGCCAATAAGATGCAGGATGCCTCTGAGATGAGACAGGGATATCAACTCTCCCTGATGAGCTATGCAAGCAACCTTTGCCCCAGAGAAAACCAGCATCCCTGATTCCCTGATCCAGCTATGCAGCTTCTATGTTCAATATCTGCACCTCTTCCACACACACCCGGCCGGCCCTCAATATCTAGCCTCTTCCCTTAGCATCCTTCCCTTACCCTCGAAAATAGGAAGTACACATCTAGGATCATTGTGACTTGAAGATTAGAATCATGTCTGTGGGTGATTGGTTGGTACTCTTTCCTTGCCTCGCCTAATTTTATATATTCTAGAATCTTCTAAGGCCCTTACATGGAGGGATTTCTGGCTTTTGGTATGATGCATTGCCTCTGATTAGGCATAAGATTCTACATCTTACCATGATACCCAGTTCTAGATGTTATGAGCCCTGACCAATCAGTACCTACTAATATACTAACATTTCTGGCTTCTTTTACCCTTTTGATTTCTGCATCCATCGCCTCCCATGAGACATAGACATGTGCACACAAATAGATAGGCACATAAACTGATAGTTAAATGAAAATATCAGGTAGAATTTCAGTAGTGTCTGGGGCATGGATGGAATTCATTAGCAAGGCTGGTTTCCACTGATCCTTGCAGCCATGGACCCTGATTTATTTATTCACTGACTGATCATCCAATGTCCATGGGGTTCCTGTGTGTGAAGAGTTCCTCTGCTGAGCATAGTGTGTGACACATAAAGGGGAAGACCTCTTCTGACCCTATTAAAGGAAGCATGTATCAATTCTGTCTTCTGCCAGATTCCCCAGAGACAGGGGCTGTATTTCAGGTTTTGTAAGTAGCAAGTAGCGGGCATTAAGAAGACCTGTTGCAAACATCCTAAGGGCTGTAGATAGGAGGCCTTGGAAAATGTCTAGAGCGGCCCCTTGAGGTTTTAGCTCTTTCATTACTTCATAACTAAACCCGAGACCATAAAACCTCGGGGCCCTCAGAATGTTTAGCCATGAAAGGAGGCATCTGGTATAGCAAGCCGGATCTAGAATCCTATTAATTCCTAAACATTGTTAATTGAAGCATCAGGGCAGGGATGTGGAGAGATGGCCGTATGGTGGTTTGCTTACTATGAGAACCAGTTCAGATCCTCAACACCCAGTTCGGTACCATGTCACCCCAGATGTGGCAGTGTGCACCTGTGATCTCAGTGCTAGAGATGGGCAGATCCTTAGAATTCACTGAACTGCCATTCTGGTCAATCGGTGAGTGCCAAGTTGAGTGAGAGACCAAGTCTCAGAAACTAAGGTGGAGAGTGGAGGGATGGGTGAAAGGCCCTTGCTTAGGTCAGCTCTGTTCTCTTTGCCCCCCTCAGATTTCCCCATCTTTTCCTCCAAAGGCATGAGCTCACTCTCTCTCCTCAGCACCATGGGTATCATCACCTGTGGACCCTTCACCACATTTTTGGGGTTCTGAGCAGTAGTAACAGGGTAGGCTTGCATAGCGTTTGAATTACTGTTTGTTGTTTGAGCTAACTTTCAACAGTTCTTGGGTTAGTAATATCTGTAGGTGACATAGTGGTTCGGTGGGATATTGATGGGCATACATATACAAATACAATCATTTATTCTTTCCAACAACCTTTTGATAGGAACATGAATTAGCATTACAATTTTATAGACGTGGCAACCTTGGTTACACAGTTGGTGATCAGAGAAGGGACTGGTGTGAGTCATCTTCACCTTAGAAGCTATTTAATTGTACTATATTTTCAAAATTGTATAGTAATGTGTGTGTGTGTGTGTGTGTGTGTGTGTGTGCGCACGCGTGATATGTGACTGACTGTAGAGACCAGAGATTGATGTCAGGTCTTTTCTTCATCTTGTTACCTATCTTATTTTATAAGACAGGGTCCCTCACTGATTTGGCCAGGCTTGTTAGCCAGCAAGCCCCAGGGATGCTTCTGTCTTCATCTCCCCAGCACTGGATGTGTGACCCCACACTTAGGTTTTATGTGGGTGTTGGGGACTTGAACTTAGGTCTTCTTGCTTGCCTGGCAAACATTTTACTAAGACAATCTCGTCTCTCTAGCTCCTTTAATTGTGCCTTAGATCATTTAAGTGCCTCCATCTTCAGGTCCTTCCAAAATGGAGATTCTCAGTAGATTCACACATCCCTTATCAAAGAAGCACTTCTCAAACACAATAGGAAGCTAAGCCTTATGAAGAGTAGCTGATCCATCTGTATGGACAGCTGCCCAAGCTGGTGGCTCGTGCTCAGTATATGCTTTGTTGCCTGGGCACCTTCAGATGCAGCACTGTCCCAAGAACACACACCATTACCTCCATCGGGCACACAGCCTAGATGAACCAATGTGAGATAGGATGGTATTTTGGAACATGATGTGAAGTTTCCTGATTGGAAATGTTCTTGAACTAAAATATCTTTCGTGACAAGCTTTTTTGTGGTTATAAAAAAAGATCAGCATCTCTCAGGTTACCCGATCTGCTAATTACTTTGAATTCAGATCAGGTATTTGTGGGTGAAATTAGCATGCAATATCCACTGGCTTTTGACAAGGGGCCCTGATGGATTGGGAGACAGGATTGCTGTAAGTGATGGGGAGGAAAGGGAGAGGAGCATTTTCAGGGTGAGGTTTTTATCTTCAGGTTAAATGGTAGCTTAATGGTTGATGACGTTAAGCCAGAGAGATGGATGAAGAGGGAAAGTGAGCTACCTTCTTAGGAAGCGTCTTGGGGGATGGGGTGGGCGTGGGTTTCATTCAAGGAGCTATGACGTGGGCTAAGTCATCTTTTCCTCTTGAGTGGGAGGATCTGTGAGAGCTGGTTATTTTCCAATTAGCAAAGGGTAAGAGATGGTTCCTGAATCAGAGGCCCTGGTTTACCTATTTATAGGTATCGGGCTGTACTCAGCTGCGTCTCTTTGTCTATTTATACATGGTACTCTACACCTGCCGTTTGGTGAGGTCCTAAGATGACTCAGGTAGAATCTGAGGAAAGCTCTTCCTGTGGTGGGCTGTGTTCTTCCCATGGCAGCCTGTTGCAGCGGTCACTGTGAACGTGTGAGGATCGAGTGCCCTTTCCCGTTCCACCCACCTTACTCTATCCCTACCTCTGTCCCCAAATGCTAGAGAGTAGAGTACATCCCTTTGTTCTCCAAAGTACACAGTCTTCGGTTGACTCGAAAGCCCTCCCACGTGATCTCTTTCTTCCCACATCGGCAAACTGGGGTCAGAGAGAAGATATTTGTGAAGACCTGGGAGATGATTGGACCGTAGCAAGTTCACAAGAATTATTTACTCAATCAAAACAGACTACCACCCACAAAGTAGTGAGCTGCATGGCCATGTGGACATAAGGTAGGTTAAAAATAACACGTGCTGCTGCTGGTGGTAGCGGTAGGGCCTGGCAAGATGCCTTGGGAGGCATCAAGTCTGGTAATTGGATTCCTAGGACCCACAGGTGGAAAAAAGATAACTGACTCTTTCCACACTCACGTTGTGGCACATGTGGGTCTCTGTCTCAGCACCCCAAATAAACGTAATATAAAAAGGACAGTAACATATCTACCAAGATTAGTTACCTCAGAGGAGGACTACTGCAGATTGCCCAGCCTGCTTCCAAGTCTAGGGAGTGTGGGGTGGGGTTTGCAGACATACTCTGGCTGATCTCCAGCAGACAGGACAAATCAGGAAGGAAGACATGGCTTTGCCCTCCATCTGCAGTAATGGAAAACTCCAGGCACTGGAGTTTTGGGCACTCTGGGCACTCTGGGGATCACATCAGAGCAGCTGGAATTGCTCATCACACACCCTGTGGCCAAAGCTTTGGTCTCTGAGCCTCATATGTGACCATCTCCAGTTGGGAGGTTGGTCATGGCAAACTCTTGAGAAAGGCAATTTGGTAAGTTCTTAACGAGCTGGGTTTCCTTGCTCTCTAGGCCTTGAGATTTGTCTCCGAATGGGAACACGTTCCCACTTCAGTTCCCGATGAGCAGCTTTGAGGCTGCTCTACATTTAATGGTTTTTATTCATCTGGTGTAAGGAAGAGATGGCGTGTTGGTTCCCTGCCCATCCCTTGCACCATGCATACATTTATTCATCCATTGATTAGCGCTGGGTGGCAGTCACTAGCCAAGCTAGGGACAGTTACTTTCCCCATCTCTGTGACAACATACATGAGAAAACCAACTTAAGTAAGGAGGGGTTCTATTCGGCTCACAGTCCTCCATGACTGGGGAGTCATGGCGGCAGAAGCACAGGACATCTGTTCTTCCAGACGCAGAGAGTAGGGAAGGCTGCTCCTCAATCCACCATCATTTGCACTCAGTCTAGAACCCCAGACCAGGGGATGGTGCTTTCTGCATTCAGGGTGAATCTTTCTACCCTGGTTAGTCTAATCTAGACACTGCCCCCACAGACACCCTCAGAAGTCTGTCTTCCAGGGCATCCTAAATCCTCTCAGGTTGACAATCAGTATTACCTGCCACTGTAGATGAGAGGCAAAGATCATCAGGTGCCTTTAAAGCATGCGCATAAGTGAGGAAGATTGGTAAGGCACAGGGGTTCCTATTCGTCTCCCGCCTGTTCCCAGGGCCTTGGACATCATGTGTGTCTTGCATCTTGCTTATTGAACAACAACAACAACAACAACAACAACAACAACAACAGACAGTGGCCTGTTACAGGCAGGAATGAGATGCCCTGAGAGTCAGGTACATTGTGTAGCACTTCCTGACAAACATTGTTTTTAGAAATGTTAATGCTGCCGTTTGATTGTAAGGTTATTATACCACTTCGTTTACATAAATAGACACTTAGAACAAAAAGACCTTTCCTTTATAGATAAGGCACAGAGGGGTTAACATACCTCCCCAGTGTCACACAGGTCCATGGGTGTCATGTTCTGCACACAGCTATCTCGGGGCTAACGTCCCTGCATGTGTCATGACTTTGTCTATATTCATGCCAGATGGGGCTAATTTTATTGCCTCGTGTTTTTTATATTTTCCTCTATTTCCATTTGGCCAAAGTACTCAGATTTGGCCATTTATTTATGTCCACAAATATGTACTGAGTTCCACATTCCAGGTGCTAACTTAATTAATAATTCTGTTACTGTTCTCATGTAACAATGCGGGATATTTTTTTTCTTTCTTTTGGTTTTCTGGAGCTTAGAAAAGGATAAATAGTGCTCTGCCTTGGAATGCATTGATCATGCTATAGTGAGGTTGATTTAGAGGGAGCTAGAGGCCCTGACAACACCGCCCAGGCTCCTCCGTATGAACTCCCTCACCCCTCTCACTGTTCCCCATAGAAAATAAAGAACCTTAAGCTGCATCTTCACAGTGCATATCTTACATGCTGGAACGTTCTTTTATAAAAACAAGTCTTTGGTGCTCCAGAGATGACTACGTAGGGAAAATGCTTACCACCGAAGCAGGAGAACATGGGTTCAATACCAGCCAGCACACCTGGAATCCCCGCACCAGGAAGCAGAGGCAGAAGGATCCCTTGGGCTCATTGGCCAGATACTAACCACGGCAGGATCAGTGAGCTTCAACTCACAGAGAAAACTTTCTCCAAACAATAAGGTGGAGAAGTGATCGAAAGATTACCAGGTGCTGACCTCTGGCCTCACACACATACATGTACACACACGAACATGTACACATACACACACACACAAGCAAATCTTTGACATGGGCTAGCTCTAAGCCACAGGCACATTCCCTTGACAAAGAGATTCAACATTATCCGTAAAATGGGCTGTGTTGAAAAGAAGGCAGATCTAATGGGCCTTCAAGGCCCAAGCCTTGGCTGTAGTTCATCCCCTAGGCCAAATGATGGATTTTAGAACACATTTTCCTCCTTCCCAGACTGCATTTACCTCCCAGGGTCCTGGGCTTTCAGTTCACTTTTCACTCCCATAGACTCCTGCTGGGCCGTTCTCTGGCTCCATCTCTCTATTCCCTAGGGGGATATAATAGAGAGGAGCCACGAGCGCACCGAGCTGGCTCTTCCAGGACCTATTTCTGACTCATAGACTGTAGGGGGTGCTGGCCTTGGGGTGGGAGATGGAAGCTTCTTTTTGTTTCTGCATTTCTGTTTAGAAGGAACCCCTTGGAGAACTCACTGTTCCAAGCAGCTGTCCCAGCGTTCGGCCATTTGAAAAAGACAACAAAGCAAACAGACAGAATACTCTAGAATTATCCTCAGAGTGGCAAGAGCAGACATCTAAACATCTTTAATGCATCTCCTCTGCCTGCCCCACCTGCTCGTTTTCCCTTCTATACAACCCAGTGACCAGTGAGGACGGTCCTTTGGCTTTTGAGCATCTCATGGGAGTTTTGTGTTCTTTGGCACTAGTTTCTTCCAGAACAGTCAGAAGGAGGAGTCTGACCATTTGCAGCTGGATCCACATCCGGTGCATTGTTCTGAGAGGTCCACAGTATTATTTGTCTATCAGTTCTGTTTTCCAGGATGCAGAACTTGGGACATATACATATGCATACCAGGTCCATTCATTCCTGCTCTGGCTTCATTCAAAGGCCAGGGAGTTGCTTTATCAGGTTTCTGGAGAAGAGAAGGCACTGCAGTTGGGAGGTGACTGAATCCAGTCTCTGGGCCCAGTGACTCTCTGCAGCTGATGTTTCCAAACACATCCTTTTCTTTATCAAGTTGCTGCTGGTGATGGGTGAATTAATATTATTGGATCAAGTGGTGATTTTTTCCCCTTCAGAGCTAATGATGATGCTCTCAAGCATGACATGGGAGATTTTTGCCCAGGGTTTTCCATATGAGCTCTGTCTGTTATTCAATAGCCCCAGGATTCTTCCAAAGATCTTCTCCTGACCAGGGTCAGAGTTCCTCTCTTTTTCTCTCCTTTCCTCCCCCCTCTTTTTTTTTTTTTTTTTTGCTTCCCAGTTTAGAAACTTTTCATGCCTTCTCTTGAGTTGGCTTTGTCTGGTGCTAAGCTTACGCCCAAGGAAGACATATTTCTTCTGACATTGAGAAGTGAGATCTCATGCATCACTAATATGCCCAAAGAAAGACCTCTTGTCCAGACTGACCTCCCTCCCACAGTGCCAGAGGCAGGACCATTATTATGTCCATATCTCAACATGTGTTTTATGTCAGAGCTGACATAGTCAAGGCTGTTCCTATCCAGGACAACAACACCCCTCAGAGGCAAAGATACAATGGATTCTCTGGTCCCAGTACTACCTTATGGTTCTCTCTCTCTCTCTCTCTCTCTCTCTCTCTCTCTCTCTCTCTCTCTCTCTCTCTCCTCCCTCCCTTGCCCCTCCCTCCCTCCTTCTATCCTTCTCCCTCCTTTATTTCTCTTTCTACGACAGAGTCTCATGGAGCCTAGTAGGATCTCAAACTTCTGATCTTCTTGCTTCTGTCTTCTAAATCCTAAGGTTATACGTTTTTGCTGCCATGGGATACACCATGTTTATGTAGGACTAGAAAGCAAACTCAGAGCTTCAGATGCTAGGCAGGCACTTAAAGCTCACCAGCATCATTCTTTTTCCATGTGAAGAAACACACCAGAGTACAGGGCCATGAGGGAGGCTTTATTTCATGGCTACCTTTAATTTATGAAGTAAGGTTTAGTTAGGTGAGGCCCGTAGATTTTGTTCTATTCTTAGAAACAAACAGGGCTTGATACATCTGAAAATGGTGGGTCACCTATTATCACCCAGAAACATTGCTTTCTACTGCAACGACTCTCCCCAGCCTTCTTGTTCAAAATCTTGGTTGGTATTTGGTGCTACGGCTCATGGTGTCTTAGCTATTGAGTTTCCACCATGGAAACCTGGGTCCCAGAAAATGTATGGATCTGAGAGTCAGAGGAGCTGTCTTGAAGATGAGTAACTGATGGGCGGTCTCGAGCAGGCTTGGTTCATCAGTACTGAATCAGCTTGCCTGGTGAGCCGCTGCTTGTGCCAGCCTTTCCCCCCATCATCTCTCTTTATATAACATAAATAGAATGCATTAAAGGGAAAATTACCAAGGACTCTAGAATGGTGTCTTGTGGAAGAGCACTTTGGGATGAGCTGTGGACGTTTTGAAAGTTGGACCTGGCCAAGAGAAAGGTGGGGGCAAGTTAATTATACCATGGGATTAGGAGGTGAGGGTGTCTCTGAGGAAGATGTGGCGCCTGGGTGACATGAAGAGATCCACCAGTCAACCAGACACACTTGCTTCGTTCCACTGGGCCATATGAGCTCACTGCAGGCAAGAAGTCTAAGTGACTCAGAAGTGGGTTGCTCTTAGAAAATCTGTTTCCTGGGAACGGATCAGTAAGTGCCATTAAGCCCAAATGATAATGGCTGTGCCCTGCTCTAGACTGGGTCTTCTTGTCACTAACTCCCTTTGCATAATACTGTGCTTGTGAGGGTGCTTAAGAACTGCGGAGGGAGCCTGTGCATAGAACCCACAGTCCGAAGTGCACAAGGACATACTCATACATGTCGCTATAGAGAAAGGCCATGGAGTTGACGAGCTGGAGGTAACTTCATAGAGTACAGTGCACCCGTTCCCATGTGCAAATCAATGAATAAAAATTGTGAAGCCAAACCTTTGAGCTGGTGCCCCGCCGTTCCTCATTGGAGGTTGAGGTTCTCAGCAAGGCAATAAAGCCCATTATCAGCTGACAGACCCACTGATTCTCTTTGGCCCTGCTAGTGGGTGAGCAACTGCTCTGTGGATGAGGAGCCGGGAAGAAGAAACTGCTGTCTTTTTGGGTGTGTTGAGCTCCATTCAGCCTGTGCCAGTTGCAACCATGTCTCCTTTCCTGTAATGACTATCAGTGTCATCTCGATCACCCGGAGGCTGAGGGAGATCAGAACACTGAAGGATGGGCTTGAGCTGTGGCTCTGAGGTAAAAAATTTGCTTTGCAAGTACGAGGACCTGAGTCAGATTCTTAGAACATGGATAAAGCCATACATGGTAGTGTGCATCCATGACCCTACCCCTGCAGCATGATGGGAAGCAGAGATGGGAAAATCCCATGGAGTTCATGAGCCAGATACCCTGACATACTCAGGGGCAAGCAATAGAAGTGCCGGTCCCCAAAATTAGGTGAGAAGTGAACGGATGCTTGAGATTGTCGCCTGACCTCTATAAAGAGACACTGCGGTGGGTGTTTGCTCGTGTTCACATACACAAACACCCATCATGTACACATAACAGATTTCTTAAAGAGATCACTGAAGGGTAAATCACAGTATAAACATATCTGAATAAGAAATGAGTTTCTTACCACATCGCCTGGGTGATGGGAAACTCCTGGACATGGCTTCGAGACCCAGCTTCTGGAAGCACCTAGCCACCCTTCTGGAATCCTCCATCAGGAGCCTCATCCTGAGATTCAGGCCTCCCTTTGAAGGGAGTGTTTTTGGTCCTCTGTAATCTTGTGTCTCGTTCTCTGATGTCATCCTTTGTCAGGTTATCTTCCTTCCCTCTGGCTGGCTGGCATATTCATGTATTTTCTAGAACTAGAGGGAACCCTCTGCCTTATCTGTCATTATGCCACAGCATGCTTCTGTACCTATATGTTCTTGGATCTTAAGTCAGTCTTCTAGCTGAACTTAGAGCCTGGTATGAACCAATTCTTTAGTAAATACCTATGAGGTTGGTTGAATGGATGTGTAGATAGATGTGGATAAAGCTGTTTCCTTGGTTGGCATTTCTGCATAAATGAAAGATCAATAATTAAAAAAAAAAAAAAGGAGGTGGTTGTGTTTCTACTGAGCACCTCAGCGCCTAGAATGTGCTGCTCAGAACACAAAGGAGGCTGAAAGGAATTCTTGTTAACCAACTGACTGACTGACTGATGAATGAATAGGACAATTGTTTTGTTTTTCCCCCTTTGGGCTGATTGCCACTGTCTCCTGGGCACTTTCTGTCACTTGGAGCTGGCCAGTGATTCAGCATTTTCTCTGATGTAGTTGCTCGGGAGCTGTGAGAGAATGTGAGTTTTACATGTTAATTTCAGGAGGAAACAATAACAAACCTTGTCTTAAATATGAGTTTATAACATAATATTCTGTTATTTTTATTCCTCCTTTATCCTTCTCCTTCAGGGTATTTGGAAAGGGGTGGTGGGGGAGGAGGGTAGAATGCCTCAATTTATTCTCTTTTCATTTTTCATAATTAGAGAGGAGAGAGGCTGCTGAGCTGTGGTGAGTGAAATAGCTCTGGAGTTTTCTCCAGTTCTGTTGATGGATGGCTCTGATGCTCAGAGATTGCCATGTGCTGGCAGTGAGCCAACCACTGGGGGCAGAATCCAGAGCCCATGTTTTGTTCTATGTTTTGGTCTCTCATTAAGAGTACTCTGCATACAGTGGGTATTTAATAAATAACTGATGGATTTGAAATAAATGCCTGATACATTTCATCATGAAAGTGGATGTTAGAAAGTGGATCTTTTGAAAGAGTGTGAATGTATGTATGTATGTATGTATGTATGTATGTATGTATGAGTTATGTGCATGCGTGTATCTTAGTGAGTGTATGTGCACATGTGTGGGTTTATGCAGCTGTGCAAACATCATGAAAGACAGAAGAGGCCATCATGTACCAAGCATCACTCTTCACCTCACTATGGAAGCAGTCTCTCTGTCCCTAGTCACAGAGTTCATATATCTCTGCTTAGCTGGAAGCCAACAAGCCCCAGTAATATTGTCTCTCCCTCCCAGTAGCAAGAGTTACCAAATGTAGGCATCCCTGGTTTGTTACATGGGTTCTGGGTCTGAACTCTGGTCCTAGTGATTGGAGGATTACTACTTTTTAAGCACTGAGTTATCTCTCCAGCCCCATGACTTCACATCTCTGCAGATTCTTGTTTAGTAGGTGGATATGATGGTGTCCAGAAAATGGAGACTGAAATTCAAAGTGTCACCAGTCTCTGGCAAGTCTACTGTGATCCATTTCCAGCTTGGAATTTGGTAACATCACCCTATCAAAATTATATGACACCACAGAGTGCAAAAAGGGTCTGGCGTGTGGTGTCCAAATCACATAAACTATCTTCACGTATTATAAAGGAATCATAGACCACATCTGGGATTAAACTAAAAGGATGTGGGCTGGAGAGATGGCTCAGTGGTTAAGAGCTCTTGCTGCTCTTGCAGAGGACCTAGGTTCAGTTCCCAGCACCCACATGGCAGTTCACAACCATTTGAAACTCCAATTCCAGGGGATCTGGTGCCCTCTTCTGGCCTCTGTGAGCACTGCACTCACATGGTGTACATACAGGTAAGAAGGCATGTGTGAGCACACACAAACACACATATTAAAAAATTACAAATAGACATGAGGTATCTCCAGGTGATACCTGCTGGGAATGGCTAGGGAGTAGCAGCACTTACTCTACCTGATCACTGTCCTGACCCTTGTATTCTATTGCTTAGGAAATCAAGTCTTTTCCTCGTCAAAAATTAAAATCTCCACCAATCAGCATTCCTCCATTTACCTTAATACAATAAAAAAGGAAAGCAACAGGAGTTGGCCGGAGTGATGGGATAATTATAGATGTCAACTTACAGGTAGAGAAATGACAGTTTTACTAAAAGCAATATTTTGTCAGTCCATTGGCCTTACACAGACGTTCAAAGGGAGATATGACTCTCTGGGTCATGTTAGTTTCCATAAGCAGCAGCGAAGAGGATTAAAAAGAACCCAAATGAGCCCAAATTCTGCCTGAGTTACTGTTTAGCCTAAATGGAAGTTTAGTCATCTCTGCCTCCTTTCAGTGAAAACCTTGAATCTTTAAATAAGTCACATGAAGTTTAAAAATATAAGCAAGAGCCTTTTTTTGTGTATTTTGGTCTAGGAGACAGATTTGACTCTAATTTGAAATTGTGTTTCATTAGGAATGCTTTCTCTTGGCTTTGGGTTTAAACGGAGGCTGTTAAACGTAATTGTGTTAGCGTGGGGAGGGGTGAAGGAGGTCATGGAACGCGAACTGAATTGATGAGCCGGTCTTGTTTGTATGCACACATTATCTGCGCGTGTTCGTCTGTGTGCCGACGATGGCTCGACAACGATAATTCCTTTTAAATTACATGTCCCCTTTTTGAGAAAGGCAATGAATGTAGAGCCTCATAAGGTTAGAAAAGACCAAGTAGGTCGGGCCAGCCGGTGTGTCCCATGTGACTCTCTCGTAGTTTTATTTTGCTTCTAAGAAACATGGTGGGCTGGCCTTCATCAAGTGTGAGTTGCTGCTACATAGAGCTGTACTGTTGGGTTGTGGGAGGCTTTCAGGAGCTAAGTCCATGTGATACAAAATTAAGTGTCAGGAGAATGTTACCCCTGCCTCTTCATATATAAAGGTTTTCACTATGTACTTTATTTTTGTGTCTCTTTATATGCCTGTGTGTTCAGACGCATGTGCACATATGTGCATGTGAAGGCCATGGGTCTGCCACAGGCTTCCTCAGGAACCATCCACCTTGTTTTTTGAAATAGGGTGCTTCATGGAGCCTGGGACTTGCAAAATGGGCTAAGTTTGCTGACCAGTGAGCCACAGGGACCCTTCACTCTCTGCCTCTCCAGTGTTGGGTTACATGTGCACACCACTACAGCAAAATTCTTACAGGGTTTCTGGGGTCATACTCAGGTCCTTATGATTATATGGTAAGCACTCTACCGGCTGATCCCTAGCCTGGGTGTGTGTGACACTTTTCCAAAGTCTTAAAAAAAAAAACTTTAGTTAGAAAGAACTGCCCTTGGTTCTTATTGGCCTCCTTTGTTTTATTTTTCCTAGGATAATAAGGACATTCCTCTGGCTAGTCATGGTGGGGCTCAGAGCTTGGCATCTCACCCACTCCAGGTCCTGTTTTTAGACAATCAAGGAAATAAAGATGCCACAGCACAGTGAAGCTGGGAAGCCTAGCAAGTGCGGAAGACAAGCGTGCCTTCCCCTCCATGGATGTGACCTTCTCAAGCCAGCCCTTGGCAAACTGCTGTACAGTCTTTCTCCATGGGGGCATCTTGTTCTTTGTCATCTCTGACAGTGAGAAACAGGTAGTCATTCTTCACAAGTGCTTTCCCTTTTGTTGTGGCTGCCTGGAAGCTCCTGGCTAGCGTCCCCATGAAATCTCAACCGTTATATTAATCATCATGAATTTAGCACCGTTCCTTCCTCTTTTCTTCCATGCTGATTAATGGCATGCCTGTCCTTTCTTGCAAGTTCCCTCAAATTCTCTCTGGGGATCCAATAAGAAAAGCAATGGATGAATGAAACGGAAATGATTTAGAGAGAAAGGTGTGTTAGCAGTGGGTTTAGCTTCTTGTCTGGTAGTAGTGATTGGTAGGGGCTCTTTGGAAGAGAAACTTGTCTGGTAGGATATCTCCAGGAATGGAGAAGGTCTTGGGAGTCTGGGCTTAAGGATATGGTTGCCATGGAGATGGAGGACCATTGGAGGGTTTGCTAGACACAGACAGTTGTATAATCAGAACCCCTCTCACAGGCCCCAACTGGTCTTTGTAACAGGAACTATCTTGGTCAGCCAGAGATTGTTGCCCTTCACGGGAAAGCTGGTGGTACAGCTATCTCTTCTGTAGGAGATAGCACGAGAATGTCAGGTGACTGGATGAAGGCCCTAATCCCTGAGGTACACTTACTCTTGAATTCATACTGCAGTGCCGGAACTCAGATACAACTTCAGCTAGTTGTTGGAAGCATTAAGGGGTATATAGATCAAGTTGTCTGGGGAGCCCCAGTATACGAGGAGGGAGGGAGAGAAGCCCTTGTCATGGGCCTGTCTGTGCATGAAGTTGTTCTCAGACACTTGCTCTATGTGAGGGCAGTGAGCTCCCTGCCTTTCAAAACAGGTCATATGAAATAAGTCACCTAAGTAGATTTTTATCCATAAAAGAGATCATTTAAGCCTCCTTTCCTCTTGGAATTGTCAGGTCACAGATCCCATTATTATTTTAAATTAACTTCCGAGCTGCTGTGTAAAGGGCCTCTTAAAAATACCGAACAATTGGTCAGAGTGTTATCTGCTTCTCTTCTTGACCAGGAGGGATTGCCCATGACCTTGTAGGAGAGCTATTAACATCAAGTATTCCCACACTGCCCTGTTTATGTTATTCTTCCTTGTGGGAGGAAGGGACGAATTAAATTGGTTTATCCATCTTTTTAAAGAAGCTGTGTGAGTGTGTGTATGTGTGTGTATGTGTGTCCCTCATGTACAGGTGCATGGAAGTCAGAAGTTTATGTTTCACATCCTCCTTGGTCTCCTCCTTGTATCTGAGATAGGGTCTCTCGTTGAACCTAGACTCATCCGTTTAAGAGCCTGGCCAGCTGTCAAGCTTTGGGGATCCTGCTGTTTCTGCACACTCAGCACGGGTGTTGTGGGCATTTGTCAAGGTGTCTGTTTTTTTATGCAGGTGCTGAAGATTTGAACCCAGTTACTCAAGCTTGCACACTGAACACCTTCACTCACTGAGCCATCTCACTAGCTTCTTTTGTCAATGTTTGGTATGAGTGAATCCACTGGTCGGTCTGCTGTGCTTCATGCCTTGGGTGTGTTTCAGACCACCAGGCAGAGACTTTCTCATGGTGAGCAGGTGACAGCATGGCCCTTTGCTGCTTCTGTAGTCTAGCAGATCATTCGATATGTGGGAAAACAGAACTTTAAGCCAAGAGTTCAGTGCTGCCCTCTGAACGCTGCAATTTAAAGATACCTGAGGCACCTGAAACCCAATATCCACCATGTGCAAAGCGAAGTTGGGACTCTGGCTAGACTTTGCCACCTGTCATTTGCAGTTGCCTGTCAGCTCTGTAGCCTCCAAGTTGAGCCGCTGTTTCCTTGGGTGGTTTTGAATTACCTGGCCTTGTTTCTTCCAGTTTCCTCCATGTGCCACCAAGACTCTGAACAAGTTGGGTTAGTATAGTAAAAGAAGAGATAAAAACCTAAAGTGTGCGTGCTTTCTCTCTCTCACTCTCTCTGCCTCTCTGCGTGTCTCTGTATCTCTGTCTCTCTGTCTTCTCCCTCTTTCATACATACACAAACACACAGTGAATTAGAAAGAGAGAGGTAGGAGAGAGAGAGAGAGAGAGAGAGAGAGAGAGAGAGAGAGAGAGAGAGAGAGAGAGAACACAATGTCACACACACCCTGACTGACCTATTTTATTGTGAGCTGATATCATGGGTAACCTCTACCCAAAACACTTGGACTTTGAAATGAAAAAGGAAAACAGAAGAAAATCCTTGGTTTCTCACTTGTCTTCCTGTGCCCTTGCCAGCAGATTTCCTAAGGGAGGCCTACTTTCTTCTCAGAGATTTCCATTTTTCCCCTTTACCCCTGGTTGTCTTCTACGTGGTGCAGATCTGGCATGACATGAGCCTGAATCAGCTAACTTCTAGCAAGGGCTGGTACCTTCCATGGTCCTGTAGTATCTTGTCATACCTGGCAGGCAACCCTTCTTCCTGGAGACCAGCGGGATAACTTGAACTCACTGAGTTCAAACAGCTTAGCTTCTGTCAGGAGCTGGAAGAACCGAGCTTGAGTAGCCCTGGCCAGGATCCACAGGGGACTGGGATCATGCCACCCAGCACCTTGTGGTCACTGAGAGTCACTCACTGCCCTCTTGGGAATGGAAATGTCCATAGTTTGTTTTTTTGTACAACTCAAGCCATGGCTTTTGACGGACTCATGTGGATGTCCTGGAGGAATAAAGACCGGGCAAGGTATCTGCAAGCTGTGGTGGGCCTGTTGGGAAGTCTGTTGGCCTGCATGGTGCTCCAAGCACTGAGGGGTGGCAGAGGAAATGGAATCTATTTAGTTCCCCTGTGACTGCCCCCTACCAAGACTAGACTGAAGAGGCTTTGCTTTGGAAAGTCATCTGCATCAACCTTCTGTTTCTGGCCTGTGCTTTATCATCTCCCCCTCCTTTGCTGTGCTATTTCATTGCCTGTATCCCGACAGAGTGCCAGGTTTATTCCCTCACTGCGTGCTCACCCGCTTGGGTGTCTCACCAATGTCTCAGCCTCAGCTAATACATTAGAATTTGAATAAATGTATAACAGCAGGTAGCAAGTGACTGGTGACAGGGTGACATATTGACTTAATATCTGGTGTAATGTGATATGAAGGATGTGCCTTTTGGTGTGTATTTTCATTTTAATTATTTTTTGTTGCTTTTCTTAGGCAGACACTTGTAGGCAGTTTTGAGTAATTGTCTGAAATCATTAACATGTTTATTAAATAAGGAAGCAGAGTGCATTATCCAGCGAATCAATTATGTAAATGCGCAAGAGGCACAAGAACTCCATCTTTAACTGTTGCTGAGCCGCATCCGTTTTCTGGAGATTCCGGAAAGCTGTCCTGTGGCGTTTGCACGGCAGGGAGGGGCGAGGGAGGTGTGTTTAGATGACTTTGTTCTTCTCAGAGGTTTAGAGTTGCAACAATTAATTTGTGGGTTGGGCGGAGAGGACACTTGTGAACTGGTAGAGACTGAGGTAGATCCTTCATAAGGATGACATCAGACCACTGGCCGTGGGCAACAGCGCTTTCGATTGAAGGGTCTGGGCATAATAATTAACATCATCAGCATAGTGGCAGATAGCATCTTAGTCTGGCTCACAGCAAGGCTGTCCAGGTAAAAGATCCTCAACATGTACCTATGCATGTACACACACACATATCCACACATGTATACATATACATACATACATATATATATATATATATATATATATACATATATAAACATACATATACATATGCATACACAGATATGTAAATATATGCACATGCACACATACACACAGATACATGCACAGCTATATATTTATGTGTATAAATGTATGGATAGGTATGCATGAGTACATGTAGGAACAAATATACAGACATACGTATATGTATATAAACATGCACACAGAGACACGTTCATGAGCGTATGCACACACACAGATACAAATGCATGCACACAATTTCCATACAGACATACATATACATGAACATAGACACATGATACAATATATACACACATACAGTCATGTATGCACACACATACACACAAGAAACACATACACACATACCCATATATACAGGTTAACACACTTTTACATATCCAAACAACACATACACACACATGCACATACAGATATAAGCATATAATTATACCCACAACAGACACAAACATACATATATACATATATAAAGATGAATGCACATAGGCACACACATACAGTTAACCCAGCCAATCTTTCCTTCTTGTTATGATTGTTTCTAGAGCTGGAGAGATGGCTCAGCATTTAGGAGTGCATACTGTTTTTTTCCCCAGAGGACTAGGGCTCAGTTCCTGTCAGGCACCTCCAACCACCTATAACTCCAGCTTCAGGGATCTGAGGCCTCTGGCCTCTAAGGTACCAGGTAACCATGTGGTTACATTCACAGATCCACACAGACATCCATACACATATACTTGATTAAACACAATATGTAAAACTTTACAAATGATAGTTTCTAGAAGACTTCTGCCATTTGCTCTAATCTAAGGTTTTGGAGGCTTTGACTATTCTCATTGGGTAGCAGGCGTGTTAGGTATTTACAAACTCACTCCAAGTCCCCGCTAATCCTATAAGCCCACAATCAGAGTTCCTTCATTTATCCCCAGGTGCTTTTTATTGTCAACAAATTTGTGTCTCATTTTCTCCACATTTAGATTCTTAGTACAAATGTAGGTTTCCATTACATAAGCTGAGTTCAATCTGTACCAAAAACCAATGGCCAGGCTGCTCCCCAAAGCCTTCAGCTGATGAGCAAAATATTCAGTGTAGCATAAAACACACACAGTGAAGCATGCATCCCTGCCTGCTTTCTGCTGCTAGGCTTTCAAGGCAGCCACCATTAATGGCTATGATGCATATTCTGGATACATGTGTGATGTCACCTGAGGGACGATTCCTAGAAGTGAAAATGCCAGGTCAGGAGGTATGTGAACTCTCAGCATGGAAGGAAGTATCAGACCAACTGTAATAGTCTAGCACTTCCCATTGCCACAACATATATCAGCATGGGTGGTAGCTATGTGTTGGCAGCCATTTTTCCTTGCTTATCCAATGGGACAAATGGAGCTGGCTGTCGGCATTTTATCGGGAATGAAGCTGAGCATGGATTTTTGTGCTGTTCAGCCACTTGGTTTCCCTCTGCCCACCATCTCTTGCTAGCAGTCATGAAAGCTGTGCTTGAGAGTCCCAGCCCAGGCCCTTCTTCAAGTCCAAGCTCCCATTCCCATGGGACTGGGGAAGATAGGAGCCAGCTTTCTGTCCCCTTCAGGTTTCGTCCACCGAAGACAGCTCTGTAGTTAAGTCTCCCCTTCTTTTTTCAAGATGCCATCATCTGAGTCCCACAGTGTGGCCTGGAATGGCTAAGGCCCTGTTTCTACTTTGGGATGACCCTTGAGTGGCCATCCCAGTGCCAGAACTGCTGGGGAAGGCCTCTGATGCTTGGATATGATTTCATCCCTGCCTTGCTGTGAACTGGTCCCCATCCCTTCCTAAGTGTGCTGATGCTGAGAGCAGTGTCTAACCATCAGGTATATTCTTCTGCAGCCAAAATGAGCTTTTCAGAGAGCCCCAAGTAAGACACCAACCCTTCTATTCCAACACAGAGTTTAGCCCAACACGGAAGTTTTGGAAGTCTGTTTAGGAGAAATTGGCCTTATAGTCTAATCTTAGAGGTGTGGTTGTGGCTGCCTCTTATGCTCTGCTTTTTACTTCCTCGTTGGTGTTCCTTCCTTTGGAAACTTTGAAACGTTTCCTCATATATCGTCTTTTGATTTGGTGCCATCTGGGTTTTGTCTCTTACCTCAGCAGAGCCTTCCTTGTGCTTATATTTGGCTCCCCCTTCCCAAATCTTCTCTTTTGTTTTCTGAAGTCTTTATTTTTACTAATAATTTTGGAGGCTGCAGGGTTTATCCATGAGACTGGTACCGACATTATCCACACACACACACCCCATAACTGGCGGAGAGGACCAACATATTTATTGGATAATTTATCTTTCTACCACATCTGAAATGTCCACTTTATTACATAATACATTTCTATATGCAACACATCTATTTCTGAGAGAGTTTTGGCTCCATTTTTCCTCATGATTGTTTCTCTAGTAACAAACTATTCTAATTACCTTGGCTTTATAGTATGTTCTAATGCCCAGCACAGCTAATAATGCCATACTTCAGAATTTTCCTGGCTACTCTCACAGGTTAATTTTTCATGTGCCTTTTAGAATTGAGTTTTGCACATTTCAAAGCATCGATGTTGGCATTTTTATTGGAATCACGTTAGATTTGTTGAGCGGTGTGGGAGGAAATGACATTTTCATGAGGATTCTGCCAATCCAAGAGCAATGGCTTCCCATTAATTTGTCATCTTTTGTGTATTTCTGAAATATTTTGATGGTTGTGTGTGTGCCAAATGTGTGTTTCTTTAATCTGTTTCTTGAGAACATATGCCCTTTTGCTCTTGTTCATAGTGTCTTTCTTCTGAATATTTAATTTGCATTTTATATGCCAGTTTTGTAACCCAGAACTT
The DNA here is from genome assembly GCF_978045245.1 of Mus caroli. Lineage (NCBI taxonomy): Eukaryota > Metazoa > Chordata > Mammalia > Rodentia > Muridae > Mus > Mus caroli. The sequence goes on from NW_028227266.1 coordinate 67,422,860, forward strand.
ACTTTTCTTATGATATTTCTACTTATTTTTTGGTGAATTTTCTCTGGTGCTTTAGTTATAAACACATACACACACACATACATACACAGAGGTACACACACATATGGGCACACACATAAACACACACACACACTGAGTTATTTTAAACTGAAAAGAGGGATATTACTTGTATTATTGGTAATGAACCCTCATGTCAGATGTGGCAGCCTTAAGTATAGTTGTATGTATGTATGGGGGTGTATGTGCACATATGTGTACACCTGTGTAGAGGCAAGAGGATACCCCTCAGGCATCATGCCTCATTAGGCACCCACCTTGTTTCCTTAAACAGGGTCTCACCTGCCGGGAACTTGCTGAGTTGGTTAGACTGGCTGGCCAGAGAATCCCAACATACAACTGTCTCTGTCTCCCTAGTGATGAGATTACAAGTGTGAACACCACACCCAGCTTGAAAAAAAAAGTTCTGGGAATCAAACTCGTAACTCAGGTCCTCATGTTTGCAAGACAGACAGTTCCTGACCTGGCCCATGCTTGAGCTCTTAAGATAATATACATACATAATACATACATACATACATACATACATACATACATACATACATATATATATATGATAGAATATATATTATAGAATAGTCATAGATTTTTAAATTTTATCTTATTGGGTTCACTCACAGCTAACTTTCTAAATTCTGTATTTTGTTGCAAATGTTTTGCCTGCATGCATATCTGTGCACCATGTGCATGCCTAGCACCACGGAGGCCAGAAGAGAGTGTTGCAGTCCCTGGAACTGGAGTCACAGAAGGTTGTGAGCTGCCATGTGAACACTGGGGATTGAACCTGGCTCCTCTACATGAGTGGCCACTGCTCCTGGCCACTCTCCAGAGTCATCTCTCCAGATCATCACTTTGCTTATTTCTATCAAATGTATTTCAAGTGATCACTGAGTCTTACTCCTTTATTAGCTTATTGAGATAATAACGTGATAGGAGTATTCCTATCCTTGGTCCTGCTATCCCTATAGTTGTCCCCATTTGTTTAAGAGATATTATTTTATTGTTGCGCTTGAGAAAATTTTCTCTACTGTTTTTGAGTTAATATTTCTACATCATTATGTTGTAAGTTAGATTGATCGATCTGGATTTTCTTTCTTGAGTTATTTTTACCCAGTTTGAAATTGGAGACTTGGCTGTTTTGAGGGAAAAATACCTTAGACTTGGATGTGTTCTTCCCTAAATGCATATTCAAGTATTTGACTGTGCATTGGCACGAAGCAACTGATTGCTGGTGTGTATTCCAAGCCTCCCTGCGTGATTGGAGAGGAAAATATTTAATGAGTTATAGGTAATAACTGTCAAAATTGAATCTGTCATATTCAGGCTGCAAAGGGAAGAGAAGGGGCAGGAATTGTATTCTGGAGCAGTTGAGGGATGTCAGAATTGCTAAGAAACCGTGCAAGTATCTGCTAAAAGAATGCAGGGAGTCGTGGGGTTCAGCCGAAATGCTCTGGGGAGCCATAGGCAAAAACTTGGTGGTATTTAAGGTGGCAACAACAGCAAACACACACATACACACAAATCCCATAAAACTTTATAGATTGTCTATATGATGTGGACCATGAAACACGTATGTATATAGTGTGGGCTGTGAAATGCATGTCTGCGTATTGTGGGCTGTGGAACGTGTGCACCTTGCATTATTCACACAGTGCTTCTGTGACAAAATACACAGTTATGTGCTATCTACTCCACTTCCGGCTCCTCTTCACCTTGGCTTGGAAGCCATTGCTGCCATTGGCCTCTTGGTTTTCCTTGCCACTCAGGCCTGAAGGTGGTAGGATGCTCCTTCCTTACCCAGACCTCCTTAGTAAGAGACACGTCATCGCCAAAGAAGTGTTGGTCCAATGAAAGTCCAAGGGAGGCTATCTGTCTGTAGCTCCTTGTGTACATAGGGTCCCTTGAGGATGCTTGACACCCAAAGCAGTGGGTAGTGATCTACCAGGTGGCCTCATGGGAACTTTGAGCACCTGGAAGAGCTGTATTTCTTAACTCTGACCACTATTGGCTGGGTCAATCTGATCCTTTTTGTTGTTGTTGTTTGTTTGTTTTGTTTTTCAAGACAGGGTTTCTCTGTATAGCCCTGGCTGTCCTGGAACTCATTCTGTAGGCCAGGCTGGCCTTGAACTCAGAAATCCACCTGTCTCTGCCGACTAAGTGCTGGGATTAAAGGCGTGCACCACCAATCTGATCCTTATGTAGTCAAGCCACGATACCTTTTAATTCAGCCCTGGCAATCTTATAGTTCTAGAAACATTGGCTTTTTTCCCCAAAGTCTTTCTTGTTTTTTGTTTTGTTTTTTGAAAATACATCTTTTGGGGACTAGAGAGATGGCTCAGGGGTTAGGAGCACTGGCTGATCTTTCATTGCACCCAGGTTCAGTTCGCAGCATCCATATGGTGGTTCACAACCATGTATGACTAGGCGCTGAGTGCATGTAGCTCATAGCCTTATATCCAGGCAGAACATCCATACACATAAAATAAAAATTAATAACAATAAAATGCATCCTCTTCCTCTCTGCTTCTTTCGTATGCAGGGTAGTGAGAAAGGATTCGATTCTTTCACCGATTTTTACATTTTCTTCCTCTCTCTGGGTTTCTCTGGCCCAGTTCTCAGTAATTCTGTTGCAGTTGACAACAGGACAATCAATTGGATAATAACTTCAAATTGCCTCAGCCCTAGGTCGTTCTGGTACATCCTTGCCTCCAAATTCCAAGTTCTTGCTTGGATCCACACTCAAGCAGTCACTAAAAATATTTACTCCTCACACGGGTAGAAAATATCACCCTTTTCTTCTAACCCATTGTGGGTAGTATTAATGCCCAGAGTCAATAGCGTGCTCCTTTTGTAATACCCGTAACCACTGCTCTCAAATGTGAACGCAGTGTTCTGGAAAGCAGGCAAACTCCTTGATCACATTTTGGCTTTAAAAATAAAATGGATTCTTTTTATTGGGGGGTGGGGGTGCGTCCAATTTACACTTTCCTGTTATGATGCTAACCGATAAGGATGCTGCAAATAGAACAGAATGTGGTGGGATTTAGGGTTCTGAAAGAGGTTTCTTGTGTGAAAAACAGCTTTTCTTGACAAGCCGCTTGTCAAGGGTTTCGGCAGCCTCTCTTTTCATTTATTTATTTGGTTTGAGGGAGTTAGGAAGGTGTTTGGTGTATTTTGCGCTGGCAGCTCACACGTCAAAAACACAAGACTAAAAATATCCCCGAAATATGAATATACAGCAGTCTCTTCTTTCTTTGCCCTGCCCCCAGTTTACAACGCTGCAGCCAGGGTTTGCAGAGGGATGAGCCTGGGGTACTAGAGTGGGGGAACTCGCTGTTCCACGTTTCCGCATTGGCTGGTCTTTGCGAAGACCTAAGTTCACATTTTATCCCTAGCTAAAACCCACACTCTCCTCTCCTTTTAGAGATTGGATCTCACGTAGCTCTGGCTAGCCTTAAACTCCTTGAACTTCAAATCCCCACAGATGTGTTGGGGTTACAGAAGCAGGCTACCGTGTCTGGCTTTACATGGCTTCTAGGGATTTGAACTCCTCATCTTTACAGGGAAAGCATTTTCCTGCCTTCTTACTTCCCCACCCACCCAGGTCTACTGTTGTGTCATTAACTGGATCTTTAAGGATGAGTTGAATATTCTAGGGGAAGTTATTAATTATATGTGCCCACATCACACATTTGTGTGTTAAGTAGCAAGCAACATGGTTCTTAAGCCTACTTTAAAAACATCTGTGCCCAAAGGCATTGAGGTAACTGGTGTTGCTGAAGATGTTCTATTCTGTGATTAGCTTTCTGCCTAAGAATAAAGCAAGTAAAGCCAGGCCTAACTTTCCTTCCTTGGTCTCTGCATTTGGGAGCATGGGGGAATGCATTGCTATGGTGAGACAGTTGACCTCTTTGGGGGATTTTTTTTCTCTCCCCAAAACTGTTTTATGTGTATGCATGTTTTGTCTGTGTGTATGTCAATATACTACATATATGCCTGGTGTCCTTGGAGGGCCTAGAGCTGGAGTTACAGATGATATATAAAAAGCAAATGCGTGAACTTGAGGGAGGTGCATACATGGAAGAGGTTGGAGGGAGGAGAGGATAGAAGAGGTGGTATAGTTACCTTATGATTCTAAAAACTAAAAAAGAAAAAAAATTATAAAAAAGATGAAAAAAGCTTTGCCTTGGTCTGGCATGGTACACTTAGTGTTCTGTGAATGTATGTGCATGCTGGTGGTTACATTTATAGCAAAACAACTGAGAGTGTGCAAAAGAAGTCTGAGAAGTGCCAAGTGGTGGCCTCCAGCCCCCAGCAGAACATTCTGGGGTGGGAAGAGCTTCCGATGAGGTAGCATCCGTCCCGGCCCTAGTTTCCTTAGCTCTAGTTTAAATTTGGAATGTTTTATGGATATGGATGTTTGGCCTGGATGTGTGTCTGAGCACCACATGCATACCCAGTGCCATCAGAAGCCAGAATAGGGAACTGGATCCTCTGGTACTGGAGAAACTGGAGTTACTATGAGCTGTCTATTGTGGGTGCTGGGGATTGAATTCAGGTCCTGTATAAGAGCAGCCAGTGCTCTTAGCTGCTGAGCCATCTCTCCAGCCACTTTTGTTATATTTTAAAAGAAAACTTGAGAGATGGAGCTAAGAATTTCAGGGCAAACAAAGCTTCTGGGGAGAGCATCTTTAATTTTTTTTCTTGTGATTTATTTATTTAGTTTTTGGGTTTGAATTCTAGATTTTTTTTTTGATACACACTGACACTTGTGGTTTCCTGGTGCTTGTTGTCATATTAAAGGTAAGTCCTAACAGTTTAAAAAGAAATTCTAGGGTCTGGAGAGGTGGCTCATCGGTCAAGAGCACTGACTGCTCTTCCAGAGGTCCTGAGTTCAATTCCTAGCAACCACATGGCGGCTCACAACCATCTGTAATGGAGATCCGATCCGATGCCCTCTTCTGATGTGTTTGAAGACAGTGATAATGTACTCATATACATAAAATAACAATAAATCCTAAACAACAACAACAACAAAGCCTAGACCTGCAACTTTGTGATGTCCAGTATTAGCTAAACATTTATTCTGTATGTGTGTATTGTGTGGGGGTAGAATTCTTCTACCAACCAAAGCATTGTGTAGCATCTTGGTGACCCCAGGGTACCGCGGAAGGGTACCAAGGCTATGCAGAGCAAGCCCCTCTGTATGTTCTCCATGATCACAGTTTCCTGTGCTTGGGAGGTGTCCTGCTAATGGCAGTTCAAAGGGACCTGGATTTCTTGAAGTATTAAAACTCACACACCTCATCAAAGGATTTCCAGAGATCACTCTTAAAACCAGCAGGCAATGCACACCGAGCCGTTTCTGGGTGGTCTTCTTTCTCTGGGGGCTCACGCTGGCCAACCTGCCTCCGTGGCATTTCTGTATGGATGGCAGTCTGAAAATCTCTGAAAATCGTTATTCACAGCTCATTCAGCACACGAAGAACCATCTCTCTCCATCCCACGTCTATGTGAGTCACTTTTTAAAGTGCTTTAAAAAAAAAAACTGTCTCATGCACATAGATAATTAGAGAGGGGGGAAAAACAAGTAAAAATAAATCGTGTTTTGGATTTAAAAGCCCCAATGAATCTTAAATACCAAATACATATGTTTCTCGCTTTCTTGGCTCACCAAGAACTGGCCACCTTTGCTCTGATCCTACTCCAAGCACGGGTGGTGGCAGCTTCCCTCAACCATACGTGGTTGATTTAGAAAGAGCATGCCAAAAATAAAGATAATATCGTATTCAATTTCCCAAATTACTCAATGTAAATAAAGCCCGGAGAGGCCTGCAGTAGGCCGATGTTGCAGGTTACCAGCCCCGTGTATGTCTCTTTCTAAGCTAATAACATGTCATCTCGGACAATGATGTCCCAGTTTATATGGTTCTCCTTGAAGACTGTCACCCCCCAGAAATGGGATGCCTAAAGTTATTTGTTATTTTTGAGTGCATTTACTGATTGGTATTTATATTGGATGGGAAACTTATTATTGCCTATTATTTCATCATTAAATTTAATGTATGAAATGTGTGATTTTATAGCTATCCATTACCACGTTAATTTAATGCAATGCAAATTGATTGTTCAGCAAGCGTGGCATGCGTGTAAGCATACATTTCAAATTTTAAAATGCTAAGTTCGGTTTAGCTCTGTTTTGAGGGGTGGTCCTCTTATCTGTTTCAATGTAAGATCATGTGTCTGGTCGGAGCCCCACTATCACTAGGTACCCATTGCCTGTTCTACTGTCCCTCAGTTTACCTCTCCCACACTGTTCCAATGGGCCTGATCTCTGCTTTCCTGGTCTAATTAAAAGAAGCTTTAGGAATTAAATGTCTAGCTGCATGGTTTTACGATTTGCTGGTGTGTCTGTGTGTGTCTGTGTGTGTGTGTCTGTCTGTCTGTCTGACTGACTGTATGAGCGTGTCAGTGTGTGTGTCTGTATGTATGTGTGTCTCTGTGTGTCTGTCTGTATGTGTGTCCATGTGTATGTCTGTATGTATGTGTGTGTCTCTCTGTGTGTGTGCTTTAAGGAGGCAGTACAAGTCTCTGACATTGCGATTTTGAGAATAGCATCCAAGCATGAGAAAACTCTCTCTCACACTTGGGTATTATTCTCACCCTTTGGGGAACAAGATAGGCTTCATCAGTAGGCTGTGTCTGCACTTGCTGTAAGTGGAAAATATCATATTATTTCTACAGAGTTATGATAGAAACTGGTAACAGTAAAAAAAATTTTGTTAAAGCAAACATTTAACAGGAACATTTGGTAAAAACAAAACAATATCAAGAAGAAAAATAACTATCGGCATAAAAAAAAGAGGCAGATGCTTACACTTTGTGCTTTTTGAAGACTTCCATTTGCATTCTCAGCCTACACACAAGAAAGGACCAGTGCCATGGAGCTCTGGGGCTAAGGTCAGCAAGGAAAGGTCCAGTGCCACGGAGCTAGGTCAGCAAGTCCCCACCATATGTGCTTCTGGCCCGTGGGGAGGACTGGGGACTCTGACCAGGGTGCTGTTGGGCTACTTGATTGCAGATTAAAAAGAAATGACTATACTAATTTTAAAAGGCAAATTATAATGTATAAATCAATTATAAAAATATAAGTTTACCATAATTTTTATTTATGTGTATGTATATTTGTGTGTGGGTAGGCCATGTGTCTGTGGATGTGTCTACTTTTTAAAGGAAAAGAGGGCATCAGAGCCCCTGGAGCCTACCTGATGTGGGTGCTGAGAACTGAACTCTGAATTCTTACATGAGCAGAAGTACTCTTAACTCCAGAGTCATTTCTCCAGCTCAAGATAGTGTTTGAAATTAATCTTTTTAATCACTAGGTATTAAAGTTAATCACAATGATGTTGGCTCATAGCACTATTTGATGCACTCTACCTATATTTGTGGAATTTGTAAGAAAATGGGGTGCTTCTTCATTAATTTTTAGTCTGACCACTGGTTCTGTTGTTCTTTGGGTCACTGTTTCTCTATGAGGGAGGCCTCCATCTTTAAAAAGTAGCTGGTTAGCAGAACCAACTCTGCAGGGATCATGGGGGCTCACAGAGACTGCAGTGGGATCATGGAGCCTGCATGGGTCTGTGCTAGGGCCTCTGCATGTGTTGTGGTTGCTGGCTTGGTGTTTTGGGAGGGGGATTCCTGACAGTGGAAGTAAGGGTAGCTCTGACTATTTTGCTTGCTTTTAGGACCCCTTTTCGCCTACTGGGTATCCCTTTTCAGCCTTGATATGAGGTTTTGGCCTGTTTTATTGTTTCTTGCTGTTCCATTTTGATTGATGTCCCTGGGAGACCTGATTTTTTTCTGGGAGGAGATGATGGTGTGTCAGGGAGTGGGGTGGTCAGTAGATCTGGGGGAGAGTGGAGCTAGGGGAGTAGGGGGAAGTGGGGAGAGCTGGGAGGGGCTGGCAGTAGTGGAGGAAGGGGAAGCTGCAGTCAGGACATATTGTATGAGGTTTTTTTTTAAGTAGCTGCTTATTAATCCTGACTAGACTCTTGGCTTTCATGTGAACTCTCAAAAGCCAAGGTGAGCATTGAGCTGCTGCATACAGATGTCTTAACACGAGAACACACCACATCTGGTTGAATATATATTTAAAACTACTTTCAAAACCAGAAGAGATTTTAATATGTACTTCTTAGTAGATGATTCTTTTTTTTTTCATTATTATTCTTTACTATTAGAGAGACAATTCGCCTTCCATGGTATGCTGATTGAATTTTTTTAGGACAGTGGTTGATTGGACAGGGTTTTTGTTTTGTTTTGTTTTGTTTTGTTTTGTTTTGTTTTTTGAACAGAAGCCATAGAGACTGTATAGTGAGAAAAGGGAGTCTTGATGGAAATAGGTCCCTACTCCACTGAAAGTCCATACGTCTCTGAAATGTCCCCAGGTGTGGCCATCACATACATCCCAGCCTAGCTTGGGAGCCATTAGATGGTCTAAGCACAACCAAACCATGTTAGGATTCTTTAATCTAAACTTGGAGCATCAGTTGGCTTTCTATTGTTCTTTCCTAAGAGGGCAAAGATCGGAATCTTTGCTCAGTGGCTTACCCATGGCTGAATGGTGAACAGAACTGAAAGACTTTTTGCTCCTTGGGATCTCCCTACGCCTATCGTCTTGCTCCTGCCTGGTAGAGCCTGTGAGGTACTGTATGTGCTAACTAGGGACCAGGCACAGATCATGATACTGCATGCTGGTCACTTTCCAACCTGAACACTGTGGTATCTGTTCTTCCTTAAGCCTACATGGTCTTCCTTACATAACAAAAGACAACGGCTCAAGACAGGTTGCATAGCTGCGTACATTCTATAGATTATCAGTAGGTCTGATCCTTCTAGAACCCGGACTGGTTCGCTGTGGGTGCTAAGTGTAAGGTCTCATGCTGGAAGGAAGATGTCCAGAGATACTTTCTTAGTAATTCACAGTTGAGCCAATGATCTGCCTACCCAGTCCTGCAACAATCAACTGTACTCATGAAGAAAGCCAGGCTATGGCTTTAACAAACACACTGGGCTTTCCTCCCAGATATACTTTGGTGAGATATTAAAGAGACTGGGGAGCCTGAGTATAGTGTGACAGTGAGAGATTTATCTCCATTGTATGGCACCTAAGCTGTGCTCCGGGGTGGAACTAAAAATGGAGCCTTGCATATGACACCAGGGGATCTACTTGGATGTAACATCAGGAGAACCACTTGGATGTGACACCAGGGGAGCCACTTTCATCACATGACTGGATGTTTACCTAGTGACTTCATCTGTATATGTGGTCTCAGCTGAGAGGCCCTGCAGGAGACCCTGAAGCATCTCTCTGCCTTTGCTCACCCTGGCATATTTGACTAGTGACCCACTCCTTCTCCTGGCTTCACCTGCCTTTTCTCAGCAGTCAGCAGCCTTCCTGTTCTTTGGGCTGCTTGTGTACATGTTTTGTGCTATGGGTCATTTTTAGTTTGTCTTTACAATAAGAAGGTTAAGTGAGCCAGGCAGTGATGGCATACGCCTTTAATCTCAGCATTTGGGAAGCAGAGGCAGGCGGATTTCTGAGTTCAAGGCCAGCCTGGTCTACAAAGTGAGTTCCAGGTCAGCCAGGACTATACAGAGAAACCCTGTCTCAAAGAAACCAAACCAAAACAAAAAACAAACAAAAAAGAATGAAGACGAAGATTATGTGAACCAGCTGAAAGGGTACATTTAATCTTTTTCTTTAACTTACTACAGCGGTATCCTTACATCTAAGCTGTACATTTGTAGGGCAGTTTATGAAGTTATTACCGGGGACACTAGCAGTTACTGTGAAGAAACTTATGTACTATTTATTACTGCACATATTTTAGCGTGGATAAGTATTTCCTTTTTATTTTCTTTTGAAAAAGAAAACCTTTTGGGGGTAAGCCAAAGCCAAAGGTGTGGTTTCCATCACATCCTCTGATATTTTCAGCTTTAGTTGTAGAGAGTCTACCTTTTGGGGCACATTCAGTTATTACTAAACTATTATGTTCCCATAGTTGGATGGAGCTAATAAAAAGCGGGCTATTTTTATTTACTGCCAGATTGCACAGGCATGAGTGTTTCGTTTTGATACAAAGAGGTATATAGCAGGAGGTTTTTTGTTTGTTTGGTTTTGTTTTGTTTTGCAGTAGGAGGGGTCGGTGCTTTGTATTTATGAAATTGTTGAAGGCAAGAGCAGCTCATTTTTATACAAGTCAGCCACGTAAATGTACTAAGCCAATGGTGGTACCCAATGGATGGGCTGGGGTCCCTGGCCTGCAGTGCAGTTTGACCTTCATTCTAAAGGAGGAGGAGGCAAAGTGGTATTTGTTTTCTTAAGCCTGCCTGCCCTCCAACAGCGGTACTGTTATCACAGGCCTTGAAAGGATGTGAAAGCAAGGCCTGTTTGTACTTACGAACCAGTCCTGAGCTATTGCATTTCACTCTTGTTGGGATTTTTTTTTTCTTGAACTGTAATTATAGCATGTTAGAATTTATGTTTTCATTATTCATCTTTTGACATTAATTATCTATTGACATGATATTATCTATCATGAGGTTTGCTAATTAAAAATAAAATTAGAAAGAAGGAAAACAGTCAGAATGGGGATAGTTTGTGGCTTTCAAATCAGGATAAGGGTGATTTATATTTCCTTGGCCATGGAAGGAAAATTTAGAAGCACCGTGGCCATCTTAGCTGATGACGGTGCTTGGCTGAGTGGCCCTCTTTTGTCATGATGCAGGCTGTGCTTTATTGATCACCCAAACATCCACAATGAGAAATTAAAACTCTAATAATTTTTCCTGTTGACACGTGTAGATACCAGCATTTAATGTGGCTGTGCTTTAGGGAGATGGAGTTGAATGTATTTCTCTGGAATGGCAGTCTTTGTAAATCACTCTCAATTACGCATTTCAATGAATGTGTGCTCCTGTTTTATACCAAGAATAGACAGATTAGGGAGTAAATTCCCTCTTTTTAGAGGCTTGAATACAAATCTGATTTCTACTTTCAAAAGAGAAGAGGAGGGGAGACAGATGGAGGGAGGCGGTAGGGACTGGTCAGAGGATGCATTCCACACACATTGTCCCAAGTCCCCTGGGTCACAGCATCTATCTGCTCATTTAGTTTTCAGGACTGGTTTTCTGAATGGAATCTCCCCTGCCTATGGATGGAGAACCGAGCGTCCTCCTGGGCATAGTTCAGTATATGTCTCATTAGGCACCACTCTACCTGACCCTGCTGTCTACAGGTTTTGCTCAGTGGCTTTTTACCCCTAGACAAAGTCAAGCTGAAGTTTTGACATCTTTCCTGGTAACTGACTAGACAGGGAGTGAGAAGTAGATCTGAGTTCTTCAGGCTTTCTCGTGAGGAGTTCTAGCCCCTGTGCTCTCCTGTGTCCTTCCTCCCCAGCATTTCTGGTGAGTGCAATGGTCAGAACTCCCTGTGTTCCCTTGAGTGTACCCCCATCAAGCCCCTAAATACAAGCAAGTAACTTTCTAAGAGTCTGCAGTTGTGTTTCCCAGGGAAACCCTGATGTCACCTTGCCCTAGCAAGTGCTGTTTCAATTACCCAGAAGTCTTTTGCAATGAGGTCAGGTTTAAACAATTTGGAAATTCTCAAAATAGCATTGATTGATTATTAGTGGATAAATACAATCAAATATTGTTTTTTTGTTTTTGTTTGTTTGTTTGTTTGTTTGTTTGTTTTGGGGGGCAGGGTTTTAAGCAGAAACCAAAACAGAATACCAGACAAGTTATTGAAATGGCCCCCATGAAAGGAAGGGGCCAGGAATATTAGTGGTTGTCAAGGGCACAAGTGCTGTCCAAACGGAACCTTTTGCCAGTTGTCACATTCTGAGTGGATGCTATCTAAGAAGATCTATATTTTTGCCTACTGCTATAGTGGATACTCTTTGTGCAGCTCACAGCATGCAGTATTAGGAATGTTTTTATATTTGAGACAGAAGATCTGACCTCACTATTGTGGAAGAACTGTTTATAAAACACAGCTTGGTGTTAGTGATGATGAGGACGACTGTGAAGAAGGACGTGAGCTCCTCCTCTTCCTCCTCCTCCTCTTCCTCCAACTACTAATCCTCCTTCACCGACTCTTCTTCACCTTCTTCTCCCTCCTCCCATTTCCCCATGTACTCTAGCATTTAACTGTACACACTTTTAAACACAAAGAAAATAAATTGAAAGAAATTACAGGGAGAACCCATTCCGGAGTGTATTTTAGCAGTGATCATGCCAACAACAACTTCAGGTCCTGAGTACTTGGGCTCCAGCGCTGTGCCAAGCACGACCTGTCTCGTCCTAATTTAAGTCACTTTATGCTTAGATATCTTTATCTCCATTTTACAGAGAAGGAAATCAGGGATGAATGAGAGTAAATTGCTTCCTTGAGATATTTTTAGCAACCGACTGGTAGGAACATAATTTCAACCCAGGTTTCATGAACAACCGTCCCCCAAACCACCACAAAGAATTCTGTTTGGATCCTGACCTCCCTGGGCTTCCCTTCATTTCTTCCTGTGAAATGTGTTTGTAACAGTTTTTTTTCCTCCTAGAGCTCTCAAATCATATGCAGCCAAATAATGTCATCAGTCACGACAAGTGAATTTGTCAGATGCCTTTCAGAGCAAGCCTGAGTGGCCTGCATTTTATGAAACTTTGGCCATTGCATCATGGTGCCAATGCTGGTATATGTGACATCATCACACATCCCTATAGTGGTGAACTGTGGAATCAACAGGTAGAGCAGAGATTCTTTAAGTGATTAGAGACAACAAGGCTTCTGAGGATATTGGTACTCCTTCTTTCTTCCATTCCCCCTTGACTTCCCTTTACCCTTTCCAAGAGGGAAGGAACATATGACGAGGGAGTTCCCTTGAGGGGAGAACAACTTTGTAGTGTACAGTGTCAGTGTACACGGGATTGCTCAGAAACTCTGAGGAGACGCAATGCCTGAAAAGCCTTCTTAGCTAACTGTGAATCACCTTCTGGGTTGGACATTTCTCTTGAGGTTTCTCCTACTGGAGAGTGAGGAGAAGCAGTGGCCTGTCCCCAAGTTGTTCTGCTCCCAGTCTGAGTGTCCTTAAGTTGCAGATAAGATCTGAAGATTAGAAACTGAAGGTGGGAAGCCAGGGAGGTTCAGACAGTAGTGTTTTCTCTCTCTCTCTCTCTCTCTCTCTCTCTCTCTCTCTCTCTCTCTCTCTCTCTCTCTCTGTGTGTGTGTGTGTGTGTGTGTCTTTTACTGTCTCCTGAAGCTTTGAAGACTTTAGAGAAGAATCTAGAGCTTTGGATCCATTTAGTCCCTTGTCCATTTTACTCACCCCACCCCACCCTCACCCCAGGTATGCAACCAAAGGCCTTGGAGATGCTGAGCACATAGTTTGAATACATTATAGTTTAATGTTTTCTTCCCGCTTGCTTTCTCTCCTCCCTTCCTCCCTCTCTTCTTTTCTGTTGTTCCCCTGAACCCCCTTGCCTCCTTCTTTCTTTTCCCTCAAATCAGCAGCGGTACCCAATTTCTGCACTTTGTGAAATGACGTGACCTTCTTGACCTAGGAGGTCAGGATCTGGAAGGAGGGAAAGCATCTTTAAGATAGGAGTGACATAAAGAGTAAAAGCATTTTCCTGATGCCTTGTAAAATCTCCAGATGCAGGTTTTGATTTTCTGCCCAGCTGGAAAGTCATTTAGTGTTAAGGAGATGTGTGAATTCCTAAATTATTCATCTAAAATTCTTTTTAGCTCTTTTAATTTGTGACAGCGAGTTATTATTGTGTAAAGGGCTAAGGGCATGCATGAAAGGGACGGGAAGAAGGCCCAACCCATGCTGCTGTGGAGCCCTGTAAGCTGTGTGTGGAGCAGGGTGAGCCATCCCTCTGCCTCACTACCTTTATCTCCCCACCTTCTTTCTCTCACTCAGGGTGTATTTTCAGTGTTGGATTATGCCTGGAGAGAACACAGCCCCTGGGATTACTGTGTTCCCTGGGGAAAATCCTTAGACAGTCCTTTTCCTTCCAACACACACACACACACACACACACATGTTTCACACCTATCCCTGGTGATCCAGTATTGAAGAAAGACTCTCAGCCCTTCCTCAAAGCTGAAAAGACAAAAGAGTTCCTGGGACCAAAATGATGGCACTCCCCAGGAATTCTCTCTCCCAGTGTCCCTGAGTTATCAGCCATAATCAGCGGCCTACTAGGTCTGTGCTCATGGTATCTGTAATTATATTCATTTGTATGGATGCCCAGGGAATTCCACTGACTGGCCCCTTAAGTGCTTAACTGCAAACAAGAACATGCTTGAATTACAGCATCATTTGGGGTCTTGCACATTTCAAGGGACTGATCTTAAGTTTATATACTGTTTGGCTGTGTGTGTGTGTGTATGTGTGCACATGCACATAGCTTAAAAAATAAACATAACATAATTCTGTCTTTTAAGCATTTTTCCATAGTGTTTTTCAAATAGAACTCTGAAGTACACAGACACAGACACACACACACGCGCGCGCACACTTACGTGTTGCAGGGGAACATAATTCTGATCTAGAGGAAATCATGAATCTGTCTAACTTGAGTGGGAAGATACATAAGCTGACTGCTGAAATTGTATTTGAGTGTGATACCAAAATCATTTCCCTCCCTTTCCTCTTTCCTCTTTTTCTTTTTTTTTTCTTCTTCTTCTTCCAGATTTAGAATCTTACGGGTAAGCCTCTTTCCAGTGGCTTCATAATTAGGTAGATTAATTAGCACCTGTCTATGGCTGTAAGAAGTAGGTGCACATGGTGTGGACTCCTAGTCCATGCCAGACACTTAAAACAAAACGGTGGGAGTCCCATGGCTAGCCCTTAGACATCTGTATAAATTAAAACTATCCAGAGCCAGCCCAAGGCCTGTGTGCTTTCTTGAGAGCTGGGCAGGTGCATGGAGCTGCAGTGACGATTTGTCCGGATGACCCTGACATGGTGACAAATGAGTGTAAGGACAGCTATTGGAAAACATTGGGAACCTGAGCTCTGTCATGGAAATGTTCTGTCAAATTAAAGGAAATCAACTTAAATGCCAGCCATGCATATCTTCTAGGAGGTAACAAGACAAAAGGCCTGGGTCGTCAGACCTGCTGCCCCTTTAAGACTGCTGTTTATTTGGTTTGCAGAGCATGCAAGAGAAGAAAGAGCTTTTAGCAGAGGAGCAGCCTATCTGTTTCCCTGTCTGTCTATCTTCTGTCTGTCTGTCTGTCTGTCTGTCTGTCTGTCTGTTTATAGAGGTGGTCTCCTTTAAACTTTAAGTCCTTATGCAGCCAAGGTCGAGGATGACCTTGACCTCTGTTCCTCCTACTCCTACCTCCTGAGTGCCAGGATTAAAGGTGTGGACCACCTATTTGTGACCTACATCTCCAACCCACAACAGGGAACTGCCCGTTTCCTTGGATAAGCATCTGCTAAACATCTCAAGACAGTTGAATTTTAAATCTTTTGTGCAGAAGACCTAAAAGGTGTCAAGGCTGCGCAGTGACATTCCTTGTAACCCCATGTTCCCTGACCTCACAGAAACTCGTCCCCTGAATACCTCCAGTTTCAGTGATATGTTTAATTTGTTTAATAATCTCCAAGACATTTTAATATTCCTCACACATCATCTTCAAAAATAAATTCATAACAGCATTATTAAAGTCACTCCATCATGTGACATAAATCGAATCCTTTCCCTCTTGGAGATAGGCTTCTAGGCATTGTGTAACGCAGGCTCAAGGTCAAGGGGCACACAGCCAGAAGTACACATGGAAGCAGTTTGAAGACTGTGACACACTGCCTTTCCAAGGAGGTCCCCTGCTGGATGGTTCCTGGGTAGGTGTCTAATATAGTAATATATTTATAATTGGATTTTAATTGCTATCAGATTTTAGTGTGTGTGTGTATTTCAGTTTGCTTCTACCAGAAGGACAATGCTCCAAATGAAATTATACAGTACCTCTCCCAGTGCAATTTGTTTTCCACCAAAAATATATTGGAAGAATAAAATGCACACGGTGATGTCGTTTGCTTTAGTTTATTAACTTAGCACACAAAGTCGTTAGTGGTTTAGTTTGTTTTTTTTTTCTCTGTGTCTCACTCCAGCAGCACAGGTTTGAGGACAGATCCTGGGCAGTGTGTTATAGAGTCCTAGGAAATGTTCCTGGGTCCTGAAGTCTTAATTCTGTCATCTGAAAAATGGGATAGGCATGCTTACTTATCTGATGGGCTAGTTCATGGCACTTAACAGATCTACCTCAAGAGTAGGACATGACACACGAGGGATATTAATGCCTCGGTTATTGATGATTTTACAAGTATCAGGCTTCACAGTCCTCATGTCACTAGTTATTTGAAAACAATGACATAAGGAGTGGGGTTTGGTTTGAAGAGGGAGGGGCTTCACTAGCATGCAGGAGGGGCTTGGTTTGATCCCCAGGGCTGCAAAATGGTGCAGGTAATTCTAGCACTCAGGAGTTGGCAGGAGATAGTAGGCCACTTTTGCCTCCAAAGTGTGTTTGAACTGGCTTGGGTTACATGGGAACCTATCACACACACTCTCTCACACACATGCACTGACGCACGGATGCATGCATGCAGGCTCTCAACTTTCTCTCTCTCTCTCTCTCTCTCTCTCTCTCTCTCTCTCTCTCTCTCTCTCTCTCTCTCTCTCTCTCTCTCTCTCTCCCTCTCTCTCCCTTTCACAAACATAGCCACTCTCCCTCCCTCTCAAACACATTTTTCTCTCTCTCTCTTTTTCTCTCTCCTTTCTCAAACACAGCCTCTCTCCCTCGCTCTCAAACACATTCTCTCTCTCTCTCTCTCTCTCTCTCTCTCTCTCTCTCTCTCTCTCTTTCTCTCTCTTTCTCTCTCACACACACACACACACAAATGCACACACATTCTCTTTGTCTTTGTCTTCCTCTTTCCCCGTTTCTCACACACATATGCACACACACACACACACACACACACACATATTCTCTCTTTCTGTACCTTGCTTTCTCTTTCTTTCTCTCACTGTCTTTCACATACAGGTGCACACAAACACACAAGACAGCATTAAAACACTGAATAAATTATAAGAGATAAGAGAGAGCAAGGAAATGAGTGAGGAGAGAAAGGCTCGGGGTTTGTTAGGATGAAGGCACTCTAGGTAGCACTGCCCAGCATGGTGGCTGTCATGGATAATGATGTCCTTTGAACATGAACATTGCTAGAGTAGATTTTAGTGAACATAACACCAAAAAAAAAATAAAATTAAGAAAATAGGGTATGTGTGTGTGAAGCTATGGGTATGCCAATTAACTGTATCCAGTCACTTTAGAGTGGATACACATGCCAAAACATCACACTGTACTCTGAGCATATGCACTGTTTACGTGTTGTGGATTCTTATGTAAACCTGGGGCAGATGCTTGAGAAGACACGAGGCTTCCAGGTATGGCTGTTGACTGAAGGGTGCTTCTATTAGCCACGGTCTTAGTCTTAGGTCCTCAGCAGAAGTGCTGTCTAAAGACAAGCAACCAGATGTCTTCCCAGCACTGGTGCACAGCTGCCCATCCATGAGTTAATGTAATAGGTGTTTTTGAAGAGATCACAGCCATAATCCTTGTGTCAACTGGTGTTATCCTATGGCTTAAAAAGTAGATATTTCCCTACTGTTTGCGTGTATTCATTTTTTCAATATGCGCTCATGGAACTGAGGAATGCTTCAATTAAAAAAGCATCTGCTAGGGGCTGGAGAGATTGCTGCAAGATTCAGAGCACTTGCTGCTTTTGCAAAGGACCAGGGTTTGCTTCCTAGTATCCACAGGGTAGCACACAACGATTCATAACTCCAGTTCCTGGAGATCTGGTGCCCTCCTTTGGAGTCCACAGAAATTGCACCTACATGGTATGTGCATTCACAGGCAGGTAAAGCATACTCACAAAATAAAAATAACTTAGCAAAATTACCTCTAGGGCCTTTGCTGAGAATTCCTGCCAGGAATTGTATTTGTGTGACTGATGGTGTAATGCATGCATGACATTGTGTGAAAATGGACGTCAGAGGACAACTGTGAGTCTTTGGAGCTTTTTAAGCACTGCATGCAGGCAAGCAGGCTAGGAGCTTGAGGGATCCTCCTGTCTCCTCATCCCATCTTGCTATAGGAGCCCTGGACTGACAGCATGTGTTCCTGCACTCAGCTTTCTTATATGGCCTCCGGGGGCGCTAACCCATGTCAGCATGCTTTTGTGGACAGCACTTTATTCACTGACATCATCTCTTTAGCCCTCTGGTTCAAAACGGAACAGTGAGTGAGGTAGCCCAATCGCAAAAGAACACACATGGTATGCACTCACTGATAAGTGGATATTAACCCAGAAGCTTGGAACACCCAAGATACA
Source organism: Mus caroli (assembly GCF_978045245.1). Taxonomy (NCBI): domain Eukaryota; kingdom Metazoa; phylum Chordata; class Mammalia; order Rodentia; family Muridae; genus Mus; species Mus caroli. The sequence continues at coordinate 67,441,387 of NW_028227266.1, forward strand.
ATTCACAAACCACATGAAAATCAAGAAGAAAGAACAAAGTGTGGATACTTTGGTCCTTCTTAGAAGGGGGAACAAAATAACCATGGAAGGAGATACAGAGACAAAGTGTGGAGCAGAGACTGAAGGAAGGACCATCCAGAGACTGCTCCACCAGAGGATCCATCCCATATACAACCACCAAACCCAGGCACTATTGTGGATGCCAACAAGAGCTTTCTGACAAGAGCTGTCTGATATAGCTGTCTCCTGAGAGTCTCTGCCAGTGCCTGTCAAATACAGAAGTAGATGTTCATAGCTAACCATTGGATTGAACACAGGGTCTCCAATGAAAGAGCTAGAGAAAGGACCCAAGGAGCTGAAGGGGTTTGCAGCCCCATAGGAGGAACAACAATATGAACTAGCCAGTACCCCCAGAGCTCCCAGGGACAAAACCACCAACCAAAGAGCACACATGGTGGGGCTCATGGCTCCAGCTGCATATGTAACAGAGGATGGCCTAGTTGGTCATCAGTGGGAGGAGAGGCCCTTGATCCTGTGAAGGCTACATGCCCCAGGGTAGGGGAATCCCAGGGCCAGGAAACAGGAGTGAATAGGTTGGTGAGCAGGGGGAGAGGGGAGGAGATGGGGGTTTTCAGAGAGGAAACCAGGAAAGGGAATAACATTTGAAATGTAAATAAAGAAAATATCTAATTAAAAAAAAAAACTGGAAGGGTAGACCTCCCCTCTGGGATGAAATTTCATCCTAAGATGTCCAGTGTGAGCTGACAGTCACAGTCACTGGATGGGTTTGGCTTGAGCTGAAATCAGCAGGCATTTAACAACATTAGATCATCTATCTGTGTCCACTCGTAGGAACCCTGTGGTGATTCTCCTGTGACCAGAAGAAACCTGACCTCACATGAGGTGAACAGCCACACCGATCCTGGTCTGTGGACCAACACTATCTTATTGCCTGAAATACCAAGGATGATAAATATGAAACTCACTGAGCTGACCTCAGTGTACCGGAGACTAGTGCTCGAGTTTGTGGTATCCACCCCTCATATGATGCAGATCTCTTGACACTGAGGTGACTGGCTTTTGATAGGAATATTAATGTTAATAGATGTAAAATATAACATCTAATGGATTTTTAAAAAGAGGCAGTCTTATGTTTTATAGCCAATTTGATTTCACTTCTACTGTTAAAGGAAGAGTTGACAATGCTAAAAAAAAAAAAGAAAGAAAGAAAGAAGAAAAGAAAGAGAAGAAAAGAAAAAGTAGAACAAAATCCTTTTGGTTCCCTCCATGAAAAACCACCCCTCCCTGTCCCTTCTCCCGAAGGGGTAAATGAGGACAGATTGTCTGGGGGGAGGGGAGATACTGAGGGTGTTCATAGCCTAAAGGCTACAAAATCAGCTTGAGGAATGGAGTGGCATAAAGAAAGAGTTTCTGTTATAGTCTTTGAATTCAGACGGAAGGGTAGCCAATCTCCAGGGAAGTGTGTCTTCTTATCATATTGGGAAACTGAGGCCCAGAGCCGGGCTCACCTCTGCTTAGAGTTCATTTCAAGGCTCCTTGGCAGCACAGGATGAGTTAGAATGGGAGTTCTATTGTGCCCAGTCCAGATGTGAAGAGGAAAGGAATTACAGAAAGGTTATGAGAAAAATAAAACAAAACAACACACACACACAAATAGTCGAATCCAGGCAAAGACCTGGCTTTTAGAGAATTGCTCATAGCAGAAACAATGTGTATATTCTTCTCTGGAATGAGTCTGCTGCAGAGCCAGCCTCTGGTTCACCGTTTGGACCTTGGGTCTGCCTGAGTTTCCTCCAGAAAGGTCAAGACTATGAGGCTAACACTATACTCCTTTCTGAGGTGGAGGCTGGCAGAGAAGGTGCTGGAATTGGCATGAATCACAGGTCTGCCTCCTCTGATATCTCCCAGGATATCCATTTTGTTCCTGCCTGGAGGGAGACTGCAGTCAGGGTCCAAATATATAGGAAACAAAACCCAGCAGCATGAATTATTACACGCTGTACCCACCTGAATACAAAAATAGTATTTCTCCCCCCATGTTGCATTATCTCTGGGCCCCGATAAGGGAACAGCTTCCAGGAAAAGAAGCAGATACCTGAATGGAGGCCTGGCCGTGCAACTGCATAATAGGATGAGAGATGCGCAGGGGTGGGGGTGGGGGCGCTGGCCCAGGGGAGTAGCCCAGCAAGTCTGCTTTGTAAGAAAGCGGTGGGGTCTGCAGGTGAAGGGAACCTTTCCTCTGGCTGCAGGTGGCTGTCTGCCTGGAATCACCTGAGGCTGAAGCCTGATCAGAATTTTGTTTAGTAGAACAAGCTGAGACATAGAAGATATAGGATTAGCCCAAAGTGGAAAGTTCCTGACTTTACAGCAGTGTGTCACCTGGAGGTACTGAGTTTCACTAGTGGGAACACGGGCCAGGAGGACATTACAGAGACTAGAGCATGCTGGAGAATCTGACTTATCACAGGCTTATCTAACAGGCCTGTAAGGTCAGCATCACCCATAGGGATGAGGAGCGATACTAAATCACAGAACCCCAACCCTGCGCCAGACCAGTTCTGTCAGAATCTCTGAAGGGATGCTGGGACCCAGGCATCTATTCTTTTACAAACAACCTACCTACTGACCTGCAGCCAATTGACTAAAACATTTATTTAGCTTTACCTAAGAGCTTTTGAAGATGAATGGTTCGGGGCCACAGGAGACTCTTTAGGGGATCTTCATGGAATCCCTGACAGGTTTAGTGCTAGCTGGTAACTTTAATCCCAGAACTCAGAAGCCAGAGGCAGGCAGATCCATGTGAGTTCAAGATCAGCCTGGTCATCATAATGAGTTCTAGGCCAGCCAGGGTTAAATAGTGAGGCCCATCACACTGAGGAGGAAGGGAGAAGAGGGCAAGCTGTCCACACTTTTGTTTATTTCTAGTGGTCACATCTCAGGCTTTAGTTGTGCCTTTGTGACGTGTGTTTCTGTTTTGCCACCCTCCAACAGGGACACTTAACTCAGCCCTTGGTTTTGGCCTGTTAAAAAGAAACCTTCCTGCCCACGTACCCCACCCCATCACTGGTGACTAGTCCAGGGCAGAGAAAGGACAGAATCCCCCTAGAAAGAAGTTCTACCACCAGTCAATTAAAACCCCAGCCTCCTGACCTCCAATCATAAGTTCCTGGCCCTGGGAAATCGCTCTGTAATGGGCTTTAGGCGATAAAGCAACAAGGTTGGAATTGAGGTTACATTAAAGCCTAATTTTCTTTTGAGGAAAAATGTGCAAATGAATGTGAAAGTGGCCTACCTTTGTAATATAGCTTCTTGCCAGGGTCCACACACCCTCAGCCCTTTGTCTCAATTTTCTCATTACAAGTCTGCCTGGAGCTCTGGGAATTTATTTCATTCAATAACCATGCCGGTCATGTCTGGGGCGTGGGCAGAGAGGAGTGGCCAAGTTTGGGGACTGGAGCAGTCATAGACAGCTTTGCCTTCTAACCACATACCTGGTATGGGGGATGATTTTCTGGGTACTAGAAGATTCCAATCACCCAGTCCACCACCTGTCCCTGGCCATGTGAGCTTAGGAAGGAGGAGGAGAATATCCATCCTCATAGTCTTATTGCACAGGACAAAGGAGATACTTTTGATGTGGTGTTTGTTTATTTGGTTTTTCTGTTTTGTTTAAGATAGAGTTTCGAGTATCCCAGGCTAACCTCCACTCCCTGTGTAGTGGAGGATGGCCCAGGAAATTTTGATCCCTCTGTTTCTACCTCCTAAGCACCAGGACTGCAGGAATGTGACCTTCACCGTTGGTTTATGCAATGCTAGGAATCAAACTCAGGACTTCGTAGATGCTGGCAAAGTGTTCTAATCGAGCCGCATTCCCAGCGTCTTCAGAGGGTAGCTATAAGAGTATGTCTGGGAAAGGGCTTTCGATAGGATAGACCCTTGTGTCAAATGGAGCGAAGACTTTGCCTGCCCTGCCACAAAGCCAGTGGGGCTTCATATAAGTCAGCTCTCTGCCTGAGTCCCAGTTCCCTCGCATTTAAAAGTTTGGAATAGACATTTCCCAGCACATCCTAGCTCTGTGCTCCTCTGTCTGGAATAATGGCCACCGTGGCATCTGTCCACATTGCCCTTCCCTTAGAAGCTGTACCTAGTTCCTGCTCTTTCCCACAGTGGAACCGAGCCCCTCCCCCATTGCCCATTGTAGGACCATCAGCACAGAGCAGGGAAATGAAGAATAAGAGGGAGCAATATCACACTAACTTTCCAGCCACAGCAGCAGAGGCTGGCTGGAGAGAGACCGGAGTTCTCCGAGGGCACAGAACTGCTGAGCCGCCAGCCGGAAACCCTGGTTACTCTCTTGCAAACAGCAAGAGAGGTGATCCAGAAATACCAAGCAAATATTTTTCCTCTTACATGTGGTTCTTATTTCCCTGGTGTTTCTAGGCAGTATTAGCTGTATGCTGAAGCGACCCATCTTATATTGCTCAGGATCTCATATACACGGGCATGATGGCATTATGATATTATCACTTTTAATGCTACCATAATTTTATAGCCTGTGGTATGTATATAGGGGTCCTTATTATAACATCTACTTGGGCCTTTTTATCAGGCGTCATCCTTTCTCTGTTGTCAGCTACATTGCTGAGGGCTTTGAGGGTTTCCTTTAATGCCGTCACTCTATGGTCTCAGGTTCTGAATTGTCATTTTCTGCTTTTGTACGGTTTCCTTTCTCTCCTACGAGCTTCGTTACCTGCTCGTGAAGAATGTGGCTCCTTGGAAGTCAGGACAGCGGGCAGCCCCAGCCCTGCCCAGGGTCTTGTTAGGAGTGTATCTCTTCTCATCCTCAGCATGACAGATTTGAGGTTCTGGTGCACATGGAAGCCGAAACGAATTGCCGAGATGAGACCCCAAAGACAAAGAGACGTGTGAGTGGCTAAGTGTTTCAAGGGGCAATTTAATCATTGCTGACTTCGGACTTTCTGGGTTGCAGAAATTGTCCCTGTAGCAGCAGAGGCTCTGTCTTTTAGACGTTGTTAGAGCCTGAATCACAGTGGGGGAGTGGGCTTCCAAAGTTATGGGATGGCATTTTTGTAATTTCCCTTCAGAAAGGATGCTGTCTGAATCTCTCTCGGGAGCTAGGCACATCCCTGCACTGCATACAGCCCTCAGCTCTGCCTCCTGCTAGCACTCTACCCTGGGGCAAGAGAGGGACCTCTCTAAACCCAAGTTCCCTCCTCTAGAATAACGTGGCTGTGACTTAGTTTATTTTACATCATAACCTGAGGGACTAGAGACAATGATATTTTTTTTAAGAGCACTAACAAACCCTTCATTATATCTTAGTTATTTTTATTCAATCGCTTTACTAGATCGTAAAATATAATGCTTTAGGGCCTAGGGACTTGGCTCGGTTGAAACAACGCTTGCCTCATGAGCATGAAGACATGAGTTTGAAGCCCTCCCCAGAACCCACAGTTAAGTCAGATGTGGTGGTGTGCACCAGGGAAGTGGAAACATATGGATCCTGGAGCTCACGGATCAGACAGACCGGCTCAACTGGGGGATCCCAGGTAAAATCAAGAGACTTTGTTTCTCCATAAACAAACAAATGAATGAATGAACAACAACAAAACAAAGTAGAAAATGACTGAGGATGGCAAGGTTGACCTCTGGCTTCCATACACAAGTGTATGTGCATATGTGAATGTGCAATTGCATGCATAAGACACACACACACAAACAAATACACACATGACGACTTATAACCTTTAAATGAGCAGATTTAAAACAAAACAAATGACAATCAAAACAACCTTTTCCTGCGACAATGACCTTCTCCACTGAGTACCTGTCGAAGTCTGACTTGATTGGTGGAAGATGGAGCCCGAATTTAGCTTTGATTCTAGACGGTAGTACAGGGCTGGAAAGGTAGCTCTGTGGTTAAGATTGAGCATGGGGGCTCACAGCCATCTGTAAATCCAGTCCCAGGTGATCTGATGCCCTCTTCTGGCCTCTGCAGTTACTGCATGTCCACAGCACATATGCATACATGTAGGCAAACACTAATATACATATAATAAAAATAAATACACTTTTTAAGAAGACAGTAAGGTACTTAAATCTTAAGACTGTAGCTTAAGGACTTTGACATAGGATAACATCAGCATAACCCCATGCCTAACCACTTCCAAACCAAAATAGGTACACTTGGCCTCAGGAGGTTTTTCTCCCAGTGATTCTGATGGGCTTTGTTGTGTGCACATGGTTGTCCACACTGACTTTTCTCTTCTCCCGATTCATCATGCTTCCTCTCATACTTTACCCATCACCTCGGCATCACAGAACTCCTGTCCCTCACCATCAGGCACCCCTTTCATTTGTACCCCTCTTTCTGTTGACTTGTTGCCCCTTCTCTTGAGCTGTCCAGTGAGTAGGTGTTGGTCTCCTCCACAGAGCTATAGCTTCTTGCTTCACACATTGGCTTTCACTGTATCTTCATATCCTCAGAGCCAGCACAGCAGGCATGTGAGTCACCAACTTCAGTTCCGGCACTCTGGCTTCCTGCTGCCATCGATGTCACCCGTGAGAATGAACTGTGATGGATACAGGAAGAGACAGAATTAGTTTGATTTTTTTTTCAGTTCTAGGGGAGTGAACCCAGGACCTCATACCTGCTAGGCTGCCATCCCAGCCATCCTTTAATTTTCACTGGCTTTGAACCCATTTGTCTTAGTCGGGGTTTCTATTCCTGCGCAAACATCCTGACCAAGAAGCAAGTTGGGGAGGAAAGGGTTTATTCAGCTTACACTTCCATACTGCTGTTCATCACCAAAGGAAGTCAGGACTGGAACTCAAGCAGGTCAGGAAGCAGAAACTGATACAGAGGCCATGGAGGGATGTTCCTAACTGGCTTGCTTGCTTCCCCTGGCTTAATCAGCTTGCTTTCTTATAGAACCCAAGACTACCAGCCCAGAGATGGTACCACCCACAAGGGGCCCTCCTGCCTTGGTCACTAATTGAGAAAATGCCTTACAGCTGGATCTTATGGAGGCACTTCCCCAGCTGAAGCTCCTTTCTCTGAGATAACCCCAGCTTGTGTCAAATTGACACACAAAACTAGCCAGTACACCATTCTTTAGCCCACATATACATACACACTTACAAACATGCACATGCATCCATGCATGCATATGCACCCACCCACACATACAAGCACATACGAATGCGCTGTGACACATCCTGATCCACTGTTACCCATAGAATACTTTTGAGAAGCCATCCTGTCCTTGGGCGAGTCATCCCTGTCTCTGTTTCTTTGTTATGTAGATCACTCCACAACACTCCTGAATTATCTGAATCAAATGTATGACTTATGCCAACACCTTGTCTTTAAATCATCCTCCAAGATCCCAAACCCTCATGTATTACTCTTTTTTTTTTCTTTTCTTTTCCTCTTGCACCTCAACTTCATGTTATTGGTAAGCTGGTGAAGTATTGCCCTCATTTCACAGGAAGGAAGGGATGAGATGAGCCTTAAAACCTGACCTTTCCGCCTTAGGCATTTCCAAATACATTTAGAGCCAGGTAGTCATGCCTTTAACCCCATCACTCAGGAGACAGAGGCAGGAAAATCACTGAGTTCGAGGCTAACCTGTTCTAGAGAGAAAGAGTTTCAGGATAGTGAGACGTATACAGAGAAACCCTGTCTCAGAAAACTAAAACCAACAAAAACGTACTTTGAGAATTTTTAATGCAATCTGACTTCTTTCTGACTTGATTTTATATGTGGAAAAAAAAGGAAAATAAAAACAGAGCAAACCATTCCTTCTGCCTTCTTCTGCAAAGGTAGTGCCACTTCAGAGGTGATGGAAGGGGTGCCTTCTCTCCACCTTCACCCGTGGTATTCCAGCTGTTCGCTCCTAATGACATCTCTCTGGGCTCTCCCTCTACATAAGCCTTCCCTGAGTGTCTGGATGCCCACCAACTGCTCACCCCACCCCCCACCTCTGTGCCTAGATTCCAGCATCTGTGCAATGGAGTTACAGAGCTGTTCCATTTTAAGTCCTCAAAAAGTACAAATGAGATTGAGAAACTTATCTGAGAGGAATTTTGAAAGGTCTGCTCCAAACTGTTTAGCTATTTTTTCCTAACAGCCAGAAGCACAAAAGAACACACTCATTATCCTATAGCTTCCCAGATCTCACCAGGAAAAATAATCGCTGTCAGATTCTCTGGGCTTTCAGTTCATGGGGCTCTTTCTCAAGGAGGAAACAGGACTGGAGTCCTGGCTCACAAGAAACATCACCCCTTCCACCTACACCCTGTTCCTCACTCCATCCACTGCATCCGTTTATCTCTGGTAGGGTTATGCTAACACTACACACACTGTAGGATGATTGGCACTGCCTTCTCTCCCCTTCGCTCTGGGCTCATTGAGAGGAGAGACTATATTCTAGTGTGTGCCCAACCTGGTTCCTTGACCTCAAAGTTATAGTGCCTTTATTGAATGAGAAAATGAGTGCTTGAAGAAACAATGAAGGAGGCTTTATGGTTGTCAAGCAGAAGAGAAGACTAGAGCCCCGGTGTTTCTAGGAAGACAGGAAGGTTTCCTTTGTCTGTTTTTCCAGCTGCTTCATTTTAGACTTTTGAAATCTTTTTACATTCAAATGGATTTACTGATATTGTATTTTACAGCAGGTTAGATTTGGAATGCTTCCACACTTTCTTTGATGAGCAGGAGACTTCAAAATAGAGCGTTTGGAATTTCAGAAGCCCCGGCTCCACAGTGTAACTACAACTCTTGACTGTTTTCCTTTTATCAACTATTGACTTTGAAAGAGTCAAGTGATTCTAAAACCCAACTTCCCGAAGTCTGGGAGCGAGTTCCTCAAACGCGTTTAGCAGTCAAAACAATTCTATAGAGGACAAAAGAGGCAACGGAGGCATTTCTGTTTCAAATCAAAGTTTGAAATGTCTCAAAATGAGTAAAAGGTTGACTGCTGGATGGTGAAGTATTTTTAGTAGGAGAGAATTTGCTTCGGGAAATACCCAAGGCATACTGTATTATACTGAGATGAATAGACAGGGCCTAGAGAGATGACTCGGCAGTTAAGAGTACTAAGTGTTCTTCCAAAGGACTTGTGTTCAGTTCCTAGCTTCCACACTGTGTGGCTCCTAACCCGTCTGGTACGTCCAGCTGCAGGAATTTCAATCTGTCTTCTGTCCTCCATCATGGACACCCATGGCTAGTACACATGTACACTCATGCACAGGATACATAAAAAATTTAAAAAGACAGTACATTCAGACTAATAAGAGCCAAAAGGACCTGGGTGAAGGAAGACAAATGTCTCTTTATTCTATCCATGCACTAAGATATAAACAGGCCTGTGAGTGGGGACCTAACCAAAGCACAGGGCACTAACAGTTATTTGAGCAGACTTCTTAGATGGTTTCTTCTTTGGATTTGCTTCCTGTCATTCATGGAACTTCTCGTGCCTGCAATCCACTGGAGTTCTGTTTTGTTTTAATCAGATTTGTGGGCACAGGCAGTTTGTGTTGTTAAAAAAAAGAGGCAACTTTTCACATTCAACTGCCTTTCTGAGAATTACCCATCTATGAAAAAGTAAAAAGAAAGTGGCCCCATTACCATTTCTGAGAATCGGGCTTAACATTATCATAAATTATACAGTAAACTATCTTGGCCTCAGATGGAAAGGTATGTGTTTGTCTTTGAAGCTGATGTATTTTGACAGCGCACCAGGAGGCAGCTCGCTCTGAATAATGGGCTAGATGAGAAGAAATCACTCCCTTAAGTGAGCCTCTGCCAGACAGGGGGTAAATGAACCTCCCCACCTGGACACCTTGCACTTCCAGAAGCATTGATCACATAAGACCTTTGCGCTCCTGGGAACCAAGGAACAGCTTGGTTATATCTTTTCTGTTTACAAATGTTTAGGGAACTCCCCGCTTCCCCCTTGGCTTTATGCAGAGTTTGGGGGCTGGGGTGGAGCCTCAGTCAGAGCTGCAGATCCCAGCTGCTGATGCCCAGGGAACTAACTAGCTTAGCTTTCTAGGTCTTGGCTTTTCCCCTTCACAGAATGAGCATCATGTCTGGGCTACATGTAATCCACTCTGCCTGCTCCATCCTAGACCAGAGTATCTATGATAGATAAATGTCTTTGTCTGGTACCTAGGAGAAAGTGGAGCACGGAGTCCTCCAACTCAACTTTCTTCCAGGATAAAGTGGGCCCTGTTTTAAGTCAGTGAAGCATCTATCCAGCTCCAAGATTGTGTTGTCTCTACCTGAGTCCTAAAGTGGGGTCCACAGTGAGGTGATAGGGCTGCCTGGAGGGTTGGGGTTTCTCTCTCACCCATGCCTATTCTTTACATTTCCCTATACTCTCTCTTCCTGCTAATGCCATTTTCATCACAGCTGTATGGCCATAGAGCACGCACCTCCTTCTCTTACCAAGTCATCACTGTTAAAATGTACATCTTTGGGCCAGCAGGATAGCTCAGTAGGTATAGACGCTTGCTGCCAAGCCTGGCGACCCGAGTTCAGTCCCTAGGAGGGACCCATACACAGGGTGGAAGGAAGAGAACTTCTGCTAGTTGTCCTCTGGCCTCCACAAGCGTGCTGTAGCAAATAGAGCCAAACACTCACTCCTTCTCACTCTTAAGATAATTAATTCCTATAATAAGAATGATAAAACATTAAGATGTATGTTCTCCAGTAAGGGCATTGTTTTCTGAAAAGGTGTGGAAGGCCAATGGTGGGCTCTTGCATGGTGACCTCACATCTATTCAGTCTGCTCTGCCAAGTTATAGATGTGATAGGACTTACACGATCTATAATCCCATAGGAGACAATGCTCTGGGCATGTCTGTGAGGAATTTATCTATATTAGAGCTATCATGTCTCACCCGTTCTATTCCTGGGCTGAGGTCCAGGACTGAATGAAAAGGGGAAAGGAAGATGCGCACCAGCATGCCCCTCTCTGTGCTTCCTGACCACAGACGCAGTGGAACCAGATGCCACGAACTCCTACCTCTCTGTCTGCCCGGCCATGATGGAATCTGTTCCCTCAAACCATAAGTCAAAATAAAGCCTTGCCTCCTTAAATTGCTTTTTGTCCGATGCTTGGTCACAGCAAGTATAAAAAATAACGCAATGAGTCTTCGCTGCTGAGCCCCCCCCCCCCCAGCCAAATTCGTGTCCTCTTTCCTGCACGGGGCGCACTTCCGTTTCTTCACGTGGCAATATTTGTCCCTCCAGTCCCACACCAACTCTTGCCTTCCTTCAGAGACGATAACTTCCTGGCATCCATCTCTTGAGTCTCCCTTGGATGGTCATTACTAGATTGCTTCATGCTGGGATCCATGTCGTCTGGAGCTTTTTGGCTGAAGGAAGCTGTATGTCAAACCTTCCTTCTTCCTCGCATGGCTCTTTGGGGGCAGTTTGAGTCTCTGAAACCTCACCACACCTTAACTAGAGTGTCTACGGGAAGATGTGCTCTGTGGGACTGGTACCACAGGTGGACAGGAGTCCCGATAGCAGCACTGTCTCTCTCTGATAAAGAGGTCCGGGTCTTCCATGCTGCCGCAGCCGCAGCCGCAGTGTATTCTGGGAGGTAGTCTGTTTTGGAAAACACATGGTTAGAATGAGCAGGGCTGAGGCCAGCAAGCCTGGGGTACTGGCTATCTGATTTCACATGTTCCCATCTCTCAAGTCAGCTAGGCTTCCTTTAAAGGCAGTGGTTTGTAAGAGATCTCTGGTGGGTTTGTGATGTAAATGGTGCCCTTGAATGTGGTTTCGATTTTCATTTTTTCTGGAGTATCCATTACAAAGCCTTCATGGTGGATCACTTCCCAGAGAGAGTTGCCAGATTGGAGGAGTTGAAAACCAGTTCCCTCATGCACTCTAGAGTTAGAAAAACAGGAGTTTCTTCATCGTGCAAGCCCCCCCATGTTAAGCCCATGGGAGCGGGAGCCCTAAGTGAGAATCCATACACCTCCTAGCACAAACACCAATGTAATAAACATGATCTGTGCTCTACTATCATTTTTTTCTGATAAATATAGATGCTCTTGGGATTGGTGATTCTTTAAAAATATTTTTATCAACTAATTAAAAAAAAAAACTTTAGACAGGGTTTTACATATATATCCCAGGGTGGCCTTGGATATATTACAGCTGAAGATGACCTTCAATTTCTCACCATCCTGCCTCCACCTCCCAAGAGCTGGGATTATAGGCTGGGGCCACCACACCTGGTTTGTATGCTGCTAAAGATCAAACACGGGGCTTCATGCATGCTAGACCACTCTCTGCCAACTGAGCTATATCCACAGCCCCGGTTATTGATTTTAAAGCACCACTAAAAAGCTTGTCAGAGTTTTTAATTAATAAGTGAGTCCTTGACTTCAGTGACGTGGGCATTTATGTAATATTTTATGTTATCTAGGCAAAGACCCTGGGTGCATTGCCCTGATGTGTGGTCAAACACTGGCCTTTCAACCAGAAGGACGAACTTGCTTGCAGAGATTGACAAGAACAAATGAATGAGCTCCCTGGCAAGCTGATGGTAGAACCAATTGCATCCCAGGATGTCAGAGCCCAGCATCTTTCTAAATCATTTTGCAGGACTATCACTCAACTCTAAGAATGTGGACCGCAAGACTATTTGATGTGACTGTTCAGAGCCACCTTCTTTCAATCACGGCACAACAAGCATTAATAAATAAAGATACAGAGATGACATTTGCATCGGGAGGCAGCCCCTCCCAGCAGTGGATAATTTATGTGCTAAGATCAGTTTATGTGGCCCCTGTCATCCTCAGCCGTGTGTGTTAGAAGTGTTAACTATCTAGTCTTTATGTTTAAAGCTGAAACACTGGATTTGGTGGGAAGTCTACGGCAGTCACAGGAGAAAGCCGAAATTTCATCTCCCCATCACTTTCTCCAGATTCAGTTGGGTTTAGGAGAGAGGGAAGAATGACACTGGATAGGCAAGGCACTGACACAAGTTCCCTGGTGTGTGTGTGTGTGTGTGTGTGTGTGTGTGTTAGTGTCCCCCCAGTTGCTTCTGTGGTGAGCCAAGTATTCAGCTTCACAGTTAAGTCTAAACTTAAAGCTTTGTTGGCTGAAGCGAGGACTTTTCAGAGTGACATTTCTGTTTTAAGGGCTTGTATGGAGACCATATTGCTGGCATAGGAATTCAACTTCGTGGAGCAGGAAACGGTTTCAGGCTCTAGTGAATAATGTTCCCAAATTTCAGATGGAAAAACATTGAATATCATGATTTTGGCCCTCAAAGAGCAGCTATTCGCGACTGCCACATTGAATGCTGTCTCTAGTTTTGCTTTGGCAATGAAGGGGCCAATGTACCAAAATAACTTGGGGTAAGCTGATTTTATGGCCTTAGAAATTGTGAAAGTGATTGAGATTGGTGGATGGGTTGGTCCAAATGTGTCTTCATATGTATCTATATATCTATCTATATCTATATCTATATATATATAGATATGACAGTGTGTATGTGTGTACATGTGGGACCTGTATGTATGTGTGTGCCTTTGTGTATATTTTTATAATTTTATAAACTGATTTTTAGATGTACTTATTTTCTGGGTATGAGTATTTTCCTGGGTCATGCATGTGCAGCACACGCATGCTTGGTGACTACAGAGGCTGAAAGAGGGCATCAGATCCCTTGCATGTGTGGTTACCTATGCGTGTGAACAGTCATAAGGGTGAGGGGAATGGAATCCTGCTCCCCCTATAAGAGCAACAAGTGCTCTTGACCCCAGAGCCATCTCTCCAGCCCCTCTGTATACTTTTAAAGTCCCTTTGTTTCGTTGGTTTATGCATGTTTGTCTATTTGTGTGTATGAACAGCTTCTGGGTCCCGGGGGAGTGCAGAGGCCACAGGGGGGCATCAGATACTGGAGCTGGAGTTGCAGTTAAGTTGTGCTGGGAACTGAACTCAGGTCTGCAAGAGCAGCCTGTTCTTAACCACTGAGCTAGCTCACCCTCTGTCTGTGTAACTCTTTTAAAAAGCAGGTTTGGGAACTCACTGATCTAAACTTTTAAAGGTTGTGTCTGCAAGAGCTGAGAATGAGGCAGGCTCTGGGGCATCTGGAGGGGGAAGAGCTAATTCCCTTGTCTCAGCTGCCTTTCTACTTTTTCACCTTCTTCTGTTCCCTCTCCTTCTTCCTCTTCCTCTTTCTCTTTGTCTGCCTCCTCCCCTCTCACTCCCCTTCCCTCCTCCTCTTGTTCCTCCTCCTTTCTTTCTCTCTTTCTTTCTTTCTTTCTTTCTTTCTTTCTTTCTTTCTTTCTTTCTTTCTTTCTTTTTTTAATTTTCTTAGGATTGTGACCTAGGGCCACATGAGTCAGTTTGTCATTTCCTACAATATCATCCTGCTGAGACAAAGACTGTTCTTTATAGAGGCAAAGAATCTCCCTGGTGATTTTTTTATGTCCCTTCCATCTGCTTTAGCACTGCGCTCTCTTCAGGATCCTATCCACACCCCCGAGGTGAGGGCCAAGGCCTCCATAGATCTTCTAGCCCCTGCTTCCTGTTCTGGCCTCAGTTCCTGCATCTCTGGAAGCAGCCAGGTCTGACTTAGCTATACAAATCTCATCACACTTGCTTAAAAGCAATTGCAGCCTTTCCATACTGATTGGTAGGAGCAGAACACACATCTCGTAGGGTTAGATTAAAGCCTCTATTTCATTAGTCGGTTCCAGGGAGCTGCTCATAGCAGAAGCCAGAGGCAATATGGCTCAGCTGAGCTCTCCCCAGGATGACACAAAGTGAGCCGCAGTTCCTAAGGTCTTGCTCAACAGAGAAAAACCGATACTTCTCGTTCGCCTGCCCCCACTCATCCTTGGGCTTATCTTATCATTTTGGAAAGAATTTGCAAGGTGATATTCTCCTTGTTCTTTAGGTAATATTTACAAACCTGGTACAAGCCCTGCAAGCCCACTTCACCACCAGGAGACCTACAGTGGAAGTGGTGGCCAGCAGCCCCTGATGGGTATCTGTCTCGCCTCTCACTGTGTATCAGAAGCCCTTGCCTTGGGTCCCCTCACCTCAGATTTAATATCCCTTTGTCTGCCTGGAAACCATTTCTCTAAAGGTAATATGAAGGAACAAATGTGGTAATTTCCCCATGTGCAGAGTGCAGAGCTTAGCTCATCATAAGTAGTCAATAAATGTTAGCTACTGTTACTACCTTATTAACCACGGCCCCTTGTGTTACTGAGATTTAAATACATACATGGTACTCTGTATGAACCCTGTTCTTCCTGCCTTCAACTGCCTCACAGAATTTCCCCCTTCTCCCTTTCCCTCTCCCTCTCTTTTTCCTTCTTTTTTCTCCCTCTCCTCCTCTCCCTATTCCTTTTCCTTCCCCCCTTACTATCTGTCTTTGCCATAGACTCTTTCCCTAACCTGTAAAATGCTGCATAAGATGCCCCCACCAAAGCCTTCTCATATTATTCCTTACTGTCCTGGTTACTGGGTAGAAATGCTGGGCTCTCCTGTTAGCTTGATTAGCAGGACACTACTTGTATCTTCCCCTGGGTGGAGCCCCCTAAGGATCAGTACATCCAGTTCCCAAACCCCTAGACCATCACAAAACAGCACTTCAGTAAAATGCAATGGAAGAATAAAGAATAAATAGCTATTTTAAAACCCAAGTTCCTTGTCTTAGCAGAGTATACGGTCAAAAGTCTGAGAAAGGCTTGGCAGGTTTGCAGATCTCTAGCCATTGGCCTTTAGGAACTCAGACTATCTACCAATCAGAGAACGAAATGAACCTATTAGTTGATTTCAGTAATAATTGCTTAGTTGTACACATAGACACTTCCTAGGTATCAGACCCTGTTACTGGGTAATAGCCTATTTACATAGAATTACCTTCCATGAGCACCTGGGAAACTGAGGCACTTGGAGATTCAAAGTCTCACCCAAGGTTAGCAGAATGGACATGATGGAGCAGGGTAAGAACTGAACATCCATTTTCGGAGTTATTCTCTGACCATGCAGTCTGCTCTACATGCGCTTCAGGAAAATCGCAGCTCACTTTTCTTTTGAAGCCTTCAGTTTCTAGCACAGAGCTAAGTAAATCACTCCCCAGTAAGGGCCTCCTGTTTAATCAGGTTAGAGTAAGTTAGATCCTCGCCAACAGGTCCTTATTTAATTGAAAATAAGATGGGCTTAGAAGCGGGTTTGCTGGCTGAAGTCTGTGTTAATAGAGGCGATATGGTGGTACCAAGCAATCGAACCATCCACTTTCAAATAACCCACTTGCTACTTTGTCTAACACCAGGACAAGCTCTGTGTTTGTTTGCTCACTAGCTTTTGACCTGCGGATGGAATCCCAGGTCTGGAGTATCCTAAGCTTGTGCTCTTCCACAGAGCTATGTCTTGTAGTTCCTCTTTCCCCAATGTTGTCTTTGTGAGATCCAACTTCCATTCATTCATCAAATATTTACTGAGTATTTTCAATGTGCTATCCTCCATTCGAAACTCCAGAGATTCAAAATTGAAGGAGCTCCTCCCTCGTGTATCCTACATCTTCCTTCTGTAATCATATACAAAACACGCTTAGAACGGTGCCTGTAGGCTCTGCTGACTTCATTATATTATGGTGCTGTTGTGTCATGCCTTTTTGCAGACAGGAAGAACACATTCGTAGTGTTTAGGTGGAATGTGTCACATGAGGTAGCCCAACAAGATTAGTAGGTAAAAGGCATTGTCAAATTAGATCCTACAACAGGGTGATTAAGGCTCTTTGGGGGTCTTCCTAATGGCCGCTGCGGAATTATTCATGTGAGAGTCAGCTTCAGTTTATAAGAGAGCCAAAGTGTTCCCTTTGGGCCTTAGCTAAGTATTGCTGACAATGTATAGTGATGTTTTAGTGGTAACAAAAGGCCCATTAGCTTTTCCTATACATTTTTTTTGTTATGTCAGTGGTCAAATAGCAAATACTTTTGGATTTGCAAGTGTTTCAGTCTTGGCTAATGCTCAGCTGCTCAACCTGCCTGCTGCTATAGAAAGAAAGCAACCCTAGGCTATACGTAAGAAAACGGACATGCTGTTGTGCTAATAAAGCTTTATTTATAAACTCAAGCATCCAGAGTTAGGAGACGTCTGTTCCAGCAAGGAGGAAACACATCCTGTGAGCTATAATGTTGTCCTTGAAATGCCCTTTTTGAGAAAAGAAAGCATGAATTGTTACCATAAAATGACATCGCCTCAAACATACAACAGACTCCTTGGGTGCTTCTCAAAGTTTCGGTTCGATTCGTGAGCTTTTATATGGTCTGTTTTGCATGATGTTTCCTGATCGATTGGAATAGTTTCAAGAACCTGGAAAAGACATTTTTTTCCTGGAACAGAATCAGAGGCAATCAACTGTCCCTTGGGAAAGTGTGTAAGCTGGGAGGAAGATATTTCAGTATGGAAGGCTTCACGAGTGTTCGAGTGGATCAGGAAGGCTGTGGTTACTGCAAAGAATTCTTCCCTAGAAAGGTCAGATTCCAGGGGGTTCCCCTCTGGCAGCTGGTCATTGATTAAAACTCTGACTTTCTCCTTACTTGTCTGAAGCAGCTACTTCCTGTATGACTTGAAGTAGGCTGTGAGAGGATCGAATGGGTCTATACTCTCTGGGATTTGGTAATCGACTTTGCCAAGGCATCGCTGCTAGCCACAGGAAGGAACCAGTCTGAAACACAGGAAGAGCGAATTTTCTAATGTCTTTTAAGAAATGAAATTGTCTTCCAGAGGCTTCGAGAGCCACAGGGCAGCAGCTCCTGACCAGCAAACACCTAGCTCAGATAAAAGGGAACGTTAATTAACATATCAATAGTTGGTAGATCTTGGTGCCAGGAAAGTGCTGGAGGGTGTTTGACAACTTTTTCTTCCCTTAAGCTCTTTTGCTTTCTCTTTGAAGAACTATTTTCAGCAAAGAGACCCCTGTTCCAATCTATTTTGATCTCAAGGATGTCTGATTTAATATAATTTTCTCACGTTTCCTCCAACTTGCCCAAGGTGAGGAATAATTTACTTTGCTGGAGCAAAAGAATAAAGGCTGTTGGGGAAATGGAAACAAAAGAGTGGACCTCCTTTTAAAAATGGAGACTGGTTTTGAATCTGGTGGTAAGGCGGCCCTCATCCCCTTTAAACTGGGGCTCACTTGCAATCTGATGTCTTTGTAAATTTGTGGGGAGTAGGCGGCCATGCAAAAAAAGGCTGTGTTTTCTATCAGTGGTTTCCTGTGTGTTTGGGTTTTGCTTGATGGGTGTGTGTGGAACCAGAAGAGCGGGGCTGATTCCAGTCCATTGGACACAGCGAGTAAATACGCCTCTGATTTCAGGGGAAAAGGTGAAATATCCACCCACTCAAGGCAATGAGTGTAGCAAGCACCAAAGAGACAGTTGCCAGGGGGGAGGGTGGTGGTGGTGTTAGAGTTGGTGATTGGGTGATTGGTGATGGTGGTGGACAAGAGACAGGTTCCAGGAAGGCTTGGCCCCTTCTTTGGGAGTTAGTAAGACTTAAAGGGGTCTGAGGGAGGATCAAAAAAAAAAATTAATTATTCCATGAAGGTTACTTTCAGTGTTTTCTCTGCTTAAAATCTATTCTATGCTTAAAATGCTCACAGGGAAAATCTACTTTAATTCAAATAAACGTGTGTGTGTGTGTGTGTGTGTGTGTGTGCTTGTGTGTGTGCTTGTATGTGATTCTAAGTTCTCACATTCCAAGACAAAGGATTGTTGCACCAAGGACACATAGTAATAGAAACAGATTATTTATTATTTATTATTATTGAAAAGATACCTGCTAAGTGTGGGCTATAGTAGTGAACTAAGAAAAGTCATTTGCTCAAAAGCACCAGGCTATGAGAGAGGCTCAGACCCTCACTAGGTCATCATTCTTGGAGCACCCATGTGTAT
The DNA here is from genome assembly GCF_978045245.1 of Mus caroli. Lineage (NCBI taxonomy): Eukaryota > Metazoa > Chordata > Mammalia > Rodentia > Muridae > Mus > Mus caroli. Next base: position 67,460,371 of record NW_028227266.1, read on the forward strand.
CTAAGCTTTCCCCATGCCTGCTCTGTGTATTACATGAAGCCCAGCTAGGAAAGGGTTTCCAGTCCTTTGTGTCTGTGTGCTCCTTGGGTACGTTATACCCAAGTCTTGATGTTGCTTGCTGTCTGAACTCCCTGTTCTCCTGCATCTGCATGCATGCAGGTGCATGTGCTCATGTGTATACAGGACAGAGGACAACCTTGGACATCATTCCTAGGAACATCATCTACCTTGCTCTTTTGCCATCATTGTTTTGATTTTTGAGGCAGGGTCTCTTTTTGGCATGGAACTTCCCAGGTAGGCTTTGTTGTGGAGGCTTGATGAGAGCCTCGGACCCTAACTCTAAGTTGCACACTTCTTACTGTGTTATGTATGCCTCCTCACCATTCATAAAACCTACCCAAATAATGAGAACGTCATGTGCAGAGGAGAGAAAAGAAGCCATTTCAGGCATAGGCCAAAGACAGTGACCTTGGGGACAAAAGAGTATCTTGAGTACAGGAAGTGATCCAGAAAAAATTTGCTTAAATTCCTATAGTTGGAAGGTTGGGTGGGATTACAGTGAGTTCTGCAAAACTTGTGATATTACACACAATGTCAAAGGGAAACATTGACATATAAATTGTGACATCGATAAATAAACACACTTATTGAGCAAATATTATGTGCTTTGGAGGAAATTATAAATTTCTTTTGCTCTCATGAATCTTTTATTCTGGACAAGAAGGCAAGATCCTCCTCAAGTTTAAGGAAATAACTTTTGAGTCAAGATCCAAAAGAAATGAATAAAGCGAAATTAGATGCAAATAAGAGCCCCATGGGAAGAACTGTACATGCAAAGGCCCTGTGGTAGGAGGAACTGGATCTGTCCAGAAGAGTCCAGGATGGGTAGCCTCCACTGGGCCTAAATAGGATGAAGTAGGGTGAGGGAGAAGACCAATGAGGAGAAGGAAAGGAGAATTAAATATGAAGATCTTACAGATCATTGGAAGGTGATGGTCTTTATCCAAGAGGCTGATTGGATAGTTCTTAGATGGCAGTAAATGATGATGAAGGACATGATGAGAAACTTGAAAGCTGTTAGAACCCAACCCTACTCTTTCCTCTTCTTTACCATGAAAGGAAGAATCCAAGGGTGCCATCTTCCTGTTGCCGGTTCAGGCTTGGGATACTACCTAGAAAAGTCAAGAGCTTTAGACAGATGTCTGAGTCTGTGCCCCTCTCCAAACTGGGAGAATGTACAAGTAGAGGGGCTGATTGTAATAAGAATGACCTGTCTGCATAGTGTGAAGGTGCTTTGATGTGACTGGAGAACAGAAGGATATTTTGTGCATAGCCAACCGTGAGAAGAATGCTGGTTTTTCAGTGAGGAAGCCTAGGAAGCTGACAGGTGAGTCATGCAGGGGAGATGAGAACAGACAGGGGGTGGGGGTGGGGTTTCCCACCTTCCCAGATGCAGCCTGCTTATCTCAGATGCATCTTTTGTCCAGTCAGGGAGTGGACTATGAGCTCTGGGTGCACATCTGTCCCCAGGAAATTATAAACATTGGTGAATCGTTCTGTGGTTGGCATAGTATGAATATCAAAGAAGGGAAGATATTTCCCTGTTGTGTTCAGTTATTGTGCTTGAATTTCTTAATGGCCTTTTTCCATTTTAAGAGAGAAACTCCGAGCATTGAAGTGTCATGGCCAAGGACATGGAAAGAGTGAGCATGGAGGCTAAATGTGAGGGTAGGGCTCTGGCTCTAAATTAGACTTTCTGTGCTATGCTGCCTTAGAGGACAGTTTTCCTCGGACCTCTTGCATTTGTGATTTTTCCCTTTGGTGGCCATAACCCTTGTGGTGTCTACAGAGGGCTTTTGGAGTTCAAGCTACAGGGCAAACACTGTTGTGTGGAAGGGGCAATGGGGGAAAGTTTCCCCTTGCATATAAATGAGACTGGTGCAGCTCCCTTAGTGAACTCTTTGTCTGATGGCTGCCAGAGCACTGTGGATGCCTTGGAAATAGGATGGAGCCTGAAGGTTGTGCATGTACTACTTTCAGGCCCTATCACCAACCACCGACCACTCCATAGCCTCCTGCCCTCGCCAGTAACCACACAGTCAACATTGGGAAAGTGTGGTTGGTGGCATGGTGATGTAGCATTTGGGGTGGAGTGGACTCTGATTAAGGGTCACCCTGGAGAAAGCCTCAGTTGGAGGTTTACCACTGGAAAGTGGAAATCATTCCATCCTTGGCCCTCAATTTATCTGGACAGGGGAAATGGGAAAGGGAGGAGCAAAGGGGTATGGATCACCCATGTTCTGTCTGGTTAACTCTTTAACTCCCACAGAACGGTCATCAACAGAGTCCTGGTCACACACCTTTCCCCTTTACCTCCTTCCCCCATGCAGCCTGCTGAGCTTTTTTCTTGCCTTCCACTGGAAAATTCCACAGTCTAGGCCAAGGTGGCCTGGAATACTATGACTGTCCACAGTGATGACCCCTATTCAGAGCCCATGGAGTGGAGTTACCCACCCACCACCTTTAAAGGAAGGATTTTGGTAATTACATAAACACAACTCTTACAGATATCTCCCTCCAAGCACCCAGGAAGCACGCAGTACTTTTAATCTAGCTTGGACACAGTGAGCATTCAAAATGAAGAAATGTTCATATTACACACACATAATGGCCTTTAAATACAGGAAGGGGGTCTTTTGCTGGGGCCTTGGAAGTCTAGTGGTGGCTCTGAGAAAAGCGTGTAGTTGGAGCTGGGAAGGTGGCCAAGGGGTTAGGTTGACTGCTGTCTAAACATGAGAACCTGAGATCAAATTCCCAGCACTCCAGGTATGTCACAGCTGAGTACCTACTTGTGCCTGTAACCCTAGCTTTTGGGGAGCAGGGATGGATAGATCCTGGTAGCTCACTGGCTAGCCAGCCTATCTGAAGTTATTAGTTTGGGGTTCATTGAGAGCCCCTGACTGAAGACGGAAAGAAATAGAGGAAGACACTGAGCAGTCTCCTGTGGGCATACATGTGCCTACATGGCATGGCATGTAACTGCACACTCACATACATGTACAATACACACACAGAGGAGAGAGAATGGGGGAGGGAGAGAGTAGTTCATTTTCTGAAAGGAATCTGAGTTTTCAAAAATACTGTTCTCTAGAGTGAAGCAGGGCCAAGCAGACAAAGAACCAGAGGAAAGTTGTTCAATGCAAGAGCAACTGAGTGCAGCGCCTAGTGTGTGAGGTTCATCAGGAGAAGCACAGGCTGAACACTGATTGTGACTCCAGCAGAGGCAGGAAGCTGGGGGCACACCAAAGAAGAATGCAGATCCATCCGCCAGAAACACAACGCTGTGATTTCAATAGCAGGGGACACAGAAAGGGGAAACTGGATATCAGAGGACATTCTCCAAAGTGCTGTGGAGTCCAGGGATGAGAACAGAGGAAGCTGGAAATAAAACCCGGGAGGCCCTGTGTCTTTGGCTGTGGCTTCTAAAATCAGGCCACCAACGCCAGAATGCACAAAGCTAAGCAGACTTGTATTGTGACGTTGTGAAGGAAAGGTGCCTCTGGGCTGCTGGGAGAAGGGGTGGAGATGGGGCAAAGTACCTCTATGTGGGAGTTTCTGGTCTCATCCTGGGTGGATCTGAGTGTATGGAATTGGGAAGGGAGTCCTTAGATATCCTGAACTTTTCCTAGGGTGACAACTGAAATCTAGTCACCCCAGATGGAACCCCAACTACAGACTGAATAAAAGATTCCAGCCAAGTCTGGCTTGTTGAACTGGCAAGTTTGGAGTTATTTACAGAGCATGGGTGAGATGTGAGTCACAGGATCCTGGGCAACTTACAAGCAGCTCCAGCCCTAAAACACCCCTCCCTCTCCCATGCCAGCCTGCATCTTCAGGATCTCACGATGCAGTCCAGGCTGCCTTCCCACTCACTATGTGACCTCAGTGGCCTCCGACTCACAACAGTCCCCCTGCCTCAGCCTTCTGAGCACTGGAATTGCAGATCCAGGTCACCATGCTGACTGAGAAACACTTCAGTGTTATTTCGGAGATACCTAGGTGGCTGAGGTCATAGGTTATTGTAATAGTTTCCAGGTAGATCCTTGGGTGTTCTTTTCCCACATTAAAGCTAATGAGAATCCATAGGAAAAGCCTGTGGTTGACCATTCCCAACCCTCCTGCAAAAGACATTACCCTGCACAGTAAGGAGGGTAAGATAAGGACTGGTCTAATGAAGTAGGACTTTGTAGACAATGCTGCAGTTGATAAGAAATATCAAGAACCCGAGCCATGGAGTACAGGAATGTGTCATTTGTCTCACTTGGGCAGCAAGGGCGTGTTCAAAGCTCCCCCTCCCCTAGAGCTGCAGGTAGCACAGTGTGGGGTGATGGGGTAGAGAAGGGACATCTTTCACGAAGCTTTTCCAAAGTACTCTGTTAGGACTGGGGATGTAGCTAAGTTGGGTAGCTTGCCTACCGTGCATAAAGCTCTGCATTTGATCTCCAGCATGTCGTAAACCAGGCATGATGGTGCAGCCCCGAAATTCCAACACATGCAGGATGATCTCAAGTTCAAGGTCAGCCAGGGCTATATGAGACACTGCCTTCAAACACACACACACACACACACACACACACACACACACACCAGACAAACATCAATAAACAAATGCTGTGGATAGAATAATTTAAAGGTTGTCCATTTGCTGAACAGGTGTTGGTGGACACAGAGCACAGTAGATTCTTTCTGAATTTCTTTTGAATTCTGTTCCTATAATTTTGCTGGCGATTTTATTGGGTTAGTATCTGAGGTGTTCCCTTCTTTTTAAATTATGTATGGTGACAGATAATGGTGGGAAGCCAAGTGGGCTATTTTAGGAACTTCCTTCAATACTAGAAAGATGACCTTTGGCTAGCTACTCTGACAGTGTCCAGCAATCAAGTTTCACTCACCTAAGGGTAGAAGGGCTTCAACTTGATCTTCTGAGTTGATGAGTATTTTGCAATAAGCTCATTCTGGTCCATTAACTTCATTTCTCAAAACGCAGGTTTAAAAGGAGTGTTTGCCGGGGGAGTTACCACCAAAAATGGAATCAATTCACTAAAAACTGAACATGGTACAAGGTGTTGAAGAAAGTCTTTTGGTTTTTTATTGTTGTATGGTTGTGTGTGTGTCTTGCTGTCTGCCTGTCTGTCTGTCTGTATGTCATTTACACAAGTGCATGTGTGTGGGTACATATGCCTATGTGTGCATTCTGAGGTCAGAGGAAGATATTGGCTGTCTGCTTTACCACACTTTGTCTCTTTGGGACAGAGTCTCTCACTGAACCTGGAGCTAGATCAGAAGGTAGCTAGTCCCAGCTCCCCTTCCATCCCTGACCCCTCCCTAAGCCCTGGAGTTACAGGGTTCATGCCTGGCTTTTTACCTGGGTGCCCTGGATTTGAACTCATGTTCTCCTTGTGAAGAACACTCTCATACCCACCAAGCCAAGTTATGGCCCCTGTATGTGACTTTTGAAGTAAGCCAGTGATAATGTTTTACATATATTTGATCAGCAGTGTTAGCCTTACCATGAACCTCTCTTTGCATTCTCCCCATGCCTTTCCTGATTTGTTTAGGGAAGAAAATAAACACGGTGAATGAAAGAACTAAACAGTTCAAGAAAGCTGGTGTCCCCTTTAGTGTCTCACCAGGTTCTTCAGTGAGGAGCAAATATAGATTGCCCTTTAGGTGAGAACTTGGAAGACATCTCCAGGGGCAACTACATCTATAGGTCGATGATACAAAAAATAACTCAAACCATATCCTGGGAAATTGTGAATAGGAACCACGTATGGAATCTATGTGGGTATGGTCTTGTCAACAGGATACCTGTCATTCCAGGTTCATTTCTTTTTGTAGAGAGTTCAACAAATGTTTAATGAGTGCCTGTTATTTGATAGATGCCTTCCAGGTATCTGGGGACCCCAGTAAAGGCCACACCTGGGTAGAACTTTCAGTCTGGTTAATTACCACACTGCCAGCCTACTGCCTTGGGAATTGTTCCCTGTCAGAGTTGCCCAGTTGGGAATTAGCAGGCCTGGCTCCTATGTGGATAGTAAATCTGGTGCCCTTAGATGGCAAGTTCCCCAACAGCTGGAGGGCAGGATGGTGATTATTAATGATAAAATTAGAGTCAAGAGAGGCTGGAGGATGCCTGGCTTGCAGCTGCTTACTGTGTGGTGTGGTGATGCAGGGACCCAGGTCAGCAGTGAAGTGTCACTATCTGTGCTGCTTCCGCTGGCCACCTTGTCATGTTCTCGAGCCACCTGATACAGAGGGAGCAGGGACATCTCCCCAGCCTTCTCCTTGTCCTCACTGGCTTTGTCAACAAGTGTTTTGGAAGGGCCCTTATCCTTGCAGTTTGCTCAAGCCCTTCACAGTCAGGTGTCCTGCTGCTTTCAAAAAGGATGAGAACAACTTTCCAGACAACTGTGGCCACGGCAAAGCAGCAGCAAGAAAGGAGCAGGCATCCATGGAGCAGAATCTCCACGCTGCTGAGATCCGAGGTAAACCTGTGGTCTCTGCACGCTCCAGTTGGGGTTGACTGTTTCTCGCAGACCAGGCCATGATGGTTTAGTTTACTACCATAAGGCCTCAGGAACAACATCAGGGAAAATGTCACTCAGCTCCAGATGTACTTGTGCCCTTTGTCACACACTACAGGACAGGAGCTTAGGGATATCAGTCATCTCTTTGTGGCCCATGTCTTAGGGCAAGACATGTTTGTTCTGGAAACCAGGATGTGTGGCCAGAACAGTGCATGCTGACTGCCAGGGCTTGGGACCTTTCTCCTTCCAGCAGAAGGAACACCAGAGGGAACCCATCACAGTTATCCGGGCCTGATGGCTAGCAGCGAGGGCGCTTGCCTCTCTCTGGCCACACCCACGACACTGTCTCTGCAGTGAGGAGTTCACCAGGATGCACTTGAATGGCTGTGTTCTTATGTTTTTTCAGAGGGATTCTTTGATACTCTGTAATATTGACAATACATGAATGATAAAATCTCCCCACAGATAGTTCAGCTAATTGCTCCTTCTAGGTAAAGGATGGCCCCATTTCTGGGTCTGTCTGATCATGACTTTTCATTTTCTGCCATAAATGAACCTAATTTGCAAATGAAAAATTTCAGCGAAGCATCAGTTGCCTGCAAGGGAATTAAGGCCTGAACCTTTGGAAGTGCTCAGTCGAACACACAATCGCATTTTAAACAAAAGACTTATGATCTTAATTCACGGTTAAAGTAGCAATTGCTCTCAAATAGTACTTAGTATTTGAAAGGCTCAGGCAGTCCAATAATAGTGATCAAGAGCAGTTAAACTTGCTCCGAGCTTAAAAAAAAAACAAATAGTGTTTGTCAAAACCTGCTTAGTGTATCCCGTCTGTAGGGCAAGGTTTTGCTCAGATCACCCGTCATGTTCCTGTTTAGTGTCAAGGGGGAAAAGCAGTTCTTGCCTGGGCCCAGTCTGTGAGGCTGAGGAGCTGAGTTCTAGTCCTTGGCCCAGCTATTGAGCTGTTTAAGTCATATCAAAATGGAAAGGCTGTGTGTGTTTCCTTCAGGAACCTAAACCATTGAGGCGGGTAGTGAACCCGCTGCTAGGATTTATTAAATAAAAAAATATTACAACAGAAAGTGTTGGACCAAAGAAGCCAATCTCAGAGCACAAGGGAAGTGTGTCTTGTGCATTCACAGAGTGCTTTCAGTGTTGTCCTTGCTTTTCAGGGAACTGTCTGGGCCCACTATAGATCACTGAGTTACCTTGGTGAATCCGAACTGGAGGTGGTTCTGCAACCTGGCAATACTTAGGGTCACATTCCAGCAGAAGGGAGCGCATATTAATCCATTCTGAATTTCAAACACTTGAACACTTCACAAGATGAATAAGAAAAAAAATATCCTTGAAATGATAAATTATATTCCCAGTGTTACCTTCTACTTAGAGATAATAGTTACCAACGTCCCTCCCTTTGTTGTTTGTCAGGGATACTCCTGACCTGGTAACTCATTTGTCTGAAGCAAATCTTCATTCTACCCGTGAGTGAATCGTTGTCCCTGTCATAAGCTTGGTAACTCCTCATTCCTCTACAGAGGGCGGCTGTGACCACTTCCAGCTTCTAGCTACTTGGCAAGTATAGGCTTGTCCTCTTTGCCTGATCACCTACCACTCTTCCCGATCCGCTTTCCAGGATCAAAATAATAGATCCGTCTCTCCTTTAAACATGAGGTTTTGACCACAGCATGCCTGCGCTTCACTTTCTTGGTGATCTGAAAATCAATTAGGTATCAGTCGTGCTGCCCAGGAGGGGAGGGCCTGGCTCGACACAAGTAATGACCTGCACTGGGTGAGAGCTGGCCTAGAAGAATCTATAAAGCATCATGGCTTCCTAGAGTATTGGGGAGAGCTCTGCCAAGGCAGGGCTAGGCTTTACGTTTGAGGGGCCATCTAGAGACAGACATTCTGGGACAAAGAAAAGAATCATGTGTAGTGTGGCTTGGGCTTGGATATAAGATGTTGGTAGAAGGCAAGATCGAAGAAGCAACAGTTTAGCACCACCAGTCATGGAAGACAAGTCCCTGTCCTGTTTGAGGCTGTGAGAAAGTGCTTAGTGTACTTCAGGAACTCCATATTCCACTGCATTTAGTGTGACTGTGGGAATCTGCTGCATAGTCAAACCCAAGTCCTAATGAGCTGATTTAGAAAACAGCTCCCTGCTATTTCAAAGAGGTCTCGCTCATAGGCCAGTCTCATCAGGGAGTTGGCAAGGGCTTAGCACAGAGCCACAGTTCTAGGAACCAGGTACTCAGGCTAACCCTGTTCTTGCCATCACCCAAGCCCTGCCCTGGGCCACCTCTGCATGGCTGGGTATCTTTTGTGGACTCTGTACATAAACAGACAGGACTTTCCCCCAAGGGTGTCTGCCTCACAGCTCAAACTCCATTCCAAAGGGAAAAGAAAAGGAAGGAAAGGGAAAGCAGGAAGAAATGGGGAAGACTGTTTAGATGGGGTAGATTTAAGTCTTATTTTGTGGAGAAGGATTTGCAAGAACATGTGTTGGGCAAATTCTCCTGTAACATGCTTGCTCAATTACTATACACTTAGAGAGGAAACCACAGGCCAAGAAGTAAGTTCTGGGGATTTAAGTCAGCCATGGATTAAGTTCCTCAGGTAAGCCTGTGTGTCATATGTCCCCAGTGTACATTTATCCTACATTTATTCTACTGGGATGGGCCAAGACCTGACTGTAATGACTCTGCATACCAGAGGCTGTGGTTTTTTTTATGACGGTACAAGCTCTTTGACTGAGTACAATGCAGATGGCCTTCCCTCTACCCCAAGGTTGAGTTTCCCTATCTCTGGACTATGGGGGGTCATAACCTTTCTCACAAGGACATTGTTGGGACAGAAAATTTAATCTATTTTGTAAAGAAAAAAATAGATGCACAGTATTAAAATATGCAAGTCTAAAATAGCTGCCAGCACTGTTTGGCTCTCTTTGCCGAAATTTCACTATGCCTATAAGAAAGACTCAGCATTTTCTTGTGGACTGTGAGTTGTTGCCATCAAATGAGCTTGTCAGTCTCTGGTAAAGAACAAAATGTCCTTGGATTTACCCTGTGCCACATTGGCATGTATACTTATACTAAAGCACCCCATATGGAATATAACCAAGGGCAAGTTCTTCCAAGTGGGTATCTCACTTCTGAGAGTCGTCCCTCATTGCTCTGCTGTAGCCCGTCCCATAGGAGAATGGGCCCTGGAAGGCTGCTAACCCCACAGGACCTCATTTGCCTGATGTGAGAAACCTCAGCTCAATCATTCCCAGGAAGAGCCAAGCTCTTACTGGTTTTCCTCCTCTGACTTCTGAACAAATGTGGACGTTTCCCCCTGTGGTCCTTAAGCTATCATCATCCGTCCTACATCTCTTGGTGGTTCTAATAGACACAACACCGGGAGGTTGCTTGGGAGATGACTCAAGCCAATAACGTGCTTGCTGCACAAGCATGGGGGCCTGAGTTGAGAATTCTAAGCTACTACAAAGAGCCTGTGCTGTGCCTTCTGTCTCTGATCCCGACCCTGGGAATGCAGAGACAGGTAGGTCCCTGGAGATCATCGGCCAGTCAGTCCTGCTGATCATGAGGTTTAAATTCAGTGGGTGATTCAGGTTTAAAAATAGAGAACAATAGGGAAAAACACCTTACATCAAGCTCTAGACATATGCATACTCACACGTGCATGCACACACGTGCACACACACAAGGTAGCACAAGCAATGATCCTAATCCTTCGGTATGTATTTTATGATTCTGAGGCCCAAGTATTCAATGGGAAGGATGGGCCAGACTGGTGGTTTTTCTGACTTTTGGAAACTAGTATCTATCCCAAGGCTCATGGGACCTTGTTGAGGACACCTGTGAGCTTCATTCAGAGGCAAGGGTGGGGGTGGGGCTCAGCCTTGCTTCTCTGATCTCAGACATGCATGTTTCTGTGTTAGCTGTTTTGCCTTCAGGATACCATACAAAATTTGCTTAGAGACAGGAATTTGCCATTTAAAAGAAAAGTGTTTAAAATCTAGGTGATGAGCTTTAAATTTGTGTATACTTGACTAGCATTTGTTCCGTCTGTTTTATGTCCTTCTTTGTGAAATTGGGGCATGAGTTTGTCACCCAGCCAATCCCTCAGTCTGGGTTGATGTTTACAAAGTAACTTTATATAGGTGGCCATTGGCCATATTTAATGTGATCTCTTTTACAATGCAGTCTTTGTATTGCTGTCTTATATACAGCTTCACTTAAAATTGGTACTGGAAGAGGATGGCTCAGTGCATAGGAGCATTTGCTGCTCCTCCAGACAGCCTGAGTTCAGCGACGAGAGCCTACCTTGTGTGGCTAACGATCCTTCATAAGTCCAACTCCAGGACATCTGACACCCTCGTTTGGCCCCTGTGGGAACCCACATGCACGTGGCAAACATACACATGCATAAAAATAAGTCTTTAAAATTATTAGGGTATGTTACTGAAGGCTCTTCCATTCTATGATATGAGGCTTTAAAACGGTGTTCAAATTGTCTTAATAAATTGCTTGTCAAGCTTGTTTTTGGTAAACACGTTGCTATCACAATTACTAAATTGCTTCAGCATCTACCTGTTATGCCTGGTAACCGCTCAAGATAGTAACCAGCTCCTAGCAGCTCAGTTACCTGCTTCTTTAGGCCTAGGAGATGACATTCTGGGGCCTTGAACTGGCTATTTATCACTTTTCTGGCTGGTTCCCTTGAGAAGTGCTGGTGCTCTGAATCCAAGATGGTGTCTGTGGCCCCTGACCCATCATATGGAAGGGAATACAGTCACAGGAAAGGTATTGTGTCTCCTTGAGTTTTAAGAAAAACCCCAAAGATGGAAGAGAGTGCTGTTTTTCTGTGTTTGCTCTCTTTACCCTTTGGGGGAAACTGAGTATTGTGACCTTAGTCACGTGAAATCCGAGGGGTCAGCCAGTCCGACTAGAGTAACTCAGGAGCAGAGGAGAATGCCAGGATCCTGATGCGGATTGCTGAGGGCAGACACAGGCAGGGACAGGAAAGTGTATCAGAGGTCAGGGTGTGAATAAGAAGTCTGGGAGAGAGAATGTTGTATGATTTACCCATGCACTACCCTGGACTCCTCAGGGTTCATTTAAAGAGGGGAGCCCATGAGAGCTGCCATTCCCCTCACCGATTCTCTTGGCACACTGCTTCGAAGTGTCAGATGGAATCTGTTGACTGAAGAGGAATGAGGTTTTGATTGTGGTTAGTCCTCAACATGTATTTTTTTTTTTTTTTTTAGCAGTGCCAACAACACCCAGGGCAGTTTATAACATTTTAATTTCCTCACAAGTGATCCTCATTTCAATTTGCAACATGTAAGCCTGTCCAATGGTAGAGAGTCAGATAATGGGGGGGGTTATTTACATGAAATCTCATAGAAGACACGCCCAGCAATCGTTTTCATTCATAGTTTCTCTATTGCTTTTGGTAAGCAATAATGTAGTGTTTCTGTGTTTCATTTTTATGGAGTGTTATGGGACATATTCTTTGTAGGTTTAGATTTCAGAGTAGCGTATCTGATTTATACTTGATAAAGCAGTGTTTGCCAAGTAATCTTTGCTGAAAGGCAGCTGCTTAGGCAGAAAGGAAGAATCTTCTATAAAAAGTATAAGAACATGCTCTAGAATTGCATGGGAACTCATGGGGTCTGAGAAATGCAGGGTACAGAGAATTCCACACTCTGAACATTTTCTGGGTTTGACATAAGTTCCTTTTTTTCATATTTGGCAATGTCCTCAGCCTCATAAGCGAGTTTTATATTTGCTAATGACCATGATTCTTGTAATTGGCTTTTTTTCTAGAGGGAATGGTCACATAAAGGTAAACAATATGGTGACTATATCTCTGTTGTATCCATGGAAATCATCATTGATGATTTATTAAGAATCCTTTCTCCTGATCTCCAAACAGTACATTGTGCTGGCTCATGTTCCTTGAAGAATATATATGTTTTTCTTATCAGATAAATCAACTTTAGTTTTGTTTATATTTTGGTTTCTTCAACTGTTTTGACAGTGGCATTGGCCTCTTAAGACATTAAAGTTAGAGTTATTTTCTAAACCAGTGTTCAGGGGCCAAAGAGACAAGTCAGTGGTTAAAGTGGCACTCCTCCACATGACCTGACTTCACTTCCCAGCACCCAAGTTGGGTGCCCCACAACCACCTGAACTCCAGGAGATCTAAAGCCCTCTTCTGACCTTCATAGACATCTGAATTCACATGGTCACTTACACATAAACAAAAATAAATCTTAAAAAGTAGTTTTTGAGAGGGTTTCAGACACATAAACTGTGGCACTGCAGAACAGTAATCTGTTAAAGTAGTCAGACTGAAGACACTGCAGGTGGGATAAGATATCCCACTGTCATAATGCCCTTATCACTGAGGACCCTCGAGTGTGCTGGTAGAGCCATACAGTGGAGGAGTGCTTCTGGGAAGTGGAGTCTTTGTGCACCTGGCCCCAGAATGCACCGGGCTTCCTTCATTAGTCTGGCTCCCGCAGTTGCGGTGCAGCAGTGGCTGATGGCCGCCCTTTTTGATGGCAATTTGGCAGAGAGTCAAACTTTGGCCCTGAAGCAGAGGTGGCACAATTAGGCAGCTGAGAAGCATTCTCTCAACACACACTTTTAATTGATTTCAGCTTGTTTCAGTTTGCAAAGACAGAGCTGTTACACGCGGCGCAGCGGCCTTCTTTCGAGGGGCTTATTTTTACTTTCCCTTTATTCAGCAGCGCTAATTCAACAGCACCAGAAGTGACAATAATGGCAGAGCGCTGAAGAGCGCATCTTTGGCATGGCTTGGATGCAAAAAGTATTATTAAGAACTAATGAGTAGGATAGTTAGATGTTAACCAGAAAAGCATCAATGAGCAGAAGAGCGAACGAGCGATCGAGCGAACATTCTGGGGCAAACATCTGTCTCTGAAGCAGATGTTACCTTGTAAGTTTACAGAAGGAAAGGCAGCATAAGTGTAAGCTGGTGGTTTTAGGTATGACAGGGACAGGGAGATAATCACGGGGCCTTCTTGTTCTTCTTGAACTCACAGATGACTGTGGATGGAGGTATGGGCTTTAAATAGGAAAGGTATCAAGCAAGGATGAGGTGACATCTGTGGTAGCTGTGGTGGATTCCTGACCTGGGACTGTCAGCAACTAACTGCGATCTCCCCTGCTTTATCTAGAGCCCAGACATCTCTTCAGCATACAAGGTTACAGCTGCTATAACCTTGTCCAATGAGAGGTTAAGATCTGTGACCCGTTCAGCCCCAGCCCAAAATTACGTAACCTACTGCTGACTTGTAGAACAGCATGGTTTATGCAGATGATAATAAGCCAGTGGCCACACATTTTCTCGTTACACAGTAAGTCAATTGTTATTTTGTTTTGTTTGTGTTTTTTTTTTCCAGCTTTTAGTCCTTGATCCAAAAATCACCAACTAGTAGGATTTTTCAAGACTACCTTGCAATCTGGGATGTATTTTAAGATTCCTCAAAGGACACCAGATTAGCAACTGGGTTACTTTTGTTTAGTTCTACTGAACAAACCTGAAGAGAAAATGAAGCCCTGGGACCCTTTAGTATGTCCCAATGCCTTCAAGAAGAAGTTGGAAAATATGAGGGCCCAGGGCTGGGGAGATGACTCAGGCAATAAAGTACTGGCCATGCAAGTGTGAGTACACACATCAGTAAAGCTGGGCAAGCAGGCACTCACTTGTAAGCCCAGCACTGGGGAGGCAGAAACAGGGGCATCCCTGGGGCTCACTGGCTGGGCAGTCTTGCCTAATTTGTGAGTTCCAGGTTCAGTGAAAGACTGTTTTAAAGGTAGCTAGTGGATAGTGACTGAGAAAGACAAGCAAGCTGACCTCTGGCCTCTGCACCCATACAAGCACCTATGTATGTGTATGTGCTGTGTGCATGTATATGTGTACCTACATGCACACATGTACCTGCTTACCTATTCCCCCAAAGAAAAATATAAAGTTCTTTCTTTGGCGTAATTCATCAAGATGAAGGAGTGAGCCACTAACCAAGGTAGACTTCCTAGTTAAGCTCTCTCCCTCTTCCCTCATTTCAGAGCAAAACCCTCAATAGCCTTCTGTCTCCTCCTGAAGGTCAAGGAGGCATCAGCCTTTCAATGGGAAGAAGTCCAGTGGAGAAGAGGATGGGGCCAGCCTCCCTGATGCTCTGATACTTAGACATGGGGCCTTGGAGTGGAGTAAATTCCAGCCACCAAGTCATGTGACTAAAGTTTGCCATTGCATGGCACATGTATTTGTACCCGAATGGTCATTGGTGTGGTGACAGGGAACCTTTTGCCACTCTCCTTTGGAAAGCTATGTTCTCCATGAACATGGAACTGAGATTCCCCAGCACCCTGCCTATCTTTGGAGGATGGACTGCAGAGATAAGCTAGCAATGCAATCCATAATCTCGAGCTTGCAGTTATGTGTTTGGCTCTCGATGGATCTGCCCTCTACCACAAAGAAAGGCCTTTGAAACATTTCAAGGAGAAGCTCTTGGCCAATGACAACCTTTCACTGAGATTTTCATTACATGTTTTGGGGGCTCCATAGGCTATTGTATGGAAACATTTCAGCAGAGGACCCCAAGTCCTCTTGTAGATGTGAAGTTTTCCTTTCCTCTGTGTGTATGTGTGTTTACATACACACACGGATGTGCATGCAAGTGTGCATTGTGTGTATGTGTGTGTGTGTGTGTGTGTGTGTGTGTGATTTTCTCTCATCTGGAAAGAGGGCAGATCTGGAGATCATTTCGCAGACTCGGGGATCAGTTTATGCATAGTCCTTAGGAGCATTCATTCCATCCTAGAGAAAGCAGGGGCGCCTCCGAGAGCAGAACATTCTCGGAGTCTTCCTTCTGCTGTTTGCAACACTGACTCACATTTCTTGAAGGAGGTTCGGCATCTGTTGTGTGGTTCTCAGTGTGACACAAGTGGGCTTCGATTCCCTCCCAGGGAAAGTGTGCCCCTGCCTCACCTGTTGAGGGCAGGTGAGGTGAACAGAGCTTGTGTGTGTCGAGGAGCCTGGGGAGGTGCCATCCTGGTGGCTCTCTCAGTGGAGCAGAGTCAGCTGTTCTTGTCCCCACTTCACCTGCCTGATGGTGACACAGAAGTGAGGTTGGAAAGGTTGGGCTGTGCCTTGAAATCTCATAATGACATAAACGAGCCATTCAGTGCTTGTGGAAGGAGCTATAGAGAGAATTCTCAAATAACAACAACAAGCCACTTTTCTCTAGTACAGACTTTACCAGTGTTGTTGCTGGTTCCCACCCCTGCCATGCCCCGACTCTGTCATCATGTTGACCCTCCAAGGCACACTTTACTAATGGGGACCAGAACTTTGTGGGGACTAGGCAGATTTCTAAAGTCCCACTTCTGGTAGATGATAGAACCAGACTTTAACCAAGATCTGCCTTTCTCCCAAGCCTGTGTTCTCTCCATACTGCACAGTCTGTTCCCCTGGCCCTGCCACTTTGTGCTTCCCCAACACGAAACTTCAGGCACCTTCTGGAACAAGCTGTTTGGTTTCTCGTTAATGTGGCTTTCTTCTTTCTTGCATAACCAACTAGCAGGATCAGCACATGTACACACAGAGAGATAAACATAGTTAGGAGTGCTGTAAGAAAGTCAACGGTGGGACTGTAGACCAGAGTGGCGTTGATGGGATGGATAACCAGTGCTTCAGAAGCTGGTACAGTCTAACCCCCAAGCTGGCCTAGAGATGGCTTGCTAACAGAAGACATCTGTGCCTCTCTACTTTACAAGCACCGTGACAATCTCCACAAGCCAAAAGGTTTGAGGAACTGTAACATTTATGGCTCCCTGGCCATAAATTCATGCGGAGCACATGAAAATGCGGCCCCATGGGGTTATGGCAGAGATGCAGAACTGCAAACATCTGCACATGGGCAGTAAAGCTAACCTCTGGTGCGCGGCACTCCACTGTTGCCGACATATATTAACATTAGTGACAATTGAATGTGATTATCTGTGATGCCATTTTATCTGCCAGCTGCAGACTTATGGCTCCTAAAGATCCCATTCACCCCTTCCCTCATATGTTGTTTTTATGTGACTCAAATTGTATGCAGGAATTCATGATTACTGTGGGCTTCCCTCTTACTTCTTAGTGGATGCAGGCTATGTATAAATTTCCAGTACTTAAATTGATTGTAGCTTTTAGATGAAATAGGCCCCTCAAAAGTCTGTGAAGCAGCTGCGCAAATGGCAAAGCATCATTGTTTTATATCTGAAGCCCCCACCAAGAGCCTGGGGGAAAAGAATGTATTTTGACACTGGTGGGCAGGGCTTGGGGCCAGCAAGTTTGTGAATTCATTTTTATGTTAGTTGTTTGGAGTTTGTGATTAATATGTCACATTGTCAAGGTTTAAATCTCTGATATTTCTTTTCGATTATTCAAGTTGGTTTTATGAAGTTTTTCTGGGCTGGAGAGTCAGTTCTTTAGGCTTTGCGACTTATGTAATTTCCATAGCAATTACTGACTACCATCATTGTAGAGAGAAAACAGTGTAGGCAATCTATAAACAAATGAAGCAAATTTCATGGCTTCATTGAAATAAAATTTTATTTATGAAAATAGGCAGCATGATATTATTTGTTGAACCTTGCCTCAAACACATACAGATATGTCCGGATATTGGGAAATTTAGGAAGACTTTAGAACTTTTAGGAATGAACCTGCATCTGAGACTCATTCCAGTTGACAATTTCCAAAGTTGCAAAAACCAATTTTAAGTTAATATAAATTGTAGTCTTTAGTCTAGCATAAGCCTGCTTAACATTTGCTTGCTTTTAGTTCATCCAATGCATAGAGCGCTCCAGTCATAGGGATTTGACAGAGTATAAGTGTTCAGAGGGAATGGGGCTGAGAGACATCAGTCTTGTAGTGTGTTTCATTGAGATCCTTTCATACAGCTTGTGTGTGGTATTTGTGCATGCTTGTATGGAGTGTGCACATGTGTTTGTGGGTTTGTGTGTATGTGTGTGGACGCCAAAGATCAACGTTGGTCTTCACATTATTTTTAAAAGAGTTAATACTATTACTATTGGTATTATTTTAAATTTGATTTTTTTCACTGTGTATGTTTGCATGAGTGCAATGTCTGTGGATACCAGAAGAGATCAGAAGGCATTGATCCCTGGACCTGGAGTGGGTTCTGGGGACTGAACTCAGGCCCTTTGGAAGATCAGCAAGTGCCCTTAACCACTGCACTGTCTCTCCACCTGGCACTGCTTGTGTGACAGGAATGTCCTCCACTGAGCCTTTCCCCTGCCTTTATTAAGTCTTGCTTAATACTGTGGGTTGGCATGAGCTTTTGCTCTCAGATAAGTAGAATTTCAGCCTGGGTTGAACTCCTCAGGCATCTGAGAGCAAACGTTTAGACTCACAGTCCTCTTGAGACATCGTCCTGCATCCTCAGGCTGATGTTTTGCTTCCCACCAGGCTGCTTGACTCTGAGAGTGTGCCGAGGTCGGATTTTGCAAATATTTGTTGGATGATAGCTTCCAAATGGCAAAAAGGTTTCTAGTGTTGCAGTTTGAAAAAAGATTACAGAGATCTGTGAACAAAGTAACTATTACAGTGCTGGGGCTGCTTTTTGACTGTTGTGGAGTAATATTTTGTGGTCCTTCATCAGTCTGAGAGACTACCAAATCCATATTGCACTAGAGACAGGGACTGACACCATCAGCCAACCCAGACCTGGGCTAACAGCCTGGGCACATGACACCTAGAGAATTTCTTCTGATCGCTACTTGACCACATGGAGATGATCCCATCTTGTAATTTCAAGTGCACTTCTATGGGTAGCAACTACTGACAACGGTAAATTAAGCCAAGCAAACTCTTCTCTTCTGTGCCTTCATCTTAGCAGATAAGTGACTCAGAAGATGAGACAAGAGAAAATCTGGGAGGGAAGAGCAAAGCTCCACCACCCTTGTAGCTCTTTGTGGGACTTTTTCCTATGGTCAGAATCAAATGGTTTGGATGGCTCATTGCCTCATTAGAGCAGAGCAGAGGGCAAATGGGATGAAAGCTTCCTTGGGTCAGTTGTTCTTGGTGTGGTACTCAACATTGCAGCATGAGCATCACCACAAAGCGTCTCAGAAATGGGGATGTTGTGGCTGGAGGAGGACTCAGAGCACCACCTGATCTTCCTGAGAACTCACGCTTGATTCCCAGCATTCCTGTTAGCTCACAACTGCCTGCAACTCCAGGTCCAGGGATCTGACGCTTTCTTCTAGCCTGTGTACACACTATATACACATGGTATACAAACATGTATGGAAGCAAAATACTAACAAAACAAAATAAAAGTGGATAAATCTCTTTAAAATGTTAAAAGAAAGAAATGGGAACTTCCAGGAGCTGAAGTCAAACTGCAGACTGAGGGTCCAGAATCCCCATTTGAGCTAGGGATCTGTCCTAACCAGACCTGCACTTTATTGCACATAACCGGTTTGAGTCCACCACCACTAGTCACCCAACCAGATCCCTTTTCCAGGGGTGGCCAGTCAGTGACCTGTGTGGCACATATACCCCATTATGTGTCATATACAGCCCAACACAAGATTCTTAACTTATTTAAAATACTAAGAGTTTTTTTTCTTTTTTTCCAATTCAGTTTTAGTGGCTCAATTGTGAATATGTGTTGGAAGCTGACCCGAGGCTCACATGAACCGGGTTTCACCTGGGAGGCAAGCCGGGGCTGAAAAGAGAGGGGAACTAGGCAGTCAAGAGAAAAATGAAGCTAAGTCAAGATTCCTGATCAAAGCTCAAATGTTTTAATGGCAAATGCACTTATAAATTGGGGGGGGGGGATGGGAGGCCCATTCCCGCCAATTCATCCTTGGAGCCTGGAACCAGCTGCAGGTGACAACTGCAGGATAGGGTGTAGTCTCTGCACTAGCTCAGAGGCCTCCCAGCAGGGAGCAGTATCTTGAAGGGGAACAGTGGCAGTGGCTGAACAATAGAGTGATCTAGGGAGGAAGGCTAGGTAATCTCCTTAGTGGCAGCAAGGTCAAGGTCTGGCTTAGCCTGCTTCAGGCTAGGGGAGGTTACAAATGTGGTCCATGCAGATGACACCATTATGTCTTGATGTAAAAAGGTTAGACACACCCGAACCATTATTTTCTTTAAATGATGGTGGATATGAGGACGAGTTAGGATGGAAGGTGTGCCCACCATCCGACAGCTGGCTAGAGGGTAGGGATTAGCTCTTTGATAATCAGGCCAGCTCTCTACTAGCCACAGTACCCCTCTGAGCACTTGATAAGAAGGTAGAGTGTGGACCAAGTTTTGTAGGCTGTAGTCTGATGAGTCATAGAAAGGCTTGTGATGGTGGTCTTTCCTCTTTCCCTGAACAGCCTTTCCAGGGGTCCCAACAACTTCCCAAGGAACTTCTTTTAAATGAAAGGCTCTTTCTCTGCAAATGCCTAAGAGCTCATCAGTAAGAGAGGAGGAGGGGGGGGGGGCGGGGAGAATGGACCTCTCATCATGTGGTCATGGGAATTAAAGGTTAAGATTTCGGGTCACTTGGGGATAATGCAGCCAAGTCTGGAGAGGGAAATATACACACATACATGCACACATGCACAGGCACGTGCATACACAGCATAAACAGATTGCGAAGACTCGTGGCAGAAAACAAACAACACGGAGAAAAATCAAAGAAGATGGGTGGAACAGAAAGGGCCTGCATTTTGAATAGGTGGTATGGATTCCAGAATGATCTGTTTCCTAAACACTTTTGGTAAAGTGGTGTACACAGTGACAGAGCCGAACAGCTGCCTCGCTGACTTGGTGAATTGCTCTGTTTCAGAACTCATAGCTCCCTCTCCTCCAGGCATCTGTTACTGAGAACACTCGAAGGTTCTGCCAAGAGATCTCAAACTGGCAATGGGAGGCTTGGAATTTAGAAAATGGGAGAGGCGTATGTGCATGCACATCCTCACACACATAGATGCTCCTTACCTCCTGAGAAGACTGAGGGCATCCTGGGGAGAGAGGCGGAGATTTCCCCTTGTTTATATACCTCTCATAAAGGTCACATAACTCAGCGTTATCCCTTTAATTTTTATTTTATTTGCATGTATGCAAGTGTATCTGTGTTAGTATGTGTGTACACACATGTATATGTTTAGATGTCCATGGAGCCGGTAAGAAGGTATTAGGTCCCCTGCATCTGGAGTTACAAGTTACACAACTGGAGTCATCAGTTGCAAGCCACTGGATGTGTTGGGAGCTGGACACCAGTCCTCTGTAAGAGTACTCTTAACCACTGAGCTATCCCTCCAACTTATATTTTGTTTTTTAATCATTAATTTATTTTCTGTGTGTGGTGGGTGCTCTTGGCAATCATGTGGCAGTCAGAGGACCGCTTGCTGTAGACATTTCTCTCCTTCCACCTTGTGGCTCCCAAGGATCCAAGTCAGGTCATCAGTTTGGCAGCAAAGTACCTTTCCCCATGGAACCATCTTGCAAGTCCAACTCCAGCCCTTTTGATTATTCTCGGGTTCCAGAGAAACTTCAGCAAGACAGTAGCTTGCTTTTCCCAGAGGCACAGTGAGATTGTATCTGGACTGTGTGCACTCTAGACTTAGGTTCTTCCATGATGTGACTGAATGACTGTCCAAGTATGGTTAGTGGAGTCCACAGGAGGCTTGTGCTATTCCAAAGGACCAAGCAAAGGCTAAATAGACCAGAACACTCCAGAATCAAGAGAGGAAATGATGTTGGCCTTCACTGCGAGGCTTGGCAGAGATCCCAAGTGAGGAGAATGGCTTACGTGGCCAGTGTAGCATAACGATGCCTTGCCTTTGCCTCTTGCTTGCCCTCTCCATCCTCTTGGCTGTGAGGGAACGGCTCCTGTAGGAGGAAGCTGCCTCTCACTCTCATCCTAGATGATACCTGGCCTTACTCCTTATTAATGAAAGAAAGGAGAAAACAAAGCAAGGCTCCCCAAAGGTCTGTGCCTGAAATGGCTCGCTTTAGACTTCTAGTGCCTTCCATTTTCCCTCATATGGTTGTGCACGATCAACCAGAGAGGCCTCTGTTTTCTCCTGCATGTGTGGTGGGGGTGGGGTGGGGGCTAGCAATTTTCATCTTCCCCATGGCTAAGTGTAGGAAGAATCATTTATTTGTGGGCAGGCCTTCAGGGGTGTAGCTCACATTCACTTGGCCCCTGCAGCTTGGGCAGAACATCATGGAGGGGGACATGTTTTGAAACACTGCTTACTTCATGGTTCCATGACCAGGGGATGGGGTACAGAAAGCAAGACAGAAAATAGCCAGGGATAATACACACACCTAGGGTTTAACCCCCTAGGCATTTAATTCTCTAGGTAGATTACATTTCCCAACATAGAACCACTGTTTGGGGACTAAGTATTCAAAACCTGAACCAGTGATGGGGAATCATACGCAGTCACAGCACTGACTTCTGCTTGTCTCACACGAAGGGACTTTGTTTTCTTGGGGAAAAGTAACTCCCATCTAGGGAGGTGTATGGAGGGGTGAGAGGAGGTGTGATCCTAAGGGAGTTATTTCTTCCTTCCTAATCCCCCCTCCCCCCCTCCCCCCCCCCCCCCGCACCTCCCCCCCTCCCGCTCCAACCCAGCACCAGAGAATGATAGAATCTTTCTCAGATGAGCAAACACCACAACAGCTGGTGGTAGTCTCAGTGTAGGTTGAGGTTATTTGATTCTGTTTAAACTGGGCTTTTCTGAACTAAAGGAGTTTATAAAACATGGTGGGCTTTGACCATAGTTTTGCAGCCTCCGATGTGGAATGAGTCTTTGGAGGGGAGTACGGCTTGGTGTCCCAACAACTGGAAGGAAGACGCCAATCCATCCTTTTGTCGGATACCTACTAGAACCAGGGATTTGTTATTTAAGGCGGCTCATCTCCTGCTTTGGATTCTGCCTGGAATATTAATAGCACTGTCACTGTGACGGTGGCTGGTAGGGTCCATCCACTGAGATATTCTCTCAGGGTGGGGAAAGGAAGCCATATCTCCCTTAAGGATGGTCCATTGTTTCCTGCCTGCCTGTGGTAGAGGTTGAGGCAAGAGCCCTGCAGATCAGCCAGGTGGTGCTACCCATCTGCCAGACACAACGCTCACAGCAATTCCTCATGTTTTGAGTGGGATACTTTTATGTCTCAGGTGCAGGCCTACTAGCAAGCCAGAAAGGAAGGTTTTGTTCAGAATAGAAGGTTGAAGGGGGGATCAGGAGCCCTTCAATGTAATGCCCAAAATTAACCTGTAAGTCCCATGGGCATGAACCAGGTAACTTCCCAGAATGCTGGGAGTTGTAGTTCATGGTAAATAAAATGTCATGGGAAAGTACAGTGATCTATGTGTTTGTCTTTTTTTCTTCAATAATTTATTTTTGTATTCACTTTACATCCTGATTGTAGCTCCCTTATTCCTCTTCTCCCAGTCCCACCCTTATAAATCCCTCCCCCCATTACTCCCTAAGGGGACACCTCCCTTGAGAACCATTCCACCCAAGGACATCTAGTTCCAGAAGGACTAAGCCTAAAGGCAGTCCAGGTAGGGGAAGGGGATCCAGTGACAGGCAACAGAGTTAGAGACAGACCCTGCTCCAATTGTTAGGGGACCCACATGAAGACCAAGTTGCATATCTGATGCAAATGTGTAGAGGGCCTAGATGCTGGCCCTGCATGCTCTTTGGTTGGTGGTTCAGTCTCTGTGAGCCCCTATGGGCCTAGTTGAGGTGAGTCTGTAGGTTTTCTTGTGGTGTCCTTGACCCATCAGACTCACTCAACTCTATCCCCCATTCATCCACAAGGCTCCCTGAGCTCTGTCTGATGTTTGACTATGGGTCTCTGTATATGTTCCCATCAGCTGCTGTGTGAAACCTCTCAGGAGACAGTTATGCTAGGTTCCTGTCAGCAAGCATAGCAGAATATCAAGAATAGTGTCTGAGGTTGGATCTCTCACATGGGATGGGTCTCAACTTGGGGCAGTCATTGGTTGGCTGCTCTTATAAGCCCCTACAGCAAGTGTCTTGAGAACATTTTCAGCTGGGAAATTCTGGAGAATTGCCCTGACTAAATCCATCTCTTGGACAGCATTTACTTACTATTAAAACATGCTCGCTTTAAATTTGGCACAAAATGGTGGAGTGTTTTTTTTTTTGGGGGGGGGTGTACTCATAGGATTAACACCATCCAAATTTGATTCTCTTATGTTGTCTGGGGAGTTAATCTGTGCTCTCTCTCTCGGAGGGACTGGACTACAATCAGATGTTTGGTCAACTAACTCTTCCCATGACAACACTTTAGGATTCTTTGGCTTGTTATTCAATTGACAAAATACTATATTTTTTTATTTTATCTCTTCTGTTGGAATTTTAGAATTCCCTGGCTACAAGAATTATAAAGAAATTATCAGTAGGGATTTACTTATAAGTAGAATGTTGCATTAAAAGAGGTTGATATAACACTTCCCCGAAGGACCAACATCACTGTCATCAACTCAGTCCCCATGAGGACCTGGAAAGAGCTCAGTTACCACTAAGAGAGGGTAGATAGCCTGTCCCCAAGTGTGCCACACACAGTGGTCCCGGCTGACCTAGGAAGTGAGTGTGGCTTATGCCCAAGGTTTGAAAATGGTTAGTATAGCCGAAACCCTACAGGTGGATCTCCTATGTGCCAGTTTTCTAGAATATTCCTGTAACTATTGGCAGGACTAATTATTGCTGAGGAATGCCTGTAAGGCCCATTAATCCTAGTCTTCTGGGAGGTTTCAGCACCTGCTATAGTTTCCTATGAAAAGGAATAGACAATCAAGGAAGGTAAAACATATTAAGATATGCTGGCCCTAAAATCAACTATATTCAACAATCTGACTAAATATGTGTATATGTATGTGTGTGTATATATATATATATACATATATATATATATATATATATCCTAAGCTTGTAAATAATTTATAATATGACTCACCCTCCTGCCTTTCTATAAACTCTATCTAGTCCATCTCCCTTTTCCAAATATAAACCCCTAAAGGTTATGAGCACTCCTATATTTGAAGCAGTAAGGAGCAACAAAGTTATCCTTTTCTGGTTTCTGTGTGCCCTCGGGGAAGCTCTCCCCAGGAGAGAGGATGAAATGGCTCAGTGCCTTCAGACCTTTAGAAAACACCTCTTGGGGGTCAGCACCTTGACTCCCCACTGTGCCAGAGCTGACGCGTGTGAGGCTCTCTAAGGTGCTTCCCAGAAATGGGTATGGACCTTGGGACAGCATAGGGGGCTTTGAAAAGTGTTCACTTTATCACTTTCTTCCTGTGTGAAATGTCTGCAGACACAGAGGGAGAGACGCTGGTCAAATGGTGAGGTGAAGGGAAAGGTCACAAAATGGTTGTAATTCTAGCAGCTGAAATCCCGTCCCTATCTCTTCATGTCAGCTTAGGGAAGAAACCCTAGTCTGATTCAGCTCCCAGGAAAGGAGGAAGATACTGTTACTAATGGTTGCCCTGACCTGAATTCTTGCCATGTTTATTTATTCCCAGTGCTGCTATATACAACTGGTAGGCTGCCATGGCCAAACCCATATCCAGCAACAGTGATCTTATTCAGAGAGAGCAAGTCAGGCCACATTGTGTCCTCTGTACCCATCACGAGCAGACAAGCAGCAAGCAGCTGATGTGATGGAAGGGGCTCAGCATGACACAGTCACCATGCCCGTATGGTACCCAGAGACTGTATGATGCCAGGCCTAAGATAGGCCAGCAGAATTTGATGCCTCTTTGAGCCATGCCTATCTTTGCTAATGGCATATTTGTGCAGGTTCACACATGCTATCCACTTGTACACATCCATTCCCCTTCCAAACAAGTGACCACTGAGCACCTGCCACTGTTCGTTATTAAGCTCAGTGTGGGAAACACTGTCAGTGACAGAACAGGACACTCGATGTCCCCTTGTCACCTGGGCTCATCGATGTGAGTTGTGCCCACACACAGGCACATGTGGCAGGGAGGGGGCTTGGATCCTGAAGTGGATTCAATGATGACTTTAGTACCATCTCTTGGGTCTTCATTCACTTTTATCTTCTTCACCATTGCTTTCTGAGGGGCTGGGGATAATGTTCACTGACAGAGTGCTTGGCTAGAATGTATAAGGCTCCTGAGTTTGTTCTCTCAGAATCTCAAAACACAAACAAACAAGGTAAGACATGAAATGTAATTTATTTTCCTTTTCTAACATGGATGGAAGAAGATGGGAAAAAGTCTAACATTGATTGCAAAACCCTAGGTTTCCTTAAGCCTTTTGCATTAGAACCAGGAGATTGTCTGCATACCCACCTATGGGATCTTTCCTTCTTAAAAAGTGAAAAGTGGGGGGCTGGAGAGATAGCTCAGTGGTTAAAGAGTAGGAGCTGCTTTTCCAGAGGTTCTGAGTTCAATTCCCAGCAACTACATGGTGGTTCACAACCATCTGTAATGGGATCCGATGCCCTCTTCTGGTGTGTCTGAAGACAGTTACAGTGTACTCACATACATAAAATAAATCTTTAAAAAAAATAGAGAGAGTGAAGAGTGTATTGTTTTATTTATGTATGTGAGTGTATCTCTGGGTCAGTGAGTACCACATGGGTACAGGAGTCTGTAGAAGCCAGAAGAGACCCTCGGATCTCTTGGAGCTAGAGTTACAGGGAGTCATGATCTACCTAACTGAGTGCTGGGAACCTACCATGGGTCCTCAGGAAGAGCATCAAGTGTCCTTGCCTTCTGAGCCATCTATTTGTGGTATTCCTCTACAATGTCATCTAGCCATCTGTCTATCACATTCTCCCATTCTCCAGTATAGACCCCTGGGTGACACCGGGCATCACCTACAGTTAAAGATGGTGTCTGCAGCTGCCAAAGCCTCTGGCTGTGCTTTGAGAAGCGTGTTCTCCACTCAAAGGTGCCCCTTTGTGGAGCGATCCCCTCACAGTGTTCCCTCCATTTAAGATAGACACTGCCTCCACAGTCTGTTCTAGTGTTTTCCTTGCTTCCCTGTGCTGAATTACAGCCCCAGTCAACGGCCCACTTGTGTGTAATTCAAGAAGCAATTATGGGCTTTTTGCTTTGAACAAGCAAGGGAGGGGGGTAGAATGAAAGATGATCATTACCCTACTATTCCTCTGCTTTAGCCAAACAGTTCACAGAGCCTTGATGCCAAAAGTCACGGGCCTTGAAACAGCAGAGGGTTGCCGGGGGGCGGGGGGGGCGCTGCCTTCCACAACCACGCCTGCCTGCTTGTCAGAGCTACTAGAAGGCAGTGGAGGGACTCATCCACCATTAGGTTGAGGGACACAAACTGACTTTAGAATTGTGTTTAAATACGATTGTAATGTCTGCACCATGATCCACAGCCTGGTGATGCTATCGCTGCAAATTAAAATGTGCAAACTTCAGAGTCCTTCGAAGGAAGCTCGCAGTCTCGGCTGTAAGCCTTTTGTTTTATTCTGTGGGATTTACTCTAATCGGAAAATGGCAGCCTTATCTCTCGGAGCGAGGCCACATGAATGGTGTCTATCTTTAGTTTCTCTATTCCTAGAGGGCAGGGGCTTTTATCTCTCGGATCCCACCGGGTCTCTAACAGCGCTGGTGACCGAAGCTGCTTAAATATTTTTGTTGCGATGATCAAGGGATGGCCTTCTTACTTACTGTTTGCTCCATAAGTACATCTGCCACATGTGGAGTAATAGATGACACTCTGGGAAGAGAAAGTCACCAAATGTCAGGGCTTCACCAATGTGTTCAAATGCCCACTCTTCCTTCTCCCCTCCCCCTCAGCAGCAGCAGCAGCAGCAGCAGCAACTGAGAATGTGTTTAAAATGTACATTGCAGAGCTGGTGAGGTAGCTGAGTGGATAAATGCTTGCCACCCAAGCTTGATGGCCTGTGGTCAATCCCCAGAGCCCATCTGAAGTGCCTGGCATGGCGGTGCTTGTATTTAACTTCAGGACAGGGTAGGTTAGAGATACATCCCTGGGCTCACTGGCCAACAGGACTAGCTTGTTTGAGGAGCTCCGGGTTCAATGAGAGAACCTATCTCAAACAAGGTAGATGGCACCTGAAGAATGATACCAGAGCTTGACCTCAGGTCTTCACACAGAGTTCATCTAGTGTACACGAACCCAAACACACAACACAAACACACACACACACACACACACACACACACACACCTGTACAAATAAGCAAATAAATAAGTACACTCTTTGGCCTGCCTTCAAATGCTGTGGTATCCAGACCATCCAACTCATGTTGCTAGCTATGCTCATGAGTCAGAATAACTTAGTCCAAGTCCATACTGGACTTAGCAGCTCCAGAAAGCATGTAATTCATCAAGACCACATGGGGCAGGTGTGCAATGGGGTGGTTCTGTCCTTGACCTGAATGTCTCCTTGCTTCTCCGCTGAGAATGCATGCCCCGGCAGGCAAGGACACTAATTCTTGTTCAACATCTGAGCAGCTGTGAGGTGATGAGGTTAGACCAGGAAGACTCGGGTCAATGTGTAGCACTGCTCCAGTAGCTTGGAGACTCTGGGAAAAACCCATTAACCTCATTAAACTCAACTGGACCTGAGTTTTCCCATTTCACGAATGGAGATAATTTTATCTGTCCTGTCTGATTCATAGGACGTTCTGCTCTATTGAGATAGGGGTACTTTTTGGAACTTGGTCCAAAGTTAAGACCTCCCTTTGCCTCCAGAGTGACTGAAGGTGTTCTGCCATTAAGGATGAGAGCTCAGTGTGCAAGCAAAGGACTCCATTTATTTATGACACATTTGCATGCCTGTACATGACAACACATGCATGTTAACCATCTCTGGGGCTTCTCTAGTAAGGAGCAACAGGACTTTGACAGAGTCTGATCGACCTAAATAAGACTTCTCTCCTCCAACCTGAGACTCCATGTTCAGTTACTCAGGCAGCCTTTCCTTGAACTACTAGAACCCCGAGTTTGGTAATACTTGGTGATGTCCAAAGTGTGAGGGCCATGTAGAAGCAAGAACCTGAAGGCTGCCTGCCGAGTACTGATGCCAGTAGTACTGACTGCCTTGTCTCTGGGCAGGGGTGGGACTTAGTAGTAGCAGATATGAGCAGCTGGTTGGCTGAGTGTCTGCTCTGGTTGGGCCAAGGCTATTGGAAAAGGGGAGGACAGAAGAGAAGGAGTCCTGACAGGTCTCACACACAGCAAGGCTGAATGCAAATGAGACTTCATACAGATAAGTGCCTACATCCAAAGGAGCTAAGCTCAGGGTCAATGGATGAATTACCAGAGGTGCCTGGTATTTTGACTCACTTTTGAGTCCTCTGGAGGTCATTGAGCAGCCGAGTTTGCTGAGTTTAAACTGCCCCAAAAGGGGCCAAGTGTGGTGCTGCATACCAGTGGTCTTTCAAGACCAACTGAGGAAGAATACAAGTTCAAGGCCAACCTGGGCTACACAGCAAGATCCTATTGCAAAAAAAAAAAAACAAACAAACTCCAACATCTAAGTGATGTATGTGCCCTGCTGGGATCTAACAGCACATTAGAAACCCTGATCTCATCACCAGGTAGACCCAAAGCAGTGCTGTCTCACCCCAGTGTGCAAAACAATAGCTACCGAAGGCTGCCTGTCTTTCTCTCTCTTTACAGAATTTCAGTGACATTACTTTCTGCCCAAGGGACACTCCGCAATAATGAGGGAGTTCACTTGAGAAGCCAATGGGTACACTATATTAAATGCCTTCGAGTCAGATACCCCAAGAGCCTGAATGAGAGCCTCAGTTCTGGTGTCTCCTTAACTGCATGAATCCATTTTCCTTTCTCTTCTGAGCCTAAATCCTTGGACCCACCCCCTTGGGTTGAAATAGGTCACAGAATCACAGCATAAGCAACCATGCTTTTCCCAGGCAGTTCATGCCATTTGATAATTGGAGCCACTGAGCAGTGACAGATGGTGCTGTGGGAAAATGGGACTTACACCCTTCAATGTCACCACCACCAGAGAAAGCCATGCTTTCACGATCCTCTCCTCCATGATTCCATACCTCATTGAACACTTTGGTTGGCAATAGAAATGGAATGGGGGAGGACATTTGGTTTCACCAGGGGCACATCTGCAATCCGCCTTCCCATCGTGCCTCACAACCAATCCACCGCTTTTGGTTTGTGAGGCTCAAGAAACCACTTGAGCAGTTCGTAGCACCCGAACAAGAGAGCCACCTTGGCCACTTTCATGTCAGAACACCCATGCCCTTCCTGTTCTTTACAAAGTCCTCTTGAGAGTGTGTGCGTTTGGTGGCGGACAGAAGCAAATAGGGGAGGAGTTCCATCCAAAGTCCTCTTTTGCTACCAAATTGTGTTGGATCTGTTGAGACCTCAGTTCCTGGAATTCCCTTCTTCTAAAATGCTGCTGGATTGGAGAAACTAAACACTTAGCATAAGATTAAGATTACAGACTGTTCTAGGTTTGGATCCAGTCCTCAAACATTACCACAACCGATGAAGTAGACCTCATACTGTGTCCCTGGTTCCCCACAGGGTCATAGATAACTCCTGGGTGAGTCTCAACTCCCAATATTTTTTTCTGTGAATAAGTTAGACTTTACAAAATAAAAAAGAAATGTTTACCATTTAAAAAGCAACCCAATGCATACTCATTTTGTTAAAAGAAGCGAACAGAGAGCGATTCCAATTTACACAGCACTTCCTTTCTGTTATGTTTTGTTTTTCTCTGTAGAACAGAGAGCTCAAGTTAGATTATTAAAGTCCTAGACATTCAGTGTTATTGGCACACATGCAGTCTCTATTCAGAGCTCACATCTGTAACCTCTGCACCCTGGTGACTCGGAGTAGCTTGCATAAGAAGAATGTAGACAACTTTACCCACATTGATCTAATTAATCACATCCTAAAGTCATACGAATGTCCACCAATTCTCTATTGTCCTTACAGACCTACCCGTGCTGGTGTCAGCAGAGCGACTGGCAGGAGGGAGATGGTGCAGGTGGCAAGTCTTTGGGTGAAAAGAAAGAAGCGGAGGTGCCTTGGCTTGCTTTCAGCCCGTTCTAATTTGTAATGCTCTTGCCTTCGTTTACAATCTTGTCCATGTACATAAACAGTAATTTGCTCTTCTTAACACATACTGTAGTTAAGAGTTCTATTGGGAGCAATTGGTGTTCTTTATCTGTGACATCATGAGCGTTTAAAAAACAATAATTATAAATATCCTCCAGGGTGAGGAGAACTAAAAGAAAGAATTAGTGAGTTCATCTGGAAACTTAGATTTTTTTTTCTTTTGCCAGTGTGTGTGCGCGCTCAAGTACGCGAGTTGGTGTATGCACATGTTTGTGAGCACACACATGTGTGCATGCATATGAAGATGCAGGGTTGATACCAAATATCCTCCTCCATCACACTTCCACCTTCTTCACTGAGACAGGGGTGCTCCTTCAAACCCAGAGTTACTCTGGCTAGTGTTGCTAGCCAGTGTTTAATTTTTGTTTTGTTTTTTGTTTTGTTTTGTTTGTTTGTTTGTTTGTTTGTTTTCTGAGAATCCCCTGCCTTGGTCTTCTAATGCAGGCCACGTTACAGACCTAGCATTGAGAACAGTTTCTGAGAATCTGAACCAGCCATCATACTTGGGTGCCAAGTGCTCTAACCACCAAGCCACCCTCCCAGCCCCCAGCTGTTTTCCTCATGGTTACTCCAGTCTCCTCCCACATCCCCATCTCCACATCCTTTCATTGCCTCTCTCCCCTGTCCTCCCTCACCATATCTTTCAATACTCAGCACAGAGTTTACACTAAAGAACTGAAGATGTCACTGCTATTTGGAGAAGTCTTTATTACCTATAAAATAATTTTTTATTATTAGCTTTAATCATCCAATTCTGAATCCTGACTCGGAAAAAAAATCAGCTTATATGTCTTGGCATACACAGTGACTTGTGGACTGTGTTTTGTCTCTTTCCCTTTTCAAATCTAGGGCTGAACCTACCAACGGTAAGCAAGGTTTGGGCGATGTGAGTCTGTAATAGCCTCATACAGGTCAAATTGGTCTGTACCATGAGACATGGACATAAAAGTATGTAGAAGGAAAAAGATCAATTTGTCAAAGGCATATTTCAGTTCATAAAATTTGCAGTAACAGGGCGACATTTCAACAGAGGAGGCCACTAGATTAGTTATGGGGCATTTACAGTAGAGGAAGCAAACCTAGAATGCAGTCCAAATACATAAACCACTTATATTCTTAGAGTCCAATTTCATCCAGTTCCTTGCTAACTCTGAATGCATTTCCCAGTAGGAAATATATTTTGCATGCTTTGAGACTTGCCAGCAAGCTCAGGAAAGCCCCTGTCAAGCATAATATATCTGTGCATTTTAAAAATTTATTTTTATTTATTTCTCTGTGTGTGTTGGGGGTGGGGGGGTGCAGGATTGAACTAGGTCCTCTGTTAGAGCAGCAAGTGTTTGTAACCAGTGAGCCATCTCTCTCACCCCCTGGATTTTTTTGTTGTTGCTGTTGTTGTTTAAGGGACACAAAGTCAGAAATTGACTTTACAATTTTCTGTTTAGATGGCTCACTGAGCTTTTGTGAGCATCCATTACTTGTCTACAAGCTTCAGAGTAAAATGTATTCTATGACAGGCACGGTAGCATACAGCTCTAATCCAAATATTAACGAGGCTGATGCAGGAGGATGAGAAGTGTGAGGCTGGGCAGAGATGCTCAAGCAAAACCATGTCTCAAACTCTCCCTTTGGGGAAAAAGGTCAATTATTAGAAAGTTATAGACATAGGCACCTGTTGGCACAGAGAATTCCACTTGGGACTTATAACTATAACCTTTGAAATCCTTGGACTCTTAGTGTAAGGAAAATACAAGCAATATTAGCTCCATTGCTCTGAGTGTTCTAGGTGCCGATATCATAACAAGAAATACAAAACCGCTATACATTCATTGTTTTTCTTGGGTGTGAGACAGTGCTTGATACTGAGTCTGCATTTGGTAAGTATCTGCTGAGTGAAGGACAAATGGGGAAGTATATTTCTATGAGACAAGCCATCCAACCAACCAAAGAGCCCTACAATACCTGCAGCCTCATAGTGGAGACTTGAGGGCAGAGTCCACCTATAGCCTTCTCATAGAGGATTCTATGTCTGTGTAGATAGCACCAGCTCTCCTTTGCAAAACCTGATAGTTGGAGTGCTTGTTGCTCCTGCTTCAGCAGCAGGGCCAAGGGCTTTCCACACATCCTGCCAGCTTCTGATTAGAGACTTTTCTAGAGGCCAGGAGACTTGTGTGGGGCATCATAGAGGCACAATGGTGTATGTGTTTTCTGGGCCCTGCATATGCATTTCTTCACATCCAATGGATGTGGTAATTGTTTGTTTGACCCAGGTACAAGTCACAGTCTTGCAAATCCAGGACATGGTAAACACTTCCACCCCTGTGCAATAAAACAAAAGGTATAAGAAGATTTCAAAGGGGACATTTGAGGGCTTAGGAGTTAGGTCCCTGGCTCAAGTGCTGGGGTAAGTCACCAGCACCTATAGTCAGGCATGGAGGCATAACCCTATAACCCTGGCTCTGGAAGGCAAGACACTGGCTGATCCCTGGAGCCACTGGCCAGCCAGCCTAGGCAGGTCAGGGAGAAGTCCAGTCTCGGAAAAATCTTGTGAGTGATTAAGGAATGCACCAATATTAGCCTCTGGCTTCTACATATACATGAACATGCATGAACGGGCACACATGAACATACACAAGAAAGAAAATATAGGAAATTACATTTTATTGGCTCAGTGTGAATAGATGCATGCATTTAAAACAATAAAGAGCAAATCCATGCATAAGAAGTAAGGTCTTCATATCACTCCCGGAAGGGGATGTAAGGACACACAGCATCAGAGACTTGGACCCATTGTGTTCTGACTTTGGGAATGGATTTGGAGTTTATTTTAACGTGACCCTGGCTTTTCTAATTATAGTTGGTCCTGGTAAAAAAGACTCAGGGTGGAGTCTGTCTAAATCCGTTTTATCTCAGAAGCACACCTTCTGAAAGTCCCTTATTTCGGGAGGTGTTTCCCTTCTTCATTCCTCCCCTTCTTTTCTTCCCTTTCCCCCCTTAGGCAATGCTTGTTTTATTTCTTTTATATTCATCATTCTCTCTCTCTCTGTATCTCTCTGTCTCTCTCTGTCTCTCTCTGTCTCTGTCTCTGTCTCTCTCTCTCTCTCTCCTCTCTCTGTCTCTGTCTCTGTCTCTGTCTCTGTCTCTGTCTCTGTCTCTGTCTCTGTCTCTGTCTCTCTCTCCTCCAAGGGCTGACAGCTGGTCTAGTTTTGCTTGGGGACTTTTTCACAATGTGGATTAATCAATGTTATGAACTGTGTCCGTGGGGTTTTGGGAATGTAATTGGTTTCAGATGACACTTTGCTAGTCAATCTGCCAAGAAGCCGAATGTTGACACAGCTGAACAATTCCAGCTGTTTCCACCCACCCCTTCCTCTTTCCCTGGACCCTACATACTTTGCCTTTATTTGCCTCTGCCCTCTCTCATTGTGGCTTTGCTAAACTAATGCGTTACTCTTCCTGACATCCCTCCTTGCTTTTCTCTAGTCTGGAATGCCACTACTTCCGGTGTGTCTCAGATCCTCCGGCCAGTTTTATTTTGTGAATCCCTTTTCTTGGCTACTGCAGTTTGGAGAAGAGCTGACACTTTTGCCATTTGACTTCCTTGTGCAATCATCTAGGTTGTTTTTTAAGAGTGCATAGCTACAAACTACAAACTGAGCCTTTGGATAAGTGTTGGGATTCTGTGAATGTTTGGTTTCACAACTGGCTGATCTCTCTCTCTCTCTCTCTCTTTCTTTTAATTACTCATGCCATACCACTGAATAATAAGGGGGTGGATCACAGATTGCTTATAATGGTTTGTCACTATCAGACAAATTTCACCTTGTTTTAAAGAGTTCTTGCTTCTTTCTGTTCCTTACCTGTGGAGGGATGGCTTGAACCTAATACAATATTTGCTGTTTTATTGGGTGACTTGCAGGTCTTGGGTTAATGGTCAACAATGGGTTCTGTTTACTCAGGTGAGTGCAGTCATTCCCCATAGCTGAGACTCTCGCTGTGGGCAGAGTAATCCTGCTCTCCCGTGACTGATCCGTGTTCACTAAATGGATGGCCCATGTTTATAGAAAAGCAGCACGGCCGCCCCGTCTGCCTCACTCTCTAGACTTAGATGTGCAAAGTATGGATTGATATTTCAAGTCAAGCCTAAGATGTCAAAGAGCATAAAACTATCTGAGATGCGTCAAGAGAATTTGAAAAATAAATGCAATCTTCAGAGTGTAACTTTCCAGATTCTTCCTTCAAGTCCAAGTGCTGGAGAACACTGTCAGAGAACTGGTAAATGCTCTCAGTCTCCACTGGGTGGAGCCTGTCTTAGAGGCAGGAAGCAGTGGTCAGATAAGCAGTGTTCTATAAACAGTGTAGACCTTTAGGCTTCATTAGGGTTGGTCCAAAGCAATACATTTATACAATGATTTGGGAAATGAAAATTTGGGATCTTTCTAAAAGTGGGTATAGTATGCTAAACACACTACACACACAGAGAGAGTGAGAGAGGAAGGGAGGGAGAGAGAGAGGGGGAGAGAGGTGGGAGGGAGGGAGGGAGGGAAGGAGAGAGACACACACACACACACACACACACACACACAGAGAGAGAGAGAGAGAGAGAGAGAGAGAGAGAGAGAAAGAGAATGCCTATGGACAAAATAATTCAAATTGCCTTTGGAGATGAGCAGTCAGACTTACAGATGACAACCCAGTAAATGTTCCTATAAGTCACCTCAGGCATTTTGCACACAGCTTTGACTAAGACATTGATTTGGTCAAAAAGGAAGACCAAATGCTGAGTGTAAGCGGATGGTATTGGAATCACAACCAAAAGCACCTGTCTGCCCATCTGTCATACAGACTACACACAGACCAGCACATATGAACAGCCTGAAAAACCAAAGAAGTATCTGATGGATAATTAAATTACCCAGCAGATTTGAGATATTGCCAGTTTGAGGCAAAGAAATGTCTTTGTGCCTCCTATTTTAAAAGCTGAGACCAGGTGGGTTGAGCATCTATAAGATTATAGAGAGCCATGGAATGAGCTAGGTTTGTCCCCCAATTAGGGCAGCAGTAGCTCCTTATAGGTTCTGAGGGAAGTGCCACAGTGAACTGAATAAAAACATATTTGTCCACGTGCCAGCTCCTCTGAGTTTGTCTGACTGTAGACATTCGCTAGTCATTGTAGATCTTGATTTTGTTACCTGAAAATCTGACAGTGGCTTCGGCAAACAAAAAGTGAGATGCCAACATGAGACACCACATTTCTGAGAACGTATAATAATACTTCATGGATGACGATGCCAACTGTCACCATCACCAGTATCATCACCATTTCATGTCATGATGATAATTATACAGTGTGACTAGAGCTCTTTGAATCAAACAATACAGGTTAAAGTTAAAAGGAGTTTAAAAGTTTAGACTAATGCAAAGATCAGTTGTCAATGATACTCAGACCTGGAGATACAGAGCGTTCATCTTTAGCCATAGACACGGACATCAGAGCAGTGCCACCACTTCCCACAATGCTTCCTCAAATATGGCTACCAAGATTAGCAGTGAGGACAGGTCTAAACCCACTCAGCATTTATACATGTATATGTTGTTGAGATGGTGTCTCATATAGCCTAGGCCTAGGGCTCATGCCCTAGCCAGCTATAGGCTTTTAACAATACTTACACGATCAGGCATAGACCCCCTCATGGGCAGCAGGTTTCCAATCCAATCAGAAAGAAGTTGGTTACTCCCATAATAGCCATGCCAATCTTGCACCAGTGGGCACCTCTTGTCTGGCATGTCAATTGAGTCAACTTTTGAATTACAACATTACGGGTACTTTGTAAACTATACTGAGACCTAACATCTGTTTTTATTTAAACTCTAGTCATGTGTGTTGTCTTTGGTGTACTGGGAACACTGAGTGATTTGTGCTAGATTCTGTTAGGGGAGGAGCTGGGGAAGACTCAGCAACTCAGGCGGCTGCCTGAAGCTGGGGGGGGGGGAGCAGAAGTATCTCAATTCCTTGCATGGGGATCTCTCAGCCACCTGCATATTCTCTGTGTTGATTATCAAAAAAAATTTTTTTCCACTGGGGCCCACTGATGTTAAGAGAAAATTGGAGAGGTTGTCAAAACAGCATGTCTTTGTCCTTCAGAGAGACTCACAGAATCAATATGAAGGGGCTTGTCCTATGTATTTAATAAGCCCTCCAAGTGTGTTCACGGTGAACCTGACTTACAGCCCAGCTTTGAAATGTGGCCTCCTGAGCTCCTGTAAGGATAATGAGAATGGGCATCTTAAAGATATCTTTGCATTTTGGGGCACTGCAAAAAATAAAGAAGTGCTAAAATATTTGGCCCTGAGGAGGTACACACCAAAGGCTTGAGTGGAGGCTGACAAAATGAATTGTAACTATTCTTCATGGTGATGTACAGAAGTTGGAATCTCCCCCTTCAAAATGAGATGAGATTGTGTTTGGTACCCACTGACACTCCATCCCCAGAGGCTCAGGGCTGATTACATAATGTGGTAAACACTGCCTGTCTCCCTGTCCTCTAGTTCAGAAGATGGCCTAGTCGGCCATCACTGGGAAGAGAGCCCCTTAGTATTGCAAACTTTATATGCCCCAGTACAGGGCAATGCCAGGGCCAAGAAGCAGGAGTGGGTGGGTAGGGTAACAGGATGGGGGAAGGGTATAGGGAACTTTTGGGATAGCATTTGAAATGTATATAAAGAAAATATCTAATAAAAAATAAAATAAAATGTGCTATGTTGACTTTGCCACCATAGCTGCCCTTGGTGGTGACTCCAGGGTGTCATGACTGGAAGGAGCTGAAATGTCAGCTGGGACATATGTTTGTGCTTCCTTCTGAAGTCAAAGAGAGGCCTTGCAGGCAGCAGACAGCACAGAACACAAAGAGGTATATGAGATTAGGATTTGGATTTCCCAGAATTTACAATTGAGCGTGCTCACATTTTATACCATAATACCAGTTCATTTTCCCAGGAAGCCAGATTTGGGTTTGTCAGGTTGAAAAGCTGGGAACTGAGGCTGTAGCCCAGGTGGTGGAGTGATTTCCCAGTGTATTCAAGAAGCCCTGGGTTCTGCTGCTCCTATAGTGTAGCCCCAGCACTTGGGAGGAGAACACACCTGTATTCCGTATCATTCATTCTCAGCTACCAAGAGAGTTGAAAACCGGCCTGGGCTGTGTGAGAACTTGTTTCAAAAAAAAAATCAAATTGAAATGCTATCATTTAGTATTTACATCCAGTTCTGAGAGCAGTGGTGACTCTTGATTGGGTGCACACTCTGTGCAGGGCCAGTTCCCTCAACCCTTTGTACGTTTTAGTAACCCATGGGTCCCCATGGTCCCCTTCATCTCTCCATTTGAAAGTGGAAAAGGTGGAGGCTCTAGAAACCCTGAAAGATGTTTCTAAAGATATACAATAAGTGAACAGGAGACCCAAGATCCCTCCCAGATCTTTCCAGGATGCTATTACATCCTTCATTGCACGATTGCTCATGCTGATGTGCAGAATCCTTTTGTATAGCTACAAGGTCAGATAACCATGAGCCACTCTCCACTTAGGTCGTTGGAGATAACACTTTCAGCAAGTTCAGACTAACTTTGTGCTTTGGGTTACCCTTTAATCTTCTAGCATGTTCTCAACAGGTCAAAGTGTCCCTGTAAATGGGTCCAACAACTTTGTGTAGGTTTGCTTCATGGAAATTTAGCTAACTCCCATTGAGGAAGAGTCTGTGTTTTATGTGGGGCTTGACCTCTTAGTCACCAGAGCCTCCACAGAGAGAAGAGATGAGTTCTTTAAGTTGAGGAGGTTATGTGGCTGGGGGTACCATAAAGATTCCTGCTTTGGTTGGTGGGTATTGCAAGGCCAGCCTAGTACTTGTGGCTGTGCCCTGCAGATTGATAGGCACCAGGGAAAAGCAGGTGGATTTTTTGTTTGCTTGTCTGTTTTGATTTCCTAATGTATTATATCACCATCATTTTAAAATTGCACATACATGTGTTTGTATGCGTGTTTGTGTGTGTGTGTGTGTGTGTGCTCATGCCAGAAGACAGCCTCAGGTATCACCTCAGGAATATCCCCACCTCCTTTAAGACAGAGCTTCTCCTTGGCCTGAAGCTCACCAGTTATGCTGGGATGGCTGATCAGGAAGCTCTAGAAATCCCCGACTGTATCCCCAGTACTGAGGTCACAGGCACACACCTGGTGTTTTACACAGGTGCTGAGAATGGAGCACGGGTCTTCAGGCTTATGTTTCCAAGACTTTACTAAATAAACTATGTCCTCAACTTGGTCATCATTTTTTATTTTTTTAGGGCTCTGGTTCTTAATCTCAGGTGATACATACAAGTTGTAAATTTCATCATATCAAGTAAGCATAACAGATTAGAGAAGGTGCTCACGTCCAATGGGATGTCTCTCCCAGCATGTCGTTCATCATCTGCTCTTAGTGAGGAGTGTTGAGGGTCCATAAGCACTCCCATGTCAGGATGGGGGTGACTTCCCACGTGGATACAGTTCATGGATGCTGTGTCTCTGTACATCTGGGAGAGGAGAGAGCAACTCTACCATCAGTCACTGTACCTAGCATGCCCTGCACACTGAATACATACATGAATAAGCATAAACCAGCTGAGTGTTGCTGGGACTTCCTGAAGCTGGTCACCCCCAGAAGCAGTGGGCACAAACTCTCCGAGAAGTTATCTCATCTGACTCCTCTTCCTGAGCTATACACTCTCCCTTGTTCTCCCTTGATGGCTTCATAGCCTGTATCTTTGAACACATCCTTAAGGGTCCTCCTCTGGGATTTCTTAGTCCTATGGGTTCAGCTAGACCAGTGTACAAAACCCTGGGCTTGGTCATAAGCTTTGGTTGCTGGCTTGTCTTCAGATGAAAGGATGCTTGACAACATTGGCAGTAGAATAGTAGAGAAGCCTCTGAGGATATAGCACTTTCCACGCAAGCCTGAGGACCAGAGGAATTCAGATCCTTTGAATCCACGTAAAATCACAGATGGTAGTATGTATGCAGAGTTGCAGCACACTTAAGACAACATGAGAGGCAGGGACAGCAGAATTCTTAGATGCTGTCCAGTCAGCTAGCCTGGCATACAGTGTGATATACAGTGAAAGATCCTGTTTCAATTAAGGTGGATGCCCAAGATTGTCTTCTTAGATCCATACACATGCCATGGCTCCCTTGTACCCCCCCCCCCCACACACACACCAGTGGCCCTTGGGTCAGCCACTGGCTTAATCAATATTGTTTCTTTTTAGCTTGGTAACTGTACTGGCTAGTTTTGTGTCAACTTGACACAGCTGGAGTTATCACAGAGAAAGGAGCTTCAGTTGAGGAAATGCCTCCATGAGATCCAGTTGTAAGGCATTTTCTCAATTAGTGATCAAGTGGGGAGGTCCCCTTGTGGGTGGTGCCATCTCTGGGCTGGTAGTCTTGGTTCTATAAGAGAGCAGGCTGAGCAAGCCAGGGGAGGCAAGCCAGTAAAAAACATCCCTCCATGGCCTCTGCATCAGCTCCTGCTTTCTGACCTGCTTGAGTTCCAGTCCTGACTTCCTTTGGTGATGAACAGCAGTATGGAAGCGTAAGCTGAATAAACCCTTTCCTCCCCAACTTGCTTCTTGGTCATGATGTTTGTGCAGGAATAGAAACCCTGACTAAAACAGTAACATTTATCCAGTACCTACTGTATACCAGGTGATAAGAAAAGATGCATAGTACCCCACCCCTTTGCAGCTCTGTGCTCAGCAACCAACACACTACTTTAAGTTTCCTCTTATCTCTTGCAATTGGAACTTGACTATGTTAGCCTGAATTCCTTTTAATTTACCAAGCGAAGAGTCGACCATAAAATGTTTTAGGGCCAGTGTCTAAGAATACTTCATGCTTTGGAATTAGACTCTAGGAAGAAGGGAAAACCAAAAGAGCTCGTGTCCTCTCATTCTGCTACCCACTCAAGTCATTCCTGCTTCATGCCAGCACATGGCAGACATGAGTTTCACCTGCAGGTAAGCACCGCCCACCCACTCTATGATGCCAGCCAGGTTCCATGGGGAAGGAACACAGCCCTTCCTCCTCAAGTCCTTCAGGATGCCTGCTTTCAGATCCAGGCATGACATTTTCATTGGCTTGGAGGCTGGATTCTAGCTTCCATCAATAAAAAGAACGTTGGTGGTCTGGCTACTGAAGCATCCCAAGATACTTTCCTCATGTGCTCCTTGGCATGAGGAAACAGAAAACCCGGTGGGGAGTCCACAGCATCCCCAAGAAATTGACAGGAAAGGTGTCCCCAAGGGTGTCTGGGATCTTCTCCATCTCCCCTGCTGTGGGCCTCAGGGTCACCCATATTCCCTCCTTTCTGGAGGTGTGCTAGAGAAGGCCTGCATCCAGGGCTTAATCTGAGGGGGTGTTGTCATGGCAACCACTGGGGACCAGGCCAGGGAGAAGCAAGCTCCTGTGGTGTACTGACTTAATCTGGAACCAAATGAAGAGGGGAAGAGAGGTGAGCCAAGAGGAACATGTGAAACGGGAGCCTGGGTGCCAGGGTGCTGGGGGTGTTATCAGGTGCTCACTCTTATATGGCACCATGCCAGGTGCCAGGGATGCCTGGTGAATCTGTCACTCCCTCTGAAGGCTCAGCTTGCCGTTTTACTCACCAAGTATTTCCTGAGACCCAGGACTGCCTCTTGGACTAGGGAACAAGGATGTAAAACAACAGAGATACCTCCACACCTCTGCCAACCAAGACTTCAGAGGCACTTATCCTGAAGAACTACTTATTTTTTTTTTAAATAAAATACTGTCATGTTTTAATTCATTTGGGAGGAGTTATTTGATTGTCCAAAGTAGCTATCTCTTTTCTGGAGTAGAGCTGTTGGCTGTCCAAACAGTGGCTTTGAGTTTCATTTATTTATTTTTGATCTCTTGGATACTATATGTCTTATTCTGGTGTTCAGAAGGATCCCCTTGTCAGGGGACAGAGTAGGCAAAGACAATCAAGGCGAAGTCTCTTCTACTATAGCACATAAGTAGCAGGACACCAGAAGCTTAGATTTCCCAGTAGGAGGAAAAGTTCATGTAGCTAGTGATCATGGTGGCGTGCCTCATAATCCAAAGGAGAGCTTGTCTGACAAGAAGATGATGCCTTTTACCCATATTCTTCTAGAAACATATTTAGTTGCTTAGATAATGGTTTTGTACTAAATAAGTGCAGCTGAAGGGCTCTTTGGTAGGCAGGGGAAAGAAAATGGAGGATCACAATTCAATAATCAGATCTTGGCTGGGTGAGCCTCACTGAAAGCTGCTCAGGGAAGATCTTGTAGGGAGCGTGCGCTGCAGATGGCCCAGCTGGTCTGCTTCTTAAGGGTGTTTATTCTGGAGGCAGGAGTCTTGGTTGCGCAGGGGGTCTATTGAAATAAGAGAACACTTTCCCTCGTCCACTCCCTTCTCCTCCCCTTCTTCTTCTCATTCCCTCCTTCACTCCCTCCTCCTCCCCCTCTGTCCCCTTTCTCCTTACCCCTTCCCCTACTTCCCCTCCTACTACCCTGATGGAAGCAACCCCCTTACGTTAACCAATGGGCATTTTCATGTTCTCTCTTTCTCTGGAGACCCCATTTTCCCCAGAGCTTTAGCGTTCTGTTCATTAGACAGGAGTCAAATCACTAAGATATATTAGAAGAAAGACTGTGATAATAACTATGCATTATCAGGCCATGGTGATGGCTTATCATGAAAAAGACCAGTAAAATGGTCAGTTCAGATGCTTGTTGTCAAGCCTGACAACTTGAGTTGAATGCCTGGGTCCCGTGTAGTATG
Organism: Mus caroli; assembly: GCF_978045245.1. Lineage (NCBI taxonomy): Eukaryota > Metazoa > Chordata > Mammalia > Rodentia > Muridae > Mus > Mus caroli. Next base: position 67,503,025 of record NW_028227266.1, read on the forward strand.
TAGTGGAAGAGGAGAGCTGACTCCTTCAAGCTGTCCTCTGATATCTATGTGGATATCTGACGATGACCTTGAACTCATAATCCTCCCATTCCCCTCTCCCAAGTGCTGGAGTATGAGGATGCTCGGCTGGAGGTATCACATCATGTCCAGGTTTGATGCTCAAATCCTTCAAACCTGATGCCTCTCATCAAGCTTCATTACCCATAGTGTTCTGTTGGCAGGAATTGTACTTATTTATGCTTAGAAGGATGGATTTTTTGAAGAAATAGGCTCATTTCAGAGCTCCAGAGTCCTCCCTCCCTCTCTCCCTCCCTCTCTGTCTCTCTCTTGATTACTACTCTTCAGTAAACCTGGGTGAGACTCAGAAAGCTGATGTTTTTTATTGGGTTCCTGCACCCCAAGTTTTCTAATAAATAAAGTAGGATTCAAAAAGACACACACACACACACACACACACACCCTGGACTTCAAAGGTATCCATCATATACTTCCTGTGGGGGGAGTGGGATATGAGAATAAAATGGTAGAGTAAGCACCCTGCATTGCTTTGCATTGTTATCATACTTTTCATTACCTTCGGACTCTGAATTTCCCTTATTTTTCCAGCATAAAGACGCTCCATGGCATCTAAAGAGATGTTCAAGGCACTTGCCTTCCCTACAGATGTGATTCCTATGAGAAATGCTGGCAGGAAGATCACGTTGGGGTGGGGCTAGAAGTCAGATGTGCGCGGGGCATCAGACATGATGAGCCCCCTTTCTTGCTTTTTAGCCTGCATAATGGGGTGTGCAAGACTGAGTGTGAAGTGTGCTGGAATACCTTCATTGTGCAGGCCATCTTGAGATTGTTGAGGCTTCCTGCTTTTTCTTCCTCTGCCTGTCGTGTCTAAGGAGATCTGGCAGGCTGAGATACCCTTGGGTGTTTGCGGGAGAACACTGAAGCCAGGCTTCTTCTATGAGCTCACCCACCCAAAATGTCACATCATCGCTGCTCTGTTGTCTCACAGTGACGGTGAGAGACACACTCAAAGGTTAATTTCAAATCTTGTCAAACATAGATCATTAAAGGTGCACACCTTCAAAGCTATCAGGAGCCAAGAGGGACCACAAATGCAAAGGCTGTGTGGGCTAAGCACTGTCAGAAAGAAGCTCCTTCAACAGTCCAATCTGGGTGTCACATCTCCACTCAGCAGTAGTGACTCTTTGCAGAAGGGATGGACATCTGTCTTTTTTTAATCATCTTCTTTGGAGGCAGGCTTTGGTATTTCTTCCATTCTTTGCTGCTTATTCTAGGCTAGAGATTGATCATATATATGTATATGCACACACAGACACAGTAACAGAAACACACACACACACACACACACACACACATATATATACAGGCTTTTGTGTTTCTGTTTGTTTTGATTCCTGGAACTGTATTTAGATGAGAAATACACCAGATTGAAAGATGGTCCATCTGGTGTCTTTGGCTTTGAGGAAAGCCAGTTTCATTTCATCGTGGTGGAGCTGATGCTTGAAAAACACATGTTTACCCAAAGTCTGGTGAGTTCCATGCCTCTGAAGAGCCCTGAGTTTTGTTTCTTTGGGGGTCAGGCATGGTCAGTCATTGCCGACTTTACTTCCTTCAACTTGAGACGCTGACAGTGGAGGGAAGCCGGGGTCCAGAGCATTTCAGATAGGAATTTTGATATTTCTGCTCAGGGGGTTTTGTTGTTGTTGCTGTTGACGTTTCCCTTTGAACATGATATTTATCCTCTCCACATCTCTGTTTCTTCCTGTGTTACTAGAATTTTCCTGGCTGGGGAAATGATTCATTGGTAAAGTGTCTGCAATGACTTGTGAGGACTTAAGTTTAGAACCCCAGTGCCCAGCCATGTAAAAAAGCCCTACAAGAAGGCACGTCTGAAAGCCCAATATCTGGCAGGGTGAGCGTCTTAGGGTTTCATGGCTGTGAAGAGACACCATGACCAGCACAATTCTTATAAAGGAAAGCATTTAATCGGGGCTGGCTTAAAGTTTCAGAGATTTAGCCCATGGCAGGAAGCATGGTGGCAATGCAGGCAGACAAGGTGGTGGAGAAGGAACTGTAGAGTTCTACATCTCTCAGGCAGCAGGAAGAGAATGTTACACTGGGCATAGCTTGAGTATCTGAGATCTCAAACCTGCCCCCTCTTCTTCCAACAAGACCACACCTCCTAATAGTGCCATTCCCTATGGGCCCATGGGGACCATTTTTACTCAAACCACCCCTGTGCAATTGGTAGATACCTAGAGCTCATGTTAAGGCATCCTAGCTGAAGCAACAAGCTCTAGGTTCAGTGGGATAACCTGGCTCAAAAAGTGAGGTGGAAAGAATTGAGGGTGACAGTTGGCATTGACCTCTGACCTCCACCTGCACACAGGAGAGCCCATCCCTTTTACAGGCATACACACAGGAGAATATATATATATATATATATATATATATATATATATATATATTCTCACACACACACACACATCCCCACAGAAAATAAAATCAGGCAAAAATAATTTAAAGAATGTGAATACAGAGCTAGGCAGATACCTCAGCTGGCAAGCTGCTTCCTATGCAAGCACAATAACTCAAGTTCAGTCCTTAAAAATCCACCTGAAAGCCAGACATGGTGCTGCATACCTGTAATCCAAGAGGAGGTGTAGACAGGTGGATTCCTGGGTTTCACTAATTAGACAGTTTGCCTGGTGAGTTCCAGGCTAATGAGAGACCCTGTCTAAAAGTAAAAGTGGAGACTTCATGAGGAGTGATTTCCAGAGGTCCTGTTTTGTTAGACACACACACACACACACACACACACTCACCCATATACACACACTCATACACACATACCCAAACACCCATACACATACCCATACACACACAAACACCCATATACCCATACCCATACATACACCCATACACGCACCCAAACACACACATACACACCCATACACCTCCCCCCCCACACACACACACACATGCCTGACACATAAGCTACTTGCTGGTTCCAGCCAAGCACTGGTGTCCATTCTTAATGCGTTCATTTTCTAGCTTCTTCTTTTCTCCATTAGTTTTATTTTAAACCTAACTTTTTTTTTTCATTTAAATGAACTGAAAACTAACGGCTCCATGTGGTGGGTTTGTTTCTTACAAAGAGCAGGGGTTTCCAAGGTGGTGTGTTTAATGAAAATCTACTTCAATAGCAGCAGTTACCTTGAACAAACAGGAACTGCAGCCTCCTGTGAAGGAATCTCACCTGTCAAAAGACATTAATCAGCCTGTGAGGAGTGGAGGCTAGGCGCTGTGGTTAATTATTTAAAACTAGTTTCCTCTGAAAACATTTCTCAGACCATGCTGGCTGCTTTTGTTACGTATGGACATTGGCAGTGACAGTTTGTGCTTTTGCTGAGGTGGTTCTAAAAATACGGGAGAGGAATGTGGGTATATGATCGAAGTTCAGGGGTATTGTGATTTTTCGGCCTGTAGGTTTTTTGGAAAACAGTTGCTTAGAAAATTCAGATGAAGGTGTGTGTGTGTGTGTGTGTGTGTGTGTGTGTGTGTAGACATGGATATACATGGATATAAGAGTATGATCCCTTGGCATGCATTTGTGAAGGGCAGAAGTCAAAGTGAGGTATTTTTCTCAATTGATTTCCACCTTGTGTTTTGGGATGGGGGTCTCTCACAGAACTTGAAGCTTATGGATTCAGCTAGACTGGGCAGCCAGTGAGCTCCAGGGATCTGTCTGCTTCCCCTCCCCCTGCCCACCAGCAGTATGGTTATCAACCCATGTCACCATACTTGACAGTTCTATTTGGTTGCTGCCAATCCAAACTCAGGTCCTGATAGTTTTGCAGCAAAGAATGTGACCAATTCAGCCATCTCTGAGGCTTTCAGATGAACCTTTTGAGACACCTTATTCTTTCTGTGGTTGAGTTTATATAGTGGATCTAAACTTGACCCAGGAGCTGAGCTCAACACTGGGAACACCTTGACTAGCCAACCTCTGCAAGGTGTGGCCAGTGAGCTGGCAAGGCAAGCAAGCATGGCCAGTGTGTTTTCTTTGGAAGGATTGATTTTCTGCTACACAGGCAAGGTGCTCTGTAAATATTAGCCATGGAAGGAATACCAGTCCTCACACTGACCCTGGTCACTTAGTAAAGCCCTGCACATTTACCTCATAAACTACTGAGAGAAAAGGAGCTCATGAGGACTGACCCTCAAACCATACTGATGCCAAACTTCCCTAGAGAAAGGGTGGATTCAAACTTCCAGTTCAGAAGCAACTGAAGGAGATGGTCAGGCAGTATTGTTAGCCATTTTACAGGCTAGACAGTCACTCTACCCTTAAAGCATACATCCTAGCCCTCTGGTTGTCTGTTTTCTGTCTTTGATACTAAGTTGTGCAGGCTGGTCTTGAACTTCAGACCCATCTACCTCAGCCTCTGGAGAAGGTAGGATGACACACCTACTTTGGATGTGCCTGGCTGGGTTGTGAGTCCCAAGCCTGACCCTTACCCTTCTCATTGCCCCCCACCCCGGTCTCCAACTCTCTAAGAGAAGACATCAGATCTGCTTGCTTTTTGGGATGATGCCTGGCGTCTGTGCTAATGCACTTTGCTGTGCATCTGTGAGAATCCTTGTGTGGAAAACAGGAGCTCTTAGCAAAAATCTTCCCTCCCTGCCCTTTTCTCTTCTCAAACATAGCCTGGGTATGTGTAAGAGCAGCCACTCAGGATGAAGATGCTGATGGCCTCTAACCACCAGCCTCTGCAGGTCTCCCTCCCATCTTCATCCTCAATCCAAATTCTTGAGACAAAGTACAGTTTTCCAATCCTACACGCCCCCCCCCCCCCAACCAGCAGCTTTGGGATAAAAACGAAATGGGGTCTACTTGATTTTGAAAAGTTTCCATTTAAAGAAAAGGACAGATTCAGCTTTGCTGAAAATGACCGAAATAAAATGTCTCCGACTCTGCTTTTCACGAGGACTGAATTTTTCTAAAGGAAACCATCCCTAAGAAATGCCACAACACATATATTCCGCTAAAGGAACAATTGCTAAGGGGACAAATGAAGTCTAAGTCGCCTTCATTCTACTGGCAACAAAAATAACTGTCAGCTGTGTTGTCTGTCTGTGGCTCCTTTGCAAAGAAAGAAGAATTTGGTTTTCAGGAGAAGTTATGGAAGACTGTGTATGCATCCCTGGCTTTGAGGCTAATGCTCTGCCTCTTTCTTGGGTCTCTGATTTTTCCTGGATACCAGATCCACAGCCAAAGGTGACCAAAGCATCATGAGAGTTGGCACTGAATCATGCATGAGTGAACCATCAGAGCCACATGGTGGCTATACAGAGCTGCACATGGCTTTCCCCCTGAGCTTCTTCCACACTGGAGGGTTTACCTGGGCTAGGCCTAATTATATCTGAATGGGTTGGGGTGAGAGAAGAGAATCTAGAGTCTGTAGTCAGCATGAATCACTAGGTCACTATCCAGCCTCACGGGGAGGAGAACCAAAGCCAGATTTTTGTATTAAAAAAAAATGTTTTTGCAGCTGACAGCTGTATGTGAACAGTCAGAGTTCTTTGTAGTGAACATCTTAAAATATGGGAATCAAGATTATTGGTTTGGGTGGAAACCAAGTGGTTTGGAACTACAGGATTGGTTGTTACAAGGGCAAAAGTGGGAGGGGTGGATTTGGCTGAAACTTTGAGCATAGAAAGAACTGAACGATTGTGAAATGAGGAGTCTTTCCCTGCTTAGGGGACTATTTATACAGTCCCCTACAGCTTAGGCCCAGAGGCACTTGTAGGACATTAGAGTGATGATGTCCCTTCCATCTCTACAGGGAAGAAGAATGTGGAATGTTGCTTCCGCAATCCTCAAGCCGGTCCCCAGTTACGTGGGTGGGGAAGAGGCTGGAGGCTTTGGCAAACAGCCTTGATTTGCTCTTGTTCTATGGACACACTGTAGAAAGTCAGTCAAAGCGATCATGGAAGGGCTGGGGAGGTGTCACAGCCAGAAAGGTGCTTGTTTAACAAGTTTGGGGTCCTGAGTTCACACCCTGAGGATTCATGCCAAAAGCCATACCCTGCTGCTAGTACATATAATCCCATAGCTAGGGAGCCAGAGACAGGTGGATTTCCATAGCTCGTTGGTTGGCCAGCCTACCAGTCAGTGAGCTCCGCATTCAATGTGAGATCCTGTTTGACCACATAGGAGGCGGAGGCAGACAGGTCTTTATGAGTTTGAGGCCATCTCATCTACATAATGAATTTTAGTGCAGTGATATCCTGCCTCTAATTAATTAATTTTAAAAGTGGAGAGGGATAGAGGAAGATGTTGGACACATGTGGACCTGCACACAAACATGACCACACACATGGAAATACATTCTCAAACATAGACTACCAACTCAGGAACTCGAAATCTGCGCACACACACACACACACACACACACACCCGCCCTGTGTACACAAAAATATTAAACAAAACAAGAACATGTGCTCTGCAATCTGGAATGCTTCCCATAGAGCAAGTACTGACATGCCCAAACAAGCCATCTTTGATCTGGTGGAGCAAATCCACTTTCTGAATCTACGGCCTGATACATGTCCCTCCTCTTTCATTCCCCCCCTGGCCCAAGGCTTTCTGTCCTAAGAGAAACTCCAGAGTCACCACTCCCTTCAGGAGCTTGGACAGAGCCGGGTTAGAGGGCCGAGGAGCTGGCTCAGTGAGTTAAAGAATTGGCTGTGCGTGCATGAGGAGCCTTGAGATCAACTTGCCAGCACCCAAAGAAGCCAGAATGGGTGCTGGTACTTGCAGGCTATCAGTCAGGCTACAGACTGAATAAGAGACCCTGTCACAAGGGAGTGTGGTAGAGAGTGAGTGCTGGGGAGGCAGAGGTAGGAAGGACACCTGATGCCCTCCTCTGACTTCTGTGTAACACACACACACACACACACACACACACACACACACACGTTAGTGTTACCCCTACAGTCTCCATGATACTCAGATAAAAAGCAGTTTCATGGCATTGCTGTCCCCCCCCCCACTTTTGGAATTCTAGCCACTCAGCTCACCTTCTCCTAGTGAGGGGGTGTGGGGGAGGGAGGGATGGAGGGAAGGAGAGAAGGAGAGACCGTGCTAACAAAATGAACAAAAGCACTTCCTGCATTTATCAGCCCCCTCTCAGCATTTCTTGAGGCTTACAATACCCTTCTGCGCCTCACTATGTTCTAGTCAATGGGGAGTAGACGAGGGTCTGGGCTCAAGAGCTATACTTGTTAACATCTGCCATGGGCTGGAGGACAGATACTTCCTAGGCACCCTGCGACAGCTGAGTGCCGGAGCAAGCACTTCTGTTTGGTAAGGGAAAGAGACAACAGATGCAGAAGGCCCAGGACTTCAGGTTACATGATAAACAGGGCTGAAAAGGTACTAACATGCTTGCCTTACAAGCATGGGGACCTGAGCTTGAGCCCCAAACCCAGGTTTTTCAAAGCTTAGTGTGGCGGCGCATATCCTTGTCATCTAGTGCAGGGGAGGTAGAGCTAGGAAGGTCCCTGAGGCTCGATGAGTCCCAAGCCAATGAAAGACCCTGACTCGAAAAATAGGGTGAAAAGCACTTGAGGGATGACACTTGAGAGTGACCTCCACGCAGAGATGCACACATTACACATACAGAAAAGGAGGGGTGCAGAATAAGGGAAAAGAGGAAATGGAAAGGAAGGAAATAAAAGAGATGAGAGGAAGGGAGGGTGGAAGGAAACAGCTAATTCACATCCTAGCAGGATAAGAGCAAAGGCACAAATGCCATCTGGTTTTGACCAGAAGGCAGGCAGACTATGGACTTCATATTTTTTTAGCCATAATGTCTAGAGATTCAGATGTAATTGCTCCCTCGTGGTGTGAAGTCATGCTTGTCCCCCTACAGCTTGAGGGAATGGTCAGTGCATCCTCCAGGAATGCTTCAAAGCCAAGTCCAAGATTTCAGACCTGCCCCGTAGAAAGGCTGCCCCAGCACAGCAAAGACTTAGCCACCCTGAAGCCTTTGCCACTGTCATCAGGAGGAGAACAGTACAAGCAGGCATCACTAGGTGGCATAGCTGCCCTGGTGTGTTAGTCTCTTAAAGCACACTTGTAACTACCACGGGATGCTTTGATCGTGGGCCTAAAGGAATCCTGGTGATGACCTAGGTCAAGATGGCCAAGAAGAAGATTTCATTAGCAGAGAGCATCCTGGGATTCTCTCAAAGAAAGTGATACAGTCGTATCTACAATAGTAAGCACCTGCCTGCCAGCATCCTTCCTGCCCTATCCGCTGTGGAGTGGACACCAAGGCTTTACATTGTAATCAGTATACCCCAAGGGAGTATGTCTGTCTAGCACCTCTCAGAAAACAATTCCCATCCCCCCAATACATGTGACATATTTTCAAATTCCTCATGTATCCTTTGCCAGTTGTAATGATAAGACAACTTTGTATTTACAAAGGACCCATGCTCTTCTCACCCCTTGGGCATCCTGCCATTCCCAGTTCAGAAGAGCCTTCCTATGGGTGGTCCAGCCTCAGTGCCATCTGGATGTTGTGTTATTTTGCTGAGTTGTTAGTCAGTACGTCAGTCAGGGCTCTTTGGAAGAACAGAACTGTTTCAATAAATATGCTTTTAAAGGGAATTTACTAGACTGACTTTGACAGCAAGGCCTTGGTCGTCAACAGTGGCTGCCTTCACACCGGAGAGACTGAAAACTCAGAAGCTGCTTAGGCCAAAAGCCAGATGCCCCTGCCTCCAAGACAATCTGGCCCTGAAACTTGGAGGGTTCTTGGAGAGCCATTGGTTTCCCATTCATGTTGATTGGCCAAGAAACTGAGTTCTAATGGCAGCAAAGAATGATGGCAGCAGCAACAGCAGGAGCAGAGGCAGCCACAAGATGCCACCAGGGTAGACAAGGCTGCCAGCACAACATGAAGGCAAACAGGCAACAAAACAAAACAAAACAAAATAAACCTTTTTTTTCCCTTTGTTTTATCTGGCTGCCACCAGAAGGGGCTGCCCACGTGTAGGGTGAGTCTTCCCACTTCAATCAAAAGATCAAAAAATCCCATGTAGTTCTCTGAAGAACGTGTCAGTTGCTTAAGAATCCAGTCAAGTTAAACCAAGTTTAATCATCACAGATCAAAAGCATGAACCGAGTGTTCAAAATTAGAGGGTGCAACTTTTATTGACACCTATATGATGATTGTCACTAGCCACCTGCCACTTCTGCAGACATGCAGACGTCATTGTGGCAGGATCCACTGGTAGTCTCCTGTTCATGACTTTACTCAGTGTGTGTTTTATTTTGATAACTTAATTAACTTAAGCCTTGGTTTCATCACTCATGACCTGGAGTGATAGTGACAACTATGTCTCTGTAGTGAGAATCTATAGGAATGTTTCATATGAAGAAGCAAGTGGGATCGCGCCCGACTTTTAAGAGCTCCATTGAAAAGTCAACCATGACGTCCTCACCACAAAAATCATGGCAGCTAAGGCTGATGCCGGCTCCCTGGATCTAATCCCACACGTGTGTTACTCATTCTGCCCTTTTTGTTCTTTCTGCTAAGCCTGTTTCTTCCTCTTACTGCTTAAAGAGGGCCTCCTTAAACTTCTTCACTCACAGCCCATTTACAACCATGACATTTTGTAGTTGACCCTGGGTCCCATAGAAAATAGGGATGCAGATCCAACATTTACTGATGATAAATTGTAAAGAACTTCTTTTTAAATAATTGTAAGTGGGGGTGGGCTGCTCATGTGGCTCAGTTGGTACAGTGATAGCCTCACATGCACAAAGCCCTGGATTACATCCCCAGCATTGGGTGCAAACTGGAGGTGGTTGGTACCTGTCTGTGATTTGGCACTCTGGAGGTGGAGGCAAGAGGAGCAGATGTTCCAGGTTATCCTTAGCTGCATAGCAAGTTTGAGGCCAGCCTGGGCTACATAAGACCCTGTCACAAGACAAAACTAGAAAAGAATGGTTGGCCATCCATACAATTTTACCATTTATTTAAAAGTAAAGTACATTACATTAGCATAAATTTGCACAGGAACGAGATGGATGTTCTTCTCTATTTTTACCTAAAGCACTGAGTCTTGGCTGCATGTTTGGTACTGAAAGATATGCAACATCTTAAGTGTCTATCCGAGCTATTGTGTATTTTGATTTCTAATCACCAACATGTTACTCCTCACATGAAGTTGGAGTGCAAACGTGGAGAAAGAATGTTTCAGGTTATTTCAGAAATTGTTAAAAAATTCTGCCTGAGTCCCGAGCTGAAATTCATTGAGCGACTGTATTTTAATGAAACTCCAGTCGTCAATTCAAGCCGGAAATTTTTAAAATGAAACATTCTAACGCTGTATGATCCGAAGACTTACTAATTTAATACTCATATGCTGAGGAATGATGAAGAAAATATTGAGTCTTTGCTTTCAGTAATAAAACATGATGTTTCTATAAGAGCAAAAAGTTTTCCATGTACAATAAAAACACTGCTGTCATAACTTACAGTCATCTTGAATCTTAGCCCAAGTGTTTCAGGTAAGGTCCGGTAATGTAAACATGGGTGAGCTCTGCCAGAGACACTGTAGATGCATTACCTACTGAATCTTGAGTTTGTGTTTCATTGGCACACATTCAGAAACCTTTTACTGTTGCCAGATGTTTCATGACCCATGACCCTGACTTTCATTATGGGACCCCATGTGGAATCTGCATGGCCCAGAGTATAAGAAACCAGGGTTTCCAGTACCTGCTGGCACCCAGCTGCCTGAGCCTTGAGCTCTTCTTCATCTGTGTACTTTCAAAGTGGTTTGCGAACTCCTTGGACATAGATCAGCTACATGAAGATGCCCTTTTGGTCCATTGCTGTCTTAGCCAATTTTCTGATTAGAACAAAGCACAACGATAGTAGCAATTTGGGGAAGGAGAGGCTTTTATTGGCTACAGTATTAGAGTACAGTTCATCTTGGTGAGGAAGTCATGGTGGCAGAAACTTGAGCAAAGAGATGAGCTTGGTGCTAGCTCACTTTCTCCTTATACAGTTCAGCACCGTACCTCATGGAATGCTGACATCCAACAAAGAAAGGTCTTCAACCTCGATTAATCCAGTCCAGAAGTTCTCTCACAGGCATGCCCAGACCTTTGTCTCCTAGGAGGTTCTATTTCCTGTCAGGGGAATGATATTGTCCTTCACAATTGTCAACCTGCTTTAAGAGATTTATTTATTGAGCTGCTGAACACTATCTACTAACCCAGAGGAGATTCTCAAGGCTGGCTTTAGACATTTGTCAGAAGTATTTTTCACTGATGGGAACTGCTGGGGCTCACACCTAGGGCTCTGTGCATGGTCAGCACAGGTTCTACCACCTAGCTGCATGGTGACTCTCTCCTGGAAAAACACACACTGAGAATAAGGTAGGTTCCCTAAATTGTGTTCAGCAACGCAGCAACTGTCCATTGCTTTTTTATCAAGTTCTTTCTGTCCCCTGAACTTATATTTGATGTGTGAGCATACAAAACACACCCTCAAAGACATGCACATAAATTAAAAATAAAAGAAATCTTTTTTTTTAAAGTGTTTGCTTTAGACCCCACATACAGAGGTTTTTAACCTCAGCTATGAGAGATGACAAAAGATGTATAGGACTCCTTACTGTGGGTTTTGTGGTCCAATCAGACAGTGGACTCAGCACTGGTTTGGATGTTTTTAACCTCTGAACACTCATTACCTTATTAGAAGCTCTGAGAAGTCCTGCTGATTAGAAACACTTTTAACTTTATGTAACTCACAGTCTCCAAGCCACTACCAGCATGGAAATCGGTTTTGAAGCATTTTGATTAAGGAGCCACCTGTAGACCAGTAGTTAGAAATGTCGGATTTGAGGGTGTGCACTCCATGAAAGCTAAGCCTGATGCATTTCTTAATGGCATTTTTTAAATTGCTGTTTGAGAACATGACTTTGCACAGAGACTGACTGCTGCAACTTCTTCATCCATGTTCCTGAAAACATTCAAGGCTACATCAGGACCAGCCATGTGTGTCACACATGAGCAAGGTGATGTTAGAGGAGATCCTTTCCGGGGCTCTGCTCTGGACTGAGTAGCATTTGTTTGGAGTTGTGTGACTTAATATATCTGTCTCCTCAGCTGCTGTGCCAACCTTCCATGACACGCACTTTAACCATCAGAAACATGCAATTCTTGTGAAAGCAAGGAAATAGTGCCAAGGATACTCTGTGGTCTCCTCCAAACTCCAGCACTGACATGTCAGGGCTGGCCAGCTTCAGCAGAGTGTTCAGCCCGACAAGGTACCCCCAGGGATACTGCTCAGAAAGGCTGACTCAGTGGCTAGCTTTTAGAGGTAAAGACCAAGGGATGGCGAGTTGTCAGTATGATGGAAAACAGACATGAAAGGTGTTGTGGGAGAGGGTCAAGGGTGACCCTGTGCTTTACTGGATCTGAGGCCAGACGGAAGTTTTAGTGCCTGTGAGTCCTGTGCAATTGAAGAGTGGAGGCCTCCAGGGAATTCCCACACCCTCTACTCTCTGCAAGCTCCTATTCAAATCCTCTATCTGGAGCTGGGGAGACAGCTCAGTTGGCAAAGTGCTCGTCATACAAGAGCGAAAACCCCAAGTTTGATCCGCAGAACCAAAACAGAAAAGCCAGGCTTGGTGCCATATGTTTGTAATCTTGATGCCACAGAGGCAGAAAGGAACAGTCGCCTGGTTGGGGCTGGCTGCCCAGTCAGCCAAACTCATTTAGCAAGTTCCAGGCGAGGGACCACAACTTGTCTCAAACAACAAAGCAGGTGGGTCTGGAAAACCCATTGGTTGGCTTTTGTATTTATTCACAAGAGTGCGCGCGCACGCACACACACACACACACACACACACACCCTGGCATATATACATGTACACACACACACGTGTGAATATGTGCATATACAGGCATAGGCATGTGTGTATGTTTCCACACACATGAGTCTTCTGTTGGGATTCCCTCTCTCACTAGGATTGGTCAAGGGCACTGGATAGATCCTGGTCTTATTGACTGAGTCCACTTTAGTCCTGAATGTAAGGAATTTTGCAAATTGTGCATGCCAGCAGGTGCTCCTGTGAGCTGAATCGTTAGACTGGATTGGCTGTGAGATCCAGGATGGATGCTCATAGGCTTCTAGGATGTAGGTTATAGTGAGGAGACCAATGGACAAGGGTCTTCTTTCTTTATGGCTCCTCACCAATGATGGACAATCTGCTTCCAGAAGGACCTCTGTGGCCTTGTGGAACTACTTGTCTCATGCATCCCAGCTACACAGAAACAGGAAACCAGGACACAATGTTCAGCTCCCATTTCCTAAGCTAAAGTGGTCACTAGGGTAAGTGAAATTGGATAAGAGAGGGACTAGCTATCACAGGCTCTGGTTCGGAACATACTGAGGGGATCTGTATAGAATTTAACCAGCAAGGTGGCTTCATCTCACATTATTGTCAGCGTTACTGAGTTTCCTGTGGAGCTGCACATGAGAAGATGAATGTGGTTCAGTCTCAAGCACACAGTTTAGCCTCTTTTAGGTGTGTATACATTTCCCAAAGCCCAGTCTAAATGATGGCTAAATAAACATTGGAATCTTCTGCCTCTGGGAAAGTCTTGAAGTTGTTCATTCCAATTACGGTAGGAACAAGAATCCTGATGGGCTGCTTCCATCCTGGAAAAGGAAAGAGAGACCTCAGATTTCTCATTGATTTGTGTCTCTGTATTTTGGAGTATTCTCAATACCCTTGTTCTGATTTATTTCTCCGGAACAAGGTGAGGGCACTCTAAAGAGGCGTTCCATTTGTCCTGTTGAGGAAGAGAATGCATAGAAGCTGCAGGTACTATGACCTCTCAGGGCATTTCCCTCGTCTTGATGCATTTCACTCTATTCTTGCAGAAACCCAAGCTTTCTGTTTTCCCTTATCTGGAAAAAATACAAGTAGAGAAAGAGCAAAGTTTTCTTCCTTTGAAACATTTCAAAAGTCAGGGGACGGACTGAGGAGGCATAGGCTTGAGGACCTCAGTTCAAATCCCCAGAAGTAATGTAAATGTAATGTAAATGGTAGTTTGTAATCTGCACGCCAGGAAGCAGATACAGGAGGATCCCCGAGACTCATCATCAGTCAGTCTATACAGTTGGTGAGCACCAGATTCTGTGAGAGATCAAAACAGATAAAGACTGATAGAGGAAGATACGGAGTTGACTCTGGGTCTCCAAATATATAAACACACACACACACACACACACACACACACACACACACACACGGGTGCTTATACCCTCTCACACACAGAGACACACACAAGAGGAAAATAAAAGTGAAGATACCAATCTGTCCCCCGGTAATCCTGTGTTATCACATAGTATTTTGTTGAAAAGCCTTCTTTGGGGGGTACCGACGCCATGTGCCAGGCAACCAGAAGCTCAAGTCCCTGAGTGTCAGACCTGATGACCTTCAGGCCCCCTTGTGTGATAACATCATAGAAGACTCTCAGTGCCACTCAGGTCTGTGGGACTTCTCAATGACATGCCTTATAGAACAAATGAAAAATGCCACCACAGGGCTCACATCAGAGGTGTCCAAAGTATGACTGGTGGCCCTTAAATTTAAGAGGTGAAGAGCTGGCTGGGGAGCTGACTCAATCAGTGCTTGCTGTGTAAGCATGGAGATCTGAGTTTGATCTTCAGAATCCATGTTGGTTTTGTTTTTGTTTTTGTTTTTAAAGCACAGTGTGGTAGTATATGACTGTGAGTTTAGCTGGAGGAAGAGGGGATAGAAGAACCCTTAAAGCTTGCTGGCTAGCCAGCCTGGCAGTACCAGTGGGTCTCAGGCCATTGAGAGACCCTGTCTTACAGTGGGAGCACAGAGCCATCTTGAGCAACAGATACTCTGAGAGAAGAGTCTCAGGCTTGCGATTATCACTTCCACTTGACAGAACACGCTGCTTGCCAGGGGCCTGGCTCTGAATTCCTTTGAGAGCACTTGTTTTTCACCCAAGCAGGCTCCAATTCAGAAGAACCTGACCTGGAGTTCACAGGAGGAGAAGCTCGTCTGTGAAGGGCTTGTTAATCTATACAACCATCTTGCTTGCTTTTTTCCCCTTGGTCCTGTGTAATACTCACCCATGGCTTTGTTGATTACTTTAAACTGTATTGAGCAGCAGCAGGAAAAGTTCTTGGAGCACTCCTATCTCCATGACTGCCCTGAAGAAACCCTCTGCAGCTCACGCAGGTAGAATGCCAATCTTCTCCAACATGGCAGCGAGGCAGGTGACAGGGGCACATTGTTCTCTCTCATTTCACTAGAGAATCATCAGCTAACTAAGACTTGCTGGATTTCTCCCTAAGCCCTCTGGGAAGGCCAATCCCTTGGTCACTTATCATAGTTAATTGAATACTGACAGCATTTTGCCAGAATGGGAAAGAATAAGGAAGTTGATCAGGCCATACAGCAACTCTTCCCCTTGCTCCTGTTAATTGAAAGAGAAAAGAATCCAAGACAGTCCTTCCATGCTCCTGGACTCCTCCGCCTTTTCAATATACACCCAGCTTCTGGACCAAGATTCTCTCTCAAGTCCCATCTCCTCTGGCTCCCTGATTCTTCAAGTTCAACTGTTTTTGTTTTTTCTCCCTCTCTCCCACCATCCCTCCAAGTCTCCCTGTGCTATAAGGTTGGACGGTGGAGGCTGAAGTGGGAATCCATTGTCAGGAGACAGACAGTTTCCAGGACCATTCTCTACATCCCACATCATCCTTTCCTCCCCAGATCTTTGCTTATAATTAACACATCAGAACAATGACCAGACATTCTATTTCTGCTGAGGATTCTCAGTGTAGGAAGGCATGCCATGGAGTGTTGATGCAGACCAAGCCCTGTTAGATATTTGATATGTCAGAGCCTTCAATATGCCTGCGACTCAGTCTTCCCTTGGCCTGGCATTTATCTCTGTTGTCTGCCCTGCCCTGACATCATCTCCTGCATATTCCCTGCTCCTCCTCAGATGCTTTGAGTACCGAGGATCCCAGGAGAAACCACTGATCCACTGTATCCTCCTTTCTGCTTCTATTCTGGTCCCAGCCTGTTTTTGCCCCTGTAACCTTAAGAGACTTCATCCTCTTCACTCTGGCGTCATAAACATTGCTTATGGCTCACCTTAATATAGCTGGATATTTATAACCAATGGGTGTGGGGAGGGTCCTAGGATTCCAGGTTCTGAGTTCTAACCTGCTCTCATATATTTCAAGGACCTCATTGTCCCAAGGACTGGTTCTGTGGACTGCTAAGATGAAAGGTGATTAATCTAGCAAGAACATTGATTATTAATGACCTGAAAAGAGCCAGGACAAGCAGGAACCTCTCCCCAAGGGTCTTGTATACGGCAACTTTCTAGACACAACTGATTTATTCATTGGACAAATGTTTATCAGGTGCCTCCTGCACACAAGTGAGGGACCCGAGTTCCTTGTACAGTATTTCTTAAGTGTGACTGTGCAGGCAGGACACTGGGGACAGGGGCTGTCTAAGTCTGGTGCTGATGCAGTATGTCTGCGTGGACCTGAGAGTCTGTACTCCTGTCGGGTTCCCCACAAATAGCACTGCTTCCACAGATCACATCATGGTTGGCAAGAGTCTAGACCAGTGTTGCCCAGGGGGAAGCATGGCCTAGGTCACTCATCACAGACACATAAATGGCTTTAAATATTTGAAAGGCCATATTTAAAGGAACAGTGGCCAGAGAAATGGCTCTGTGGATAAATTGTTTGCCATGCAAGTGTAAAGAAAAAGCCAGGTGGGTATGGTATCCTACCTGTAATGCCAGTAACTGTGGAAGCAGAGGCAAAGGATCCCCAGGGCAAGCACTAGCTCGAGTAGTCAAATTGGCAAACTCTAGGTTTATCACGACATTGCTTCCCTAGATAAGGCGGAGAGTGATAGAGAAAGAAAACTGATGTTACCCCCAGGCCTCCACGCATACATATATATGTCATATATGGGCACTCACATACCTGGGCTCCCACACATACACATACACACATGCATACATGCAAACATAAAGGCATTCACGAGTGTGTTTGTGGGTGGGTGTGTACACACAGTACAATATTAAATTTAAAAAATAAAAATAAATAGGTGGAGTGCATTTTAAAGATTTGCTGTTTTATGCTAGTATGTTCAAAATACAGCATTAACATGCCATCAGAAGGAACACGTTCAGATTTTCACAACCTGGCATCACTCTGCATGTAGCTGCTTTTTGCTTGGGATGTGAACACATCTGAGATGCTCAGTGACCTCACATAACCATGTGCTCACAGAGTCCACATTACTGACTCATGGCAGGCAATGTGGGAAAAATGCCTCTGAGAGAAGCAGAAGGGGGCACAAGAGGCCTGGCACTGCAGCTCAGGGCCACATGGTTGCCTTGGCAGAGGGGGCATCTTCAGACTCACAAACGGAAGGCTAGGTCATTTCCCACACCCCTGGGAACACCAAAATGAAATTCTCAGCTCTAAGCCAGTAGTTTGGAAGTGGGTCATATTTTCTTCTTCATCCCATTCTAATGTCAAATTGCTTGAAAATGCACAGGTATGCTAGGGAGGTGTCTTAGAGGAAACCCTGCCCAAATGTGTGGTTCCCCTTCACGGTTCTTTCTGAGATAAAGGCCTTTGAGCACAGTCCAGCTGTTGGCATCTTGTTCTGGCTTGGGTGTGGCAGAGTACACTCGGCAGCTCTTTTTCACTTGGTGGATGGGAGAGGAGAGGAGAAAAGAGCCATCAGAGAAAGGGGACCAGGTTATATGACTTGGGGTGGAGATGTGCAATAATCAGATTCTTTTTCTTTTTTTGTCTTCTGCATTGCCTTTTTCATTCACCACTATTGGTCCTTAGTGCTTCTATACACACTTTAGAAGGTTCTCTATCTGTCTGGATGGGACTTTGGAAGCCATCTCACAGAGAAGCCCTGGGAAGTCAAGGACAGGCATAAACATCGGCCATGTTTCCATGGTTGTCTGGAAGTGGCTGTGATGCTGGGCCTGGGATCTCAGTGTAGGGTTGCTCTCTGAGAATGCTGCATTCTGGACCTCTGAGGAGCCGCCACAGTAATGGCCGTTAATGATTATTGGGTACCTCTTTGTGTACGTGGAGTTTGACCCAAGTTTCATTTTCACTAAGTTCTTAGTGGGGCAGCACCTTCTCCAGGAGGATCAGGACTGAGTTGGAGTCTTCTTCTATGAGGTAAGGAAAGAGGTGTGTATCACACCAGTCTCCTCTGTGTCCTGTCACTTGGGGCTGATTAGTACCTTGAGTGTCCAGGACCATGATGAGTGTTGGCTCTGGGGTCAGACTGCCTAGGTTGAACTTTGGGCAGATGTTTTGTCTCCTGTGAGTCTTCTTTTCGCTGTCTCTCAGGCTCTACAGTGATAGTTACACTTGCTGTCCAGGTTGAGAGATAATTAAGTGATAATTAATATAGAGGTACTTATGGAATCTTGGAGAGGTTAGTGTCACCGTCATTCATATCATCATCAACACCATTATTGTCTCACTAACCCCACCACCATCTTCACCATCACCATCATCATCACTGTCGTTATGGTTATCAACATCATCCACAGGATCACTGACCATCACTGTTATTACAACATCATCAGCATCATCACTGTTACCATCACTGTCATTACAGTCTTCAACATCACCAACAGGATCACTGTCATTACAGTCTTCAACATCATCAACAGTATCACTGTCACCATCACTGTCATTACAGTCTTCAACATCATCAACAGCATCACTGTCACCATCACTATCATCGCAACTTCAACATCATCGATATCATCAGCTGTTACCATCACTGTCATTACAGTTTTTACCACCACCAACATCATCATCACCAACACCATCACTGTCAACCACCTCTGTCATCATCACCACCACCACCACCATCCTTGCCACCCCCTCAACTGGTCTCCCAGCCTGACTAGGGCTAGAAATGGAATGAACAGGATGAAGGTGATGGGTAATGATGATTGTCAACTTGAACAAAACTAAAAATCACCAAGGAGACAGTTCTGACATGTATGGGAGGTATTTCTAGATTATGTTAATTAAGATAGGAAGAGTCCTGCTAAATGTAGGCAGCGCCATGCCATGGGCTGGGATTCTAGACTGAATTTAAAACCAAAAAATGAGATGTGTGCCAGAATTGATTAATGGAATGAATGTGCTCTTGACTGTGATTGCAATGAAGCCAGCTGATGCCCGTGCTTGCTCCCCTGGCTTTCCCTCTGTGATGCACTATACCATCAAATGGGGAGCCATAGTCAACTCTTCTTTCCTGGGTTGCTTTTATCTGGTATTTTGTAACAGCAATGAAAAACATAATGACTATCAAAGTTCTAGATATCTGCCTCTACCCCCTCGCTTCCCAGGCCTCTCTACCCTGACATCCTCTTTCCTGAACTGATGAATAGGAGACTGGATCTTTTCCTTACTGGTTTTTTTTCCCCAAATAACAATGTTTCTGGAAAAGCTTGCACACACAGTTCCAAGTCCTTCAGGCGAGCACAAATGAAGTACATAAAGAGCGTGGCTAGCGATTCCCAAAGGAGCAGGCTAGGGTGGAAGGATAGCGAGCTGGGGTGGGAAGACTCAGGAGAGAAGCTGCCGGTCCAGCGCCATCCACTATTGAGTTATCACGCGGCTGCTCAGCCAGCTAAGTACAAATTAATCTCTCGTGGCTGACCAATTATGCATAGTCTTTAGGGAGAAAACAAGTTAAAGAAAATGTGTTAGGTAAAGCAGGGGCTGGCCGCTCTTGAATTGGGAGGAGGGGCAGGCTCTCTCTGTGTCAGGGCTTATTTTCACAACTGTAGTCCCGCAGATTTACCAGCATGCATAATACAAGAACCACATCTAATGGTGTGTGTGTGTGTGTGTGTGTGTGTGTGTGTGTATAGTGAGGCGGGTAGGCATCTGCCTTTCAACAGATGCTCACCCCATGTCCACTTCTCCGCTCTCCCTCCCTGGCCCTCCCCTCCCTCACCCTTTCCTCTAACAGACAGAGCATCCCCCAGTAGCCCCTGAGCTCATCTCTCCTCAGCTGCTCTTGCCTCCTGGAAATTGAAAAGCTGTTTTCTTCAACCCCATCTGTGAGATCGACACTTCCCAGGGCTGTTGCTGCCTCACCAAGTAATCTGTGGGGCCGAGACAAGGCTGGTTGTGACAGCAAAGAGAAAATTCCAAATTGTCTGGGATTATTTGTGAATGTGTGTATATGTATGTGTGCTTGGGTATACATGTAAGTGTGTGATGGCAGCAAAGGCAAACTTGAATATGCTAAATGACAACAATGGCTTCCCTGGGTGCTACCCAGCTTGATTTTTGAGCCTGAGACTCACTGATTGGACCAGATTGGCTAGCTAGGGAGACAAGATATATGCCTGTCTCTGCCTCCCTTGTAGAGAGAGATTAAAGGCTGGTACCACGGTACCTGGGTTCTCACATGGGGCTCAAAGTACAGTAACTATGCAGCAAATAGAGCCGGGCGTGGTGGCGCACGCCTTTAATCCCAGCACTCGGGAGGCAGAGGCAGGCGGATTTCTGAGTTCGAGGCCAGCCTGGTCTACAAAGTGAGTGCCAGGACAGCCAGGGCTACACAGAGAAACCCTGTCTCGAAAAACCAAAAAAAAAAACAAAAAAAACTATGCAGCAAATATTTTACTGAGTACCTCGCCCAAGTGGTCTCAGTATTTTGTTTTGTTTTGGTTTTGGTTTTGGTTTTTTTTCAAGACAGGGTTTCTCTGTATAGCCCTGGCTGTCCTGGAACTCACTCTGTAGACCAGGCTGGCCTCGATCTCAGAAATCTGCCTGCCTCTGCTTTCTGAGTGCTGGGATCTTAAAGGTGTGCACCACCACGCCTGGCTGGTCTCAGATTTATAGGCATCCAAGGATCTGTTGGTGGATGTCTTTACCAGGCTTGTTGTTCTCTCTCCCTGTCACGTTCTCCTCTGGTACCTCCCACTCACCCATTGTCCTCTGTGAGCGATTTTAGCCCCTTGAAACATATCCACATACATCCCATCAACAATGGATTGGACCCAGGATGTTGATGATTGCTGGTACTACAGAGCAGTCTCTTTTTGCTCTTGTGGAATAAACAATAGCTCGCTGTGAGGTTTGCCAGGAAGAAGCCTTGCAAGGATGAGTATCTGTCAGTTCACATATGCGCCAAGGCTCTTGAGATGAGTATGCACTCATTTAGACACTATCCAGAGTAGGAGCTTTGACTCCTTCAGCATCTAGACTTCATCTACTCCACAGCTCCCCACCAAGGGCTTAGTCAGTGCTAGGCACAGTGCCATGTTCTTGGGATACTGTGGTGAAGACATGCCTATGTCTATTCTTATTCAGCGTGTAACTTCATGTACACAGCATGCTTGTCCTCACAGCTCCCGCAAGGCTTATCAGATGTCCCACATCGTGCACACAAGAGACCTTAATGCAGCTAAGAAGGCAAGACGAGGAGTGACCCGTAGACAGAAACAGAAGCTGAGCACTTTGCAAGAAGGAAAAACAAATCATCACTGAGCCATGGTCACAAGAGCAGAGGAGGAATGAAGCCATAGGCTAAAGTTTAAGCTCCCAGGGTACCATATTGCCCCATGGCTCAAGTTCATAGTCATCTCTTTGCTTTGGTTTTGTACCTCAGCTACCTTAGATTAATGTCAGTGGACTAGATGGGGATACCTGGACTGCCTCTTACTGTGTAAAGCCTGCTTACAGCCGGTAGATGACTACCATTCAGGCATAAGCCTCTGGCCATAGGCTTAATCTTACGCTATTCTGATACAGGCAATAGAATATGACTTGTGTAGTAGAGAAAGGTTAGGAAGAGATGTCATTAGAAAAACCACAACTGAAAAATGATCCAAAGCTTCTACCAAACAGCATTGGTCACCAGTGTTTTCCAAAATGGCCGCCAGAGTATGTGGCAGAATTCCAGGTCCCTTTGCTGAACAGCCAGGCTCCTTGCGTAGGGTATTTTTGGAGATACCAATGCTGGAATATGCATTGTAACCATTTTCAAGGATCTTATTCACATTGAGGCTTGAACATGCCTATGCTATTTATCTCAGCTATTTACAGGAAAGAACAGACACCTAGAAAATCGTGTCTCTGAGCAACGGGCAAAGCACTAATCTATAGAAGAAGTGAGCCCTCAAGACTGGTCAGATGTGGGTATGGTGGAGCACATCTGTAATGTTGGCTCCACAAAGAGGCCAAGGCAGGAGGCTCGTGTGCTCACAGCAACAGTGAGCAGCTCAGGGAGACTGCCTCAAAATTCAAAAGAGGGTTGGGCTATAGCTCAACAGTATGCACTTGTATAGTATGTACCAGGGCCTATGTTCCATCACACACACACACAGACGCACACACACATAAACACAAGAGGGGGGGACAGGGAGGCAGGCAGACAGACAAAACACCCCACTGGGAAACAGAGTCCCTGGGATCCTTGGAGCTGAGCCTGTGTTTACAGCGTTAAGCCCTCTGCCTGACTCCTCAGAACTCCATGTGACTCCTTCCAGAACTCCAGAGTGACTTACCTCCAGGCTGAGGTTGACAAGAGCTTCGAAGATGTTTTTTTAGAAGCAGATCTTTTGTTCCTCCACAAGTTTCACCTCCACCCACCGTGCATTTTTAGGGAAATCAATCCCTCTGTTTTTTATAATCCTGCCCTCAACTCATCAAAACTGTCACTTCATAGCAGGGATCTGGTAGCTGGGTAGAACTAGAAAGTCTTGTTTACCCTTCGAAAAATCAGGGTTGTTTGGCCGAGTTCAGCAAGAGGTTTGACTTCTCTTCAGAGCACGAATCCCATGTGTCCCCAAGATTCCCATAGGCTTTGGGTGGGTATTTTAACCTCTCTATTGCACCTCATTTTTTTTTTCTTTCTGGTTAATTGAGGAGATGAAACAACAGGAATCTTTGCATCCAAAGTGCACCCTTGTCTTCTACATCGTTCGTAACCACTGAGGCCGCCGGGCAGAATATTCCACTCCCAGTATGTTTTGGTTGGCTTATCTGTTTATTGTCTTTGCAAACACAGTGCGGTGCCCTGTCATTGGCATCTTGCCAGGAGATGGGGAACCAATTTGATCATGTTGCTTCTGGCTGTCAGAACATTCTCATCTGACCACTATGTAGAAGAAGTGTGTGGAGAGGGTGTCTGAGTGGCATTATGACTGATTGGCTGATAACAGTGGCTGACAGTGATTGATTGAGTGTGAAGTTATCTGCTCTCATTACTCCTGAAATTGAATTCAGATCGGTTCTATTGGAGGGTTTCCATGGAGACCACAACCTGCCAGAGTAGGTGTCTGTGGGTGTGGTGTTTTATTATGATCAATACCTATTTCCTGTGCTGGCCTGAAGAAATTATTCGGGATTAGAATCAGGCAGAAAGAAGTGCACGCACACACACACACACACACACACACACACACAAACAATAAGAAACTTGTGTGTATGTGTACACATGTGTGGACATATGTGCATGCATATGTGTGTAGAGGCCAGAGCCAGAGGCCAACCTTGAGCGTTGTCCCTCAGGAGCTGCCCACTTGGGTCTTCTGAGATAAGACCTTTAAGTGTCCTGAGGCTCTCTCACTGAGCTAGACTGGGTGGCAGCCAGCGAGCTTCAGGGATTCACCTATCTCTACCTCCCCAGTGCCAGGCTTCAGTGTGTATTGCCACATCTGGCTTTTTATGTGGTACTCTAGTTTCATTCTGTTGCTGTGAAAATTTTTTTTAAAAAATTAAAAAACAAACAAACAAAAAACCAAAACCAAACAAACAAAAAAACTCATCACCAAAAGCAACTAGGAGAGGAAAGGGTTAATTTAGCTTATACTCCTAGGTCATAGCCAGTCACTGAGGGAAGTCAAGGCAGAAACTTGAAGCAGAAACCATGGAGGAACATTGTTTCCTGGTTCTCTCTCTCTCTCTCTCTCTCTCTCTCTCTCTCTCTCTCTCTCTCTCTCTCTCTCCCTCCCTCTCTTTCTCTCCCCCCCCCTCTCACACACACACAGGTGCATGCTTTCATACCTTTTTGACCTAGCCCAGTACCATCTGCCCCAGAAATGATGCTACCCACAGTGTTCTTGACCCTCCTGTTTCAATTAATAATCAAAACACAATCCCCCATAGACATGCCCACAGGCCAATCCCTAAATTGAGATTCCCTTCTCAAGTGACTATAGACTGTGTCAAACTGACAGATAAAGGTAACTGGGACATGGCATATAGGTTCTGGGCCTTAGGTCCTCATGCTTGTCTGGCAAGCACATTGCCAACTGAGTTTTCTCTGCAGCCACAAGAAATCTTCTGATGCTGCCGCATTGCTACTGGAAATGAGTGCAAGTCTTCCATGCCTTTTGACCCACCAGGAGTTTGCCTTTGCTACCTCGCTGCTCACTTGGGTAGTGTGTTTTTGAAACATGGTTCTGCATTTGAAAAGCATCCCTTCTCTCTTTGAGGAAAATGGCGATCCCAGACACATGTTCATCCTTGTTTTCCAAAACGTGATGCATTAACACTACAACAAACACTAATCACATCTTAAGCACACGCCTGTTCATGCTGAGTCAGGGGTGGTCCCACAGGCATCTCTGGGTTGTTTCTGTGAATGAAAATGCTATTAACCATTTCACAGGCTGGCTTTATTGATCTCTGCCAATGTTTGCTCTGTCGCTCTCCAAGAAAGCCTTCTGACTGCCTGCACCAGAATGAAGGACTCCAGCTTGCCTTTCCCTCAACTTCCATCCCTCTTCCATCATTGTGTTCACCCAGGAGATCTTGCCTTAAAGTTTGTCCCTTCCTCCCTCTAAATTATGGCTTTCTTGAGATCAGGGTCATCTCGTTTCTCTTGGCATCATCCTCAGCACCTCTCAGATCTCCTGATACACCCCAAGGGCTCAGTAAGTGCTTGTTGCATCCAATGAGTTGGGTTTGGACTGCAGGGTCATCTCTTCCCAGACTGGTGTTTAATTGGATCCCTTCAAGGGGAGGTGGCAGATCTTGTGCCTGGTGGTTCATTTGCTTTGTCTCTTCTTCCAAAGCTAGGTCTGCACCCAGGTGGATTGTTAGGAGGTATCACGCTACAGGAAGCTCATATTGTATAGGAAGCTCATATTGTATAGGATATCCATACAGCGTCTAGAGCAGTGCTGACCAGGCGGTATAGTGATGAGAGGATACCTAATAAGGATTCCAGACGGTGCTCATGCTCCTCTATGCTCACTCACTGGAATCTGTTTCTGCTTACCTTCAACCCCCTAAATTGGATTCAGTCGTTGAAAGTACTTTTGGATAGATCCATCCTTAACTGCAGCTAATGTTTTGGGAGAACTTACCTCCTACCTAGGACTACACCGGGTACATTCCTTCCAATTCTTACCTATCAACACCACAATCCGATGTAGAAAAATGAGAAAGAGGATGCACAGAGCAGTTATGTCGTTTCCCTTGGTTCCACAGCTAGGGTGTGGTTGGGTTGGAATTTAAATTCCTGTTGGTTGGTTTTCCATCCTACAGCTACATCATCTATCACATTGCCTCTTGACCAAAAGTGGGGTTTTATGAAGGTGTGTATGTACGCGTGTGTGTGTGTGTGTGTGTGTGTGTGTGTGTGTGTGCCTGCATGTGTGTGTGGTTGTGAAAAACCACAGTTATGAAGTAGCAATGAAATACATTTATGGTTGTAGGTCACCACAATGTGAGGAACTGATTAAAAGGGTCGCAACATCAGGAAGGCCTAGAAATTATGGTGAATATAACAATACCCTGAGACCTACTACTGACTAGAATGTTTTCACATTTTATTTTTACATGCGTGTGTGCTTTTGTCTCTGTGAGTATATGTGCACATGTCTGTGCAGGCGCCCGTGGAGGCCAGAGGAGGGCATCAGATCCCTTGGAGCTGGAGCCACAGGCGTTTGTGAGCTCCCCAGTGTGCATGCAGGAACCTAACTCAGATTGTCCCGAGTGAGCAGCAAATCCTCCTAGCTGCTGAGCCATCTCAAGCCCCGAGGAATTTTTTCTTTAAGTTGGTCCATTTCTTTGTTTTGAGAGTAGCATAGACATAGGATTTCAGTCTTCATGTTTACAACCCCTTAGATCTCTGCTCTGGGGAAGCCCACTCCTTAAGTCTTCTGCATTTAAGTCAATGTCTTGGGCCTTTTGTTTAGTCTTTATACTACCCATGTTTAGAAAGTACCAGCAATGGGACCACAAACACATTTTTTTTTCAAGACAATTTTCAGGCCTTTTTTGATAGAGTGAAAGGTTGGTGGCAGAGCCCAAAGAACCCTTGAGAGAAGCTGATTAAAAAGCATCAACTTGCAGGGCGTGGTGGCGCACGCCTTTAATCCCAGCACTCGGGAGGCAGAGGCAGGCGGATTTCTGAGTTTGAGGCCAGCCTGGTCTACAAAGTGAGTGCCAGGATAGCCAGGGCTACACAGAGAAACCCTGTCTCGAAAAACCAAAAAAAAAAAAAAAAAAAAAAAAAAAAGCATCAACTCATTCCCACTAAGGGGCCTGCCCACAGTGTCCCTAGCCCCACCACTGAAGGGAGTGTCCAGCAGCTGGCTGCCAGGACTCCCCCCCCCCCCATTCAGTCCAATTGCCATGAACTTTGTAGACTTGCCCTTGGGCTTTCTGAAGCTCAAAGCCTGCCTTGTGTCTTCCTTCCTGGAGTAAATGTAAGCCTGAGAGATGAGAAGTCACCTGCAAGTCAGGAGTCATTCACTGTTCCCTCCTCCCATGTCTGCTAACTTCTACAGCCCCAAGTGGCCAGCTCTTCCTTCTCATTTCCCTGACAAAATACTGGCTCCTCTGGATGCCTTCCTATGGAGATTCTTCTCTGGCTAGCCCATTGCAGCCTCCACAGAGAGGCCCCCTGCATGAACTTTCTAAGAGGCTTATATCTCTGGGGTTAACTTGGACCTTGGACTCACCTTGCTCTGTCTTTTGAGTTATCTTTCCTTGTTGGCTGAGTTGCTCTGAAGGGTAGCAGCTGTCTCTTAGAAGCTAGCATCTCTCAGGGGCCAGGACCAACATCATTTCTTTGCATGCATTTTTTTCAGTGTCAGATGGTCTTGTTTAACTTATGCCTCCTGTTGCATTGCTAATAGAAGAAATGGATGCTTGTTATGAATGAGATCTTCCCCTGTCCCCTCATCTGAACTCTGAGTTTTATCTCCCAGGTCTCATAGAAATAGATCCTCTCTTCAATGTTTTCCCACTCTTCATGGGATGAGCCACCATCCTGGAAACTATGTCATAAGTGGCGATGAAGATTAGTAGATAGCATAGCGTGTGTGTGTGCAGGAGCATGTGTGGTTATGTGTACAAGTGTGCATGTGTGCAGGTAAGAGGATCTTGGAAGATGAGCAGCAGGCCTCTATCTTGTTGTAGAGATCCACCACAGTTGTAGCCTCCACAAGGTGGGTTAGCCCAGCCTCTCATGACCTCCTTGTAGCCTAGGAATGCTTCTGGTGACCTCAGCGATGTGGCTCAGATGTGATCCTTGGGACTCCTAAGTTACACAGCACAGAAAACTGTACAATGCACTTTGCCCTAGAAGTCTGTGGCACTGCTTGCTTCTTGGTTCTTTAGTCTCTTTCCATTCAGAACTCTCCTAATGGGTAGTAAGTGAAAAATTCTTCCTCCATTTTTTTTTGTAATTTTAATTTATTCCGCTTTAAAAAAAGGAAAGGAAAAAAATCTAGGCATTGTCAAAATATTTGCTTAATCTTGCAGATTTGGAAAGTTGTGTAGCCTCTCGCTCTGACAGACCAGAACAATGGTCATTAAATGAGAAGCAGATGTGAGAAAGAGTATGCAATAAAAGCCTTCTATTATGGGCTGTGAGGGGAAACATTCGTTGTTAACAGAACACAGTAAGCGTTATGGAATAAATCAGAACGAAACCATTCGCAATTACTGTACAAAGATAATTAAAGTCTACCGCACTCATTAAGGTCTGTTTATATCTCTTTCTGTTTGTGTACAAACATATGCACATAGTTAAATATTTTCTATTGTTTTTTTTTTTCCTGGTGATGCTAACTTCAGAGTCGAATTCTTCCAAATTTAACTTTTGTCTGTGCATCACCAGAAAGTTCAGTCTCTGGGATCCGAAGTCTCGGCTCTACCCTCTTCCTTGGTGTAACTTGATTGTTCGTGGGTGACTTTTAAATGTCCATGTATGAAGGCTTATTTCTTCTAGTAGGTTTTTGTCCTCTGGGTCTGTGTTGTCAGTAGGCTCCACCAAGACTTTTCTCCTCTGTTTCAAAAGAGAAAAATCTCTGTCCTTGAACTTGAAAAGATCCCAAATGGTACCTGCACATCAGCAATCCTAAGGGGCACAGCATGTCAGTCATTTGCACGCAGTTCTTAAGTATGTTCTGATGTGAAGAGTGAGCGATGGATAAAGTCTCCCTACCCCAGGATATCATCATGGTATACCCCAGATGGTATACCCCAGATATAGTCTCTGGTCTTTAAGCTGTGGTTTCTTGGATGGTATCAATGGTTGTTTTTTTACAGAGGGCAAACCATGAGCCGTAAGTATCATTCACAGTGATCAGCCAAACAACCAGAAAAACAGCAGCCACCCAAACAACCAGAAAAACAGCAGCCACCCAAACAAACAACCAGAAAAACAGCAGCCACCCAAACAACCAGAAAAACAGCAGCCACCCAAACAACCAGAAAAACAGCAGCCACCCAAACAACCAGAAAAACAGCAGCCACCCAAACAACCAGAAAAACAGCAGCCACCCAAACAACCAGAAAAACAGCAGCCACCCAAACAACCAGAAAAACAGCAGCCACCCAAACAACCAGAAAAACAGCAGCCACCCAAACAACCAGAAAAACAGCAGCCACCCAAACAACCAGAAAAACAGCAGCCACCCAAACAACCAGAAAAACAGCAGCCACCCAAACAACCAGAAAAACAGCAGCCACCCAAACAACCAGAAAAACAGCAGCCACCCAAACAACCAGAAAAACAGCAACCACCCCGCATTGCCCACAAGTAACTGCTGCTTCACTCTGCCCTGGGTCTCATGAGGAAACTTGACTGAGACCTGCTCTTAAAAGTCTTTTGAAAATTAGCTTGTGTGGTCAAGTCAATCAAGACTCCTCATGTCGGGGCTGGAGAGACAGATCAGTGGTTAAGAATGTGTACTGCTCTATCAGAGAACCGGTGTTTGAATCCCAGCACCCACATGGGAACACTCACAAATGCCTAAAACCCCAGTTCCAAAGGATCTGATACCCCATTTCTGATCTCCATGGCTCCAGAGATACCTGCACACAGACTGTATACACACACACACACACACACACACACACACACACACACACTTTAAAGCAATCAGAGTCTAAATTATAATTTCCAGTACACATTTTCCCCTTTCATTCTATGTAATTATATATAGTTACTGTCCATTTTTTACCTCTCTCTAAAGTTTTTATACTCCTTCCTTCTTTCCTTCCTTCCTTCCTTCCTTCCTTCCTTCCTTCCTTCCTTCCTTCCATCCATCTTTTTCCTGTTTGCTCACCTGTGGCAGGGTACCACTTTGACATGGTCCAGCCTAGCATCCTCTTACCTCGGCCTCTTGAGTGCTGGGATTCCAAACACAGGCCTTCATACCCATAGTCAAATTTCCCATGCAGTCTGGATGGTTTAACATAGTTAGCCTTCGCGGAATTAAACTAGCATGTCAGCCACTGGTATTTGACAGAATTTTAGCAAACTCTCAATAGGCTTGAGAAGTCTTTATTCTGGGTGTGAATCTTCCTCAGAACTACAACACAAGTGGCATGGATAATTAAAATTTTTCTGTGCTATAGTAAGGCTAAGGGAAGGCGACAAGATTGTTTTTGATAATATGTTGTAGTTAACCTGATATGTGTAAAACGGTATTTTCCTTTTCAACCTGTAACCTACAAAATAATTGCTAGGATACTTTACACTTGTCTTTTAGTAAAAATACTAAGTTTATGCATCTTGTTCACATTTCACTTCAGGCCAGCCACATGTCACATACTACAGTAGTCACATGGGTTGGAGACAACTAAACTGGGCAGTGTACCAAGTAATTGAGGCTTGGAGAAGATGGAATCTTTAGACCGGGGTGCCCCGTTTGCATGACACTACCTTGGATAGTCAGTGATGGCTCCAGGCTGGTGGCTCTCAACCTTCCTAGCATCATAGACATAGGATTTCAGTCTTCATGTTTACAACCCCTTAGATCTCTGCTCTGGGGAAGCCCACTCCTTAAGTCTTCTGCATTTAAGTCAATGTCTTGGGCCTTTTGTTTAGTCTTTATACTACCCATGTTTAGAAAGTACCAGCAATGGGACCACAAACACATGTAAATATCTGAGACGTAGGATATCTGACTTGTGGCCCCTGTGAAAGGACCATTCAATCCCCAAAGGGGTTGTGACTCACAGGATGAGGACCACTGCTTTGGAAGAACATGGTGAGTTTTACTATCAATTGATGGCTAAACCTTAAAACCTCACTGCTGCACAGTCTCCCAACAGGTAAGACATTTGGGATCCACTCTTGCTTCCTGAGGTTGGCTCCTGCCTCATGGACTGTTCAACCGGTAGTGTCTCTTCTGTGATGTCATTTCAGAGCCTAAATCAGTCTGGGGGCTGCCGTCATTGAGCGGACTCCTTACCGTGGAGCCAGGATGGCAGGAACTTCTAATCTGATCTCTCTCAGTTTGAGCATCTGGGTGACAGGGAATCCAATTGCTGATGTGAATCTTTCCTCCTCTGTGAAGTGGGAAGCCTGATGCCTACTTCATGGAATTGGCTGAGGAAGGAGAATTAAGTTCCTGGCAAACGTCTCAACATGCAGTATACAGCTAATAAGCAATGGCTCATGTCATACACACCATTTCAACATGCAGATTTGTACAGATGCAAATACATAATGGCAGTTACTGTGGTGTCCTCCTGACAGAGGGGACCATTGTATCATATAGGGTCTATTCATGACGGCTGGGCTCCATAGCTTATGTTCAGATATCAAGACAATTCTGGGTCAAGATAATATCTGGGCCGTATTAGAAAATGTCTAAGTGTTTGCCAACTTAGTCCTGACCACTTTACTTTTTAGCATTATTATATAAATACATAAAGTTTTTAAATATCTGTGCTTGGAAGGCCATGGGAGCAGTGTGTGTGTGTGTGTGCGCGCGCGTGCGTGTGTGTGTGTGTGTGTGTGTGTGTGTGTGTGTGTGTGTGTGTGTGTGTGTGGTGTTGGGGAGCACCCTGTTCACTATGCATTGCTTTTGATACATCTGGGCCACATATTTTTAGCATGGCATCCAAAAGAGTGGTAGCCACACTGGTTGAATGTGGTGTGAACCTCTTGGAAGGGAGTCTCTGTCATTCTGAATATTTCGTGCATGCTGTCTGCAAAGTTGCTAATTACTAAGTTAACTGGAGTATTCTTTGTGGATAGATAGGCCATTGTTGAACCATTTGAATAGAGCTTATATGAAGTCTGTCCTTTCTCAGCACACTCTCCCATGACAGAAAAAGATACTGTTTTAGATACACATCTTGCCAGATAATAAGGGATTAAAGGACAATTCTCAGCAGGACATGGGAGGAAAAACTTCTTTCAGTTATTCAGAAGGGAGGTAAGTACAACTGAGCAGCACCCTGAACATCTCTGCATCATACTTACAACCATCTGTGTAGAATCTTCTACATGGGAATGCCATCGAGGTCTGCCAGATGGCTCAGTCTATAAAGTGCTTGCTGTGTGAGCATAAGGACCCCCAAATTTCATCCCCACAATGCACATAAAAATTGAGTGTAGTGCTGTGCACTTGTGATCTCCACACTGGAGAGAGAGGTGAAGACAGGAGACGCCCTGGGACAAACTGGCCAGCCAGCTAGTCTGCAAGATACAGGCAATGAGAGACTGGGTCTCAAAAGACAAGGTCAGTGCCTCTCTAGGAACAGCGCTTGCGGTTGACCTCTGACCTCTACGTGTGCACACACATATGCCCACTTTTACACACACAGAGGGACACACATACACATACATACATACATACATACATACACACATTCATACATCCACACATTCTCATACAAATATGCATGCACACACACGTGCACACACATAGACACATACTGGCTTCTAATCATTTTGAGGTTCACCTTTTTTCTCTCATTCACTGCTTTGAAGGAACAGGGGGTAACTGATTTACCCTTTCTTGCATTTGTCCTTGGTGATCATGGGTATGTGCTAGGTACACATTTATAGGTTTCATGTGGAGACAGAATCACAGTATATCACATACTTGTATTACTCATATAACAATGCATCATGACGCCTATGCAGGAATAACTAGAGCTCTAACCCTGCCCCCATCTGAATTTACTGAGATTATTGTGTGTATGATGTATAAGTGTGTATTGTATGTGTGATATTGGTAATATGTATATGATATGTATTTATTTGATGTGTATGTGATAGGTATATGCTGTATGTCTTTGACATATTTGAATGATGTGTATGCAGTGAATGCATGTATGATATGGGTGTGATGTGGGTATAACATATATGTGTGTAGTCTGTGTTTGTATATGTTCATATGTATCCTAGCATGTGTGTGGAAGTAGGATGACAACCTCATGTGCCAATCCTTGTCTCCCCCCACCACCACCTTGCTTGGGTCAGGGTCTCTTGTGACTCACTGCTGCACACACCCAGCTGTCTGCCATGAATTTCTTTCTACTCTCTTGTCTCTGTCTCCCATCCCCCGGCCCATGACATAGAACCCATGGATAACAGATGGGAGCTGCTGTTCCCATATTTTAAGTACATTCTGGGGACCCCAACTCAAATTGTGAGGCTTGACCAGCAAGCACTTCACCCACTGAACCATCTTCCTAGCCCTGCTGAAAAGAGGGTCAGTGCCTCCTATGTGAAAATCTAGAATACATGCATAGCCACGCCGCATTTCATGACTTTAGCGACACTATTCCAGGACGTTGGTTACTTGCTGAGCTAAGTCAACTGTCAGTTCAAATATATATCTGAGTTAAAACCAGAGCACAGAAAGGTCCCCACTGGGTGTAGAGCATAATAGAACCAACTCAAATAAATGAACTAGAGGCATTATCTGTGGTGGGCACTGGAGTCCCTGATGGGGATGAGGAGATAGGGCGTCCTTCACCTGCACGTTGAAATGAGAAAGATGGAGAATTGCCCTGTTAGACATAGCTTATCGTTCCCCTGAGCTAGGTTCCAGAAAGTCTTTCTTGCTTCAGCTAGCTAATAATACTTTGGTTTTCATATTATTATACAATTGCTTTTCTTATCCTTTCCCATTGCTCAAAGGTTGTCAAGAAGCTAAAAATGAGGAAATAAATTTAATTTAATTCAGTAGTTATGTATTAAAGAGTTACTTATTCCTATGACATTTTATGAAGTATGTTTTAAATTATGGTGAGATATATGTGTGTGCGTGTGTGCATTGTGTGCCTGTGCATGTATGAGTGTGTGTATATTACAGAGGAATATCCATATCCATTATCCAAAGGGCTTACAGTCACAACTATTTCTGGCTTGAGATTTACTTTTAGATTTGGGGATTTCTGTATTATATAATGAGCTATCTTGAGGATAGGAGCCAAACCTAAACAAAATTCATTTACATTTCATATACACCTTATACACATAGCCTAAAGGCAGTTTAACATATTTTTAGTATGCCTACATTTTTACTATGACCTGTCACATGAGATAAACCATGAAATATCCACTTGTGGCTGGTGACATGTTGGGACTCAAAAAAACATGGGGCTTTTGAAATTGTTAACATACCATATCCTGAATTGAATACTTTTATAAGTGTAAGGGTATATTTTAAATATTCTGTAATTGTCATTAAGGGTTTGAAAAAATGTATGGGTGAAAAGAAGGTATAAAGCAGTGGCTCTCAGCCTGTAGGTTGTGACCCCTTTGGGGTTACATATCAGATATCCTGCGTATCAGATAGTTACATTACAATTCACAACAGCAGCAAAATTAGTTATGAAGTAGCAATTGAAATGATTTTATGGTTGGGGGATGCCACAATTCAAGGGACTGTAGCAAAGGGTCACAGCATTAGGAAGGATGAGAACCACTGCTATAAAGCAAAGGCTGTCAATTATATAAATGTAAAAAATTCATTCTTGAGTCACAGCCTGGAGCTCACCAGTTTGGTTGGGCTGCCTGACCAGCAAGTCCCAGAGACCTTTCCAGGAATGGAATTACAAGTGAGTTCTGCCTCTGGGGTGTTTTGTTTTGTTTTGTTTTGTTTTGTTTTGTTTTGTTTTGTTTTGTTTTGTTTTGTTTTGTTTAGCATGGGTTCTGGGGATTGAACTCAGGTGCTCACACTTGCATGGCCCAGCACTGTAGCAACTAAACTGACTGTGCAGCTCCAGAACCACCTTTTCACCATATGATTCCTGTCCTCTTCCTGATACCTCTTTAAAACCTTCACTGGCACCCATCCATGCTTAGGACAGGGGATGCATGAACAAAGACATGGCACCCCATCCACGCGTGCATAGGACAGACAATGCATTATTACAGACATAAGACCCCGTGGAGCTTCTCCCTGCTCTCCTGCTCTCCTACTCTTGGCCTGATCTCATGGCCAACCATCCCTATGAGGTACTCCCTTGTGCATGCTCCCTCTAAGGACATGGCCTAGGCCCCTCAGCTCATAACCTCCCTGGTGTTGTTCACTAGCTTTTTTAGACTATGTTGTTCACTTCAGACAATTTGTTGAAGTACATAACTTACTGTTCCCAGTGTGCTCACAAGGGTGTATTACCATAGCCATGATCCCACTTGAGAATATTATCATCACTGCACAGAAGTGACGACACCCCTCAGCAGTCACCCTTCATGCCTGCCCCTTAGCTCTTACTTTTCATCCTTGGCCCTCACCACCACTATTCCCCATACCCTGCCCTAGATAATCACCAGTCTACTTTGTGTCCCTATAGGCCTCCCTGTCTGGGATGTTTTATATGAGTGAAGCACACAGCTCTACCTAGCTTTTCACCTGTGTGGCAGTGTGAACCCACACCCCATTTCCCAATTTGGGGTTGATTGTACTTGACTGTACAGTTGCACCCCTTATTTTATCTACCTGTTTGTCAGAGGATGGATACTTGGTCAGTCCTCCAACCTTGAATCAGGCATCCCTTTCTCAGACATGTTCCCTGACTCACCTGCATCTTTCTTGTTCTGGGTCTCTCCTTAGTCTCATCATTTATGGGCTCAGTGTTCCCTTTATGTACAGGATTCCTGGTCTAGCTTAATGCTGGTGTCTTCTGGCAGATGACAAAGCAGAGAGGGGAAAGGCTGTGTCTGTTTTGAATCGCTCCATGGTATCCCAGTATCCACAGGGCGCTGCATACAATGGGGCTCTAGATATCTGTTGAACAAATGAATCTTAATTCTATTCATTAAAGCAAGACTGGTTTTGGCAGGCTGGATAGCAGGACCATTTGTCTAACTTCCCTTGGCATGCAACCTACTCACTGTGTATGGGAAAGGTATTCCAGAAGTAATGTAGCTCTCTCTTCCTCTTGCCTCCAGCAGGTCTTGACCCACATATTGTCTAATAAAATCCAGTATTTCTTATATATGTTATTTGAGTTAGGTTACAACAAACAGAGACATAACCACAAGAAGCAAAAGTGGAGGGCCACGCTGAAATGAAACTCACTGGCACAGCTAAGAAGAAAAGAGAAGAAAAGAGCAATGGGATTCCTCTGGTCTGTGTCCATCAGCACTGGGAAACAAACAAAAAGATTGAAACAACTTTCCTCTTTTCTATTAGTGTGTTTTCGCTTGGGCTGTGGCTTTTTATAATCACCCTTTCTGGGATACTCACTGTAGGCATTTCTGCTGGGCTTCAGGTTGGTGGAGACGTGGATTCTCCCATCCACCTGCCAGGTGTCACCTGTTGCTAGTTTGCAGCTGAGCTCCACTGAGGCTCAGGAAGAGAACAATATGGCCTTTGTGCCTAGTACTCTCTACTGACCAATCCCATGTTAACCACCACTGGTGGAGGTCCCACCTGTCCACTTGGGCAGATCTGAGTCTCCTTTTAGCTGGAAAGTCTAAAGAAGACAGTCTGAGTGGAAGAGTAAAAAAACTGTTAGAAACATTGCCTGAATTAAAAACCAAGCCAAACCAAAACAAAACCAAAGACCAACCCCCCAACAAACGTTTGCTGTACCAGCACAGAGTGTAAAAGTGCTCAGCCTTGAAAGTTCTGCCATTGATGGGTTTAACATGTTTTGTTTCTTACTCTGAAACCTGACTTTTTTACAAAAAAAAAAAAAATCAGAGTAATCCTATCAAGTCTCACTAATATCGTTAGGATCAAATGAAACAAAATAAATAAAACTTGAAGCCAATGCCCGACAGGAAATAGGAGCAATAAATAAATGAAACCATTTCCTCTTTCATTTCTTTGACTACATCTAAATTCCCCTGTGAATGAATGGCTTCAGTAGGAAGTTTTGGCCAGCCTCTCCCCCCAATCCCTTCCTCCCCCAACCCCCTCCTCCTCCCAGCCCCCCTCCCCAGGACTTTTTCCATGCAAGACAAAAGAGAAAAACTAAGTACCAGGAAGTTAAAATATTTATCAGAGATAGGAACTTAGATTCTTCATTGGGGGAATGTGGAGTCAGGGAATATTCCTGGAGAATAGACATGAATACTAATGACAAATGATAGACACTTGCCCACACTGGACTCCTACTCAATAGAAAAGACAAACAGCCATCTTTAGTTTAGTACAAGTTAGCTCACTGCCAATCACATATACTGATGCAGTTGAATGGAGGGAATTTGATGTGTCTGCAGGCCTGAGGCTTTCTAACTTCCTTCTTCTGATGCCGGAAGTCAAAGATTTCTGGCAGTCAGCAAACATTCTCACTCTTAACTGAAGTTTGATTTCTAGGGTGAGAGATCACTACAGTTGACGAGGCCAGGTCTCTTTTTTAAATGTTTAAGTCATTGTTCTAATGTACAATATGTAACTGTCCCTAAGCTTAAGAGGTCTCCTGTCATTGGTACCTGCTCTGTCTGGTTTTTTTGTTTGTTGTTTTAGATTTATTTGCTTTCCCATAAGTTTGTGTGCATGGCATGTGTGTGCACGTGACTCTAGAAGCCACAGGAGAGCGTTGGCTCCCCTGGAGCTGAAGTTACAGGTTGGTTGTGAGCTATCTGAGGTTGATGCTGGAAGCCAAACTCAATCCAGCACTCCCCTCCGCGCCAGGCTTCTGAAGTGCTTAGAATAGCACTACAGACATTCTGACAGTTGCTAGCCCGGGCGAGATTTGCCTTCTGGACAAACCCTTCTCATTATTTTGTAGTAAGAATTTGTAAGAGCCACAATTACCTGATTTCACTTCTTATGAGGCAATACGTTAAACAGGACAGCCAGCCACTGGCCTCAAGGCTGCTTCATGTAGGAGTGTCAAATGCTAGGTACAAGGGACACAGGAAAGGGCAAGTATATGTGAGAGCCACTTAACTCCAAGAAACCCATGTCCCCAAGGCCAAAACATAGTTTCATAATTCCTCTGTACAGAGAGCAAACAGAACACCCACCATTGTAACTCCTCTTCTAGCAATATTCCAGAATCCCATGTTCAAAGAAACATCCACTTTGGCAAATCTAATAATCTCATGAACTCCTTGGCTGCTGGGTTAGTCATCTCCATCACTGGAACAACGAACCTGATAAAATCTGGTCCTGATAAAATCCTCCATCCTAAGGTGGGTTGGGGGAGGGGAGCCTGAGAGTGAATGGTTTCTAACCATGATGGATGGGTTGCTAGGGAGTAAAATTAAATGGTCGGTAATGATTGTGGTAGCTCACCAAGACGGATGCTATTTACGAAAGCTCCGTTTTGCATGTAATCAAACGTCTATTCCCATGAGCTGGGTCATAACTCATATTCTACTTTAATGTTGGTGGGAAATGTGCTTCTCTCTGTGTGTATTATTTTTAGGATGTGTTGTGTTTCCTTGGTGCATACACAATGAGCCTGGAATCCTTAAGGAATGTGTTTAATTCGAAAGTTTCATCCTCTGGGCCTGGTTAATTCAAATACATGGCAAGGAACATTACCGTGGGCCCTGAAAGAATTCTGCACCTAGTTCCACGTGCAGAGGCCGCCCCAGGCAGGGTCTCCCATACCAACTTAATAAAAGGTAGAAGGGAGGATTCTTCTTGTCTGAACCATTTTCTTCACTTAATTTTCTACATTCATTCTTGGCCTTAATAAGCTTGACTTACATAGAACATGATTTCTTTTTTCTTTTAGACTCTGATGGTTCTTTGGGAT
This sequence comes from Mus caroli, assembly GCF_978045245.1. Lineage (NCBI taxonomy): Eukaryota > Metazoa > Chordata > Mammalia > Rodentia > Muridae > Mus > Mus caroli. The sequence goes on from NW_028227266.1 coordinate 67,541,607, forward strand.
TCTAACGGTCAACCCAGGGACCTTTCAGAATCTGGGATCTTCACCTCAATGGCTCCAGGATGCCCTCTCCCCTTACGTATTCTCCCTCCTATTTTTAATCTAAGGGTTTTCTGAAGAGCATTTTTTTAAGGTCCTACAAGTTGGATGGGAAGGCTCAAATGCAGCAGCTTTTGGAATTGAGCAGGGTTTGTTGTACTGTCTAAGAAGATGTATCTTTCAGTTGAATGGACTCCCAGCCAAGGTCTGGGAATTGGACCCAGCAGTCCCTTAAGGGACAGAAGGCTCTGAGCCCTGCACTGTCTTGCAGAAGAAACATTCTGCTGGTCATGGGTTCTTCATAAATAACATTGGTTTTCTTTTTTTTCCTTGTAGCTCTTCTGCCTGTTCATTTATTTCCTCCTTTAGTACACTCTGTGGAGACCCACAGTTCTGTAGTCCTCTGGGCAGGGTAAATGGGCATTCTAATCAAAGCTCAGCCAGGTCAGAAGGAGAGTGCCAGGCTAGTGCCAGGCTTGAGTGTATCAGTGTTTGCAGATTGAATCCTGAGTGCTGTTGCTGTTGCTGTTTTGTTTTGTTTTGTTTTGTTTTAGGCCACTGGGAGCAATCAGATGATGAGGGAGGTGCAGTGAGAGTCATCACCTCATGTAAAATCACAGAGAGGGAGGAGTCAGTGGTGGATTTATACCGAATGAAGGTGCATCTGGCCCTGTTCGAGGCTTGCAATACATCTACACTTGTTTAGTGTGCACAAACGCCATGGGAAATGGAAATCTCAGCTTGGTTTTCTAGCAAACTTCAAGAGGAGGATAACTGCATAGCAGGGGGAAATAAGTGGACATTAAAAATTACATCAGTGACTCTCAAGGGTTGTAGTTGCACCCAGCTTTGAAATGAGGCAACACGGGTATTGTGCACGGTGTCTTGTCTTTCCAGGAGGCAGGATTCTAAGTAAGATCTTATCTACCCTTTTTTTTTCCTTTTTGCACTAAGTTCAGTTTATCACTAAGGCTTGTTACTAAGAAATGGGATGCTCTGATAGCACGTGTGTTTCTGCCTTGCTGGCTCAATAACAGATGCATCGACCCTCTGCTGATAGACAGTGCCATCAGCAGCACTGGCAGGAAGATCTAAGTGGCACAGAAAGCTGAGGTCTGTCTCTGAAAGCAGGAAAACGATGACAATACCATTAGGTGAGCCCCCCGGCAGCGACACTCAGAGCCCAAAAGTATCTTTCTACAACGTCTTCGAGAATTCCATGGCTCCGTGTACATTTTCACCCACATTCATTAATCTGCATGCTTAAACAGCTATGCATGCACTGGGGGCCGCCAATTTGCTTCATCTCTCTGTCAAACATTTTTCATGCACTGGCTCACTTTGTGGTCCCAACCCTCCCATAAGATGATGATTATTGTTATGATACTTATACATGGGGTAACTGAAGTGAAGTGCTCTGCCCCAGAACAGAGAGACCTCAAGGGACTGATTTGATATTTGAATATGGCTGATACAATGAAGACCTGGGCTCTTCTGATTCCTCACACATGCTAGCTAAGCAAGCCCTGCCTATCTCTCAAGGCTGCCTAGGGTTAGCACATTGCTACCCTACCAAGGTTGTTTGCCTACACTGCACACAGTACCATGTGAATGAATATACGAAAGGATGTATACATCCCTATATACATCACACACACCCCTCCTAGACCACCCCACTAGTATTATGTCACGTGACTCACACAGGCACCTTCTACAGGCCTAACCACAGGCAACATGTTCATATTTACAGGTTTGCCCAGCATAGCATATTTCCCTGGTGTGTTTATTAATTGTGCTTCTAGGTCCTGCTCTATCACTTTTCACCAAAAGGACAGTTTTGTGGCAGATTCTCTGACTGAGCTAGGATAGCAACTAGAAAGACACAGTGACCTGTCTCCACCTGCCACTGTCCTGGGGTTATAACGTGTATGTTACTATGTGTGGCTTTTTTTTCTTCCTGTGGGTGCTGGGGATTTAAACTTAGGTCTGCGTGCTTATGATACAAATAACCACACCTATTATTGCTACCTCTCAAGTACCCGATCTCCTTTTGTGGGATGAAGACCAAGACATGACCTACTATGAGTCAGGATCCTTGTTTTTTTTTTTGCCACCTATCTCCAAAGATCTGAGATGCCTAAAGCTTAGACCAGTATCTGGTAAGTTTCTGATCTTTACAGTGAACCTCATTAAACTACTAGGCACAAAATGACCTTATTAGTGCAAGAGTTTGTTACTCAGGAGGCTGTAAAGATAGGTGAGGGAGTCTAAAATGTCCTCGGAACAAGCTGGGGTGCCCTTGAAGCTTCCTTAGCTTGGGGCTAATGTGGTTTGAGTTATTCTTTAGGGAAAGAAAACCTCCAGCTCTGTGGTCTGTGATGGATTAGAGCAGTCTCCACAATCTAATTGCTGTAGCATGAAGCTTCAAATCAAGATGTGAAGGGCCTTTGGTCAATATTTTGTCTCAACAGCTCTGAATGCAAAGTCTTAAAGTGCTTCTGAGTTTTAGTGGGGATGGAGCTTGGTGACTGTCACCATACACAGGCAGTATTATTATCAATAGAACTCACCTTGTTCATGGTTCAGAGGTATAAATTTAGGGCCTGGCTTATCTGTCCCAGACTGTGCCATGTTTGCCATGATACGATGCTACTGCTGTTGCAAAGGAGGCTCTTTCATCCTGGGATTCAGTTGGGAGGCCCTGAACTTTAGTGGTTGGAGACAGGGTGACCTGCAAGGGACAGATGTGAAAGCTATGTATAGGTGACTTCTGCATAATGACTTCAGGTAGGAGCCAAAGAGGGTGAAAGAAGTAAGACATGTCAGTATTTTAAAACTCTGGGGGACTTGAAGAGAAAATGTAATATTCAAAGCTGGCTTCACAGATACATTCCAGAGGTCTTCTGGTGGTATTCCACAGTGGCTCTTTGGAGTGCAAACATGGGGCATCTGAGAAGTTATACCTTCTTTCAGTGGTTGAGCAAGACAAATGGCAGTGCTAGACAAACAGAGAGAAGCAAGGTCAGAAGACCATAAGTCAGACATGGACCACACTAGGTGCCAGCGTCAGAGAAGTGCTTTGAGGACCAGAAAAAGAATCAGGAGTAGTGAGCTATGATGGGGAGAGAATGAAGGTACAGAGTGATTGACAGCTCTGGGAAAAAAATGATCAAACTGCTGTGTGGAATCTTATCAAAAGGGTGAGATGTCCTAGGAGAACAGGAAAGAGAAGAAACAAGTGCACCACATTATAAATGGTGTCGCCAGGGACTTGAAATCAACCCGATGCCTCCTGTTTTGAGGAGGGCACTCGAAAAATCAGTCCTGCACAAAATAACCTTTCCTCTCTGTAGCATCTCTGCCAGTTATCATTGGCACTCAACTATCTAGAGCTAAGTCTGAGTTTCCCACTTTTCTCTAACTGTCCTATCCTATTTCTTTTATATGTGTGTGTACATGTATGTGGTGTATGCATGTGTGCATACGCAGCATGCATGTGTGGTAGCGCTTTCACTCACATGTGTATAGTTAGAGGCCATAGACCAACATCATACATCTTCCTCCATCATACCCTCCCTACCTTAGTTTTGAGACAGGTCTCCCTGAGCCTAGAACTCATGCATTCAACTATACTGGCAGGCCTGTAAGCCCCTGAGGTCTACCCATTTCCACACCTGGTAAGTTTTTCTGTGGATGCTGGGGATACAGATTCAGGTAGGTCCTCGTGTTTCCAAAGTACACAGTTTACCCATTGAGCCGTCTTTCCAGCCCATTAGTCTTGTTTCTTATAATTGTACAGACTTATATAAGTTAGCAGACAGAATTTGCTCTGTACTTGATGAGTGACTGGCAAACATCACCAAGAACTACTGCGCAGAAGGAGAAGCTGCCCAAGGGAAGACTCTTTTTTTCCCCCTTTAAAGGAAGGGCATGATGAAGGACAGGCATGGGGAAAATTTTGTCACTTTAAAATCCGGGCAGCAAAGCCTGAGAACAAATGGGGTTATCATGACACTGTTAGAAACTTGGGGCGAGTGATGCCGGCAATATCAATTTCAGAGGCACTGGGCTGGCTCGGCGTGTAATCTATTCCACCGGGCATGTTCCAGGAGCTGTGAAGCCACTGCAGTTTCTGTGCCTCGCAGCCACTGGGTCCTTTTGTATTAGAGAGCTTTGGAGATGTTAAGAGCATTTGGGGATCTTAGCAGAACTAAAAAAGATGCTTCCTTTCACAGCATGTATTAGATAAGATGGAAGAAAAGTCAAGGGGGAATAGAGCTCAATAAACTCGTTGTGCTGAGCCCCTCAGCCTGGACACAGAGGTTGTTGTCGGCTCTTTCAGTTACTCAGTCTGGCAAAGAGCACAGGTTAATTAGTTCAGATACGTGTCTGCTTAGCGAGTGTTCTGGTATACACAGATGTAAACGCATGTGTATAAATACCAATTAAGTGTTCGTAGTTGTATCTGTATGTAGAGATAAGTTCATTGCATGCAGGCATGTATGTTACATGTTACACATGTATGTTTACCCTGAGATCAGCATCCTAACATGTACATATGTACTATCCATGGAACAATATACTCATGTCCAATTAGGCTGTGAGCCCAGGGTCTACATATATCCTATATGAAGATATATACATACGTGCAATCATCCCCAGATGTGGTAGTACCCATCTGTAATCCCAGGACTTGGAAAGTGGAGACAGGGGGATCAGGAGTTCAAGGTCATCCTTAGCTATGTAACAAGTGAGAGGATAGCCTGTGCCACATGAGACCCTGTCTCCCAAACCATAAAGAACAGCAGTGTGGTGATTTGAAAGACAAATATCCTTCCCAGTCTCTGGTATCTAAACGTTTGGTTCCCAGTTAGTTTAGGAAGGTTTGGGTGGTAGAGGAGTTATATCATTGGGGTGCGGTTTGAGATTAAAAGCCTTTGCCCATTCCTAGTCCCGTCTTTCCACTTCATTCATACCCGTACTTCAAGATTAGAGATGGCAGGGTCCTGCTTCTGCCACCATGCATACCTGCTGCCACGCTGCCCCTGCCATGACAGACCCTTAACCCTTTGGAGCCCTCAGCTGAAACCAACTCTTCGCTTCTGTAAGTTGCTTTGCTCAGGGTGTTTTATTACACCCTGACAGAAAACCAATAAATACAAGTGGTACCAGCACCAAACAGAGACCTCTGAGTATACGAGTGGTGGAAATATTTGCCAGCCTACATAAGTGCCCCCCCATTCCCAAAGCAATCCTGAATGCTAATAGGAGAAGAAAAGCACCACATGAGCCCACCCTGAATCTCACCCTTCAGCTGTCTCAGCTGGTGTAGGTCACAGCTAGAACCAAAGTGAGCCCCTGACACTCCTGACTCTAAACCTGCTGTACTTCACTGAGGAATGCCAGGTCAAGGTCCCCCTGAGTTAGTGAGCACCTGGATTAGAGTCTCCTTGATCAGTTTTCTGCTCCTTTGTATTTAGTACAAAAATAACGGGCTAACAAATCATCCCACGCAGAGTTCTTTTGGGGCCACGGTAATAAATAGCGAAGGCAGTTATTCGAATTTTTGAATAAATAGTGAAGGCATGTATTTGAATTGTTTGACCAGCTTTCTGGAGAAGCAGTGCTTGCAAGTTCTTAAAGGGAACCTCTTCTATTAGCTATGTCTGAGCACAGCGTGGTTCCATAGTGTGTATATTGTTTATTTGCCTTGATCCCTTTGCTCCTCAGGTGAACATGACCCATCATCAGATCACTTATTCCAGAGCCAGACTGGAGCTGGCTCTCCTGGTAAAGCTTTGCTGTAACACCAGTTAGAAAAAGAAGGGACATATGTTTGTCTCCAGGAAGGTTAGAAATGGAAATAAATGCAAAAATATGCTTTCTGGCAAGTTGTCACTTTTAATATGAAGTCAGAAAACCCAAGACAGCTTTGTTTTGCTTTTTCTTTTGGTGGGGGCGAGGGGCATGGTGGGAGGTGGGGACTTGTAGCTGATTTTCTTTTCTTGCTTCCTGGTTTTTGCTAGAAAGAAACGTGTTCATTTCCCACCCACCGCCCGCTCCCCTGAGCTGCAGTATCTGTCCAAGCTCATCCTTTTAAGTGCTCAATCCTAGAGAAGGGAGAAGAAAGGAGCCAACCGCGATTTAAAATATATATGTACTGCCTTTTTTTTTTTTTAAGCCTGCAAACTGGGATTTCTCGACTCAATTTGTGTTCTTGAGACAGTGGAGTCAAGTTTATATATAGTTTTTGATGTAGGACCTAATTAGGTTCTCAGCATATCTTAATACTTTCTGCTACATCTGCATTAAAGATACCGTTGCATACATTTGCATCTCATTTGCATAAAAAGTTAGCCATGCCTCTTACAACAACCTCTTTCACTCAATACCATGGGCAGCAAAGTATTTTGAAAAAGCATTGCAATAGTCCAGGACAACACCAAAATGTGCCCTATGTTCTGTGGTATCATGTGTGTGTGTGTGTGTGTGTGTGTGTGTGTATGTGTGTGTGTGTGTGTGTGTGTGTGTAACTGACTTCCTCCCACGGGGCACTTAAGGTTAAATCAACAAATAAGAAGACAGTAATTGAAAGAGTCTGTAATTATGTGATGTATTCAGCTTGGGAGTGAAAGGACCTGACTGATGTTTTTTACTGATGCTCTTTTTGAATTTTAGCCATAATAATAATCAATGGCAATTGTGGTGAAAGTTAGTGACATGTTTCACAGAAGAGGGGCTAACCTTGCCATCAAAGTCTTCATTCATGTCCTTATTCATTCATGTGCCTTCAGATGAGTCTATGTGGGGCAACCTTATTTCCAGGTCTCATTTAATGAGTATCGGGCTTATCTGGGCCATTTTCCTTTAAAACTGAACATTCACCAGGGGATTGTCCCATCCCCTCATCCCCTCGGAATGAGCTTCCTACAGCAAACTCTGGGTTTTCCAGGATGTTCTTAGGTTTAACCACTCAGTGGCTGTCCAATATCTTGTTACCCTCTTCTAGTCTTTATCCTTTATGGCTCCCAAACCTTTGAACAACCTTTCTGGGAGTTGCTCGTAAGCACCAGGACACAGCAAGCCTGCTGGTAGATGCTGGTGATCATGGAAGCCACTCTCTGTTTTGGAGAATACGCTCCTTCCTTGCAAACAACCCTAACCAAAACATGTCTGGGAATGATGACATACTTCTGCCTCCTCTTGGAGATCTGCAGGAGAGCCACATCTTGCTATTTCCTGAAACTGGGAGACCATGGAAGTCTTGATTGGGATCCCTTTTCCACAGTGACTTAAGATGAGGTTCCATGAGGACAGCAGTGACAGTAACCCTAGTACCAGCAGGGACTTCTTCAGTAGCAGAGCAGTAACCTGGGCTTTGTGTATGTGAGTTCTTCTTATAACCACAGAACCAGGCTAAGTTCAGTGCCATGTTCGAGAGGAGAACCTGAGACCCCAGGAAATTAAGCAACTCCTACTTAGGATACAAATAAGAAAAAGGGGGAGAGTTGAGCCCAGGTTGGCTCTTGTATTACATCTGCAGTCCCTTTGTTGAACCTGCTATTCCAGGCCCCAGAGGTCTCTGCTTGTTCCTGAAGTGAGATGGCATGATTGAAGTCCTTTTCCACTCTCCCCTGGTTTCTCCATAGTCCACATAAACTGTATGTATTGTAGTGGAAACAGGCCCTTGGGGGAGGGGTGGGGATCCATTTCCCCAATATTCTGTTCTGCCCATTTCAATATCACTAAAGTTTCTTCACTTCAAATGTTTTTGGCTTAATATTTCAACTTCCAAGTGTAGCTTCATCCGTGCATTTTAAATGCTCTCCGCAATGCTGATTAAGGCATTTTACAGTTTGATGTGAATTTTGTAACTGGTTTTCCAAACTGCAAGACAGGAAGGATTAAAACAACAGCAACAAGAACTAATCCTTGCCTAGTAGGAAAGTCCCTCCCCAGATCCTTGGATTAAAATAGAATCCATCAGCAGGGTTTCCTTGTCTTCCGAGACGGAGATTGGTCTCAGGTGGGGAAGCTTCCAACACCCGGGCATGGCAAGTCCATTCTTTAGGGATATCGCCTGCACCTCCTGTATTTATTGATAGGCACACTCATTCTCTCGATGGTAGTGATTAATGAGATGCTTACATCTTACTTTTCAGGAGTTTAATGAGCTGCAGGCTATGGGGGAGATCCGGTGGTGGCTGAGAAGCAGATGCCGGAGGAAGATGCAGAAAATGAATCAGAGGGTATAAAAAAAATGAGGGTTTTTAACAGATTAAAATATCTCTGATTTAAAACCACCTCAAAACAAACCTTGGCAAGGCAGGAGTGTTAAAAAAAAAAAAAACTCCCTGAGATCTTTCTGGGGGGAGAAAAGTCCCTCTTCCTTTTCATGAACAATGCTGTTGGTGGTGGCTACCCATTTGTCTTCCTAGCCTCTTGGCCTGGTCTGTGCTAGCTATGCGAAGTGAAAAATTGATCAGAAAAATGGAATTTGCTCCCTGCTTTGTGCTTATAGCTGAAGTAGTTCATCATATCGGGGCTTAGAATAAGTGTGTCTAATCTACACTTAATTTTGCCTTAAACAGCTGGACTCGTGACCCTAGTTAACCTTTGTTTCCTATTCTTCTTTCTTCCTTTGGAAATGATGTTCACAGAATACAGATTTGGAAAGGCATAAATTCTAAGGTCCTAAGAAGACAGGAATAGAAGCCAAAGTGACCTCAATATATCAAAGGCAAAGCTGAAGTGCAATGGGGACAAATGGAAGGTAGGATTCGATGTCCACTGTGTGACCTCACAGACTGCACTTGCCAGACACTGTGTGGCAGGAAAGCCTCTTGCTTGTTGACATGAGGAACCTGCACCAGTGACTTGAGGACCTGCTGGGACAAGGGAATAAGCCAAGCGTCTTGCCCCCAGTTAGCTTGTAGCTTCCCTGCCATCACCTGCAGGAACCAGCTAGCCAACTCCACGCTGTTTGTTTTCTCATTTTCTAGATGTGGAAGTGGTGGTACAGGCCAGTAAAATAACTCTCTCAAGTGTTCCTTTAGTTCCTTAAGCCAGCTTCAGACAGTGTCCTTTCCACTTGACCAGGAACGTGTCATTATAGATTCTATAATATAGAGTTGTGGGTAAAAAAAACCAACCCAGTTCCTGGTTATATTAACTCTGATTTTTGCTCAAGAATGAGAAATAACGTTTTTGGTGCACTATACATTAATTACAATGTAAAAGAAAACAACGATTAGGAGAAACTGAAACAAGTCCGAAGAGCAGCAAAAAGCAAGCTGAGAAATTCAAACCAGGCTTCTTGGGAAAAGCTCGAGGTGTTTGGAATTGCTTAGCTAGAAGGAGCACAGCTATGGGCGAGGGATGGACTCATGGCCTAGAAACATCTTAAGCCAATAAGGAAGATTTACATTTTACATAAATGTGTGCAGTTTACAGAGCATTTCCAGGTCAGGAATCTTGGTTTCTCACCACCATCATCGGGGGCAGGAGTCAGCAAAGTTTTTCTGTAAAAGGCTAGAGTGTTAAATGTGTTTAGCTTGGCGGGCCACATACTGTCACTCTACTGTGCTGTTGTAGGTCACAGAAGCAGCCAGAGCTGTTTCCAAAGCAGTTAAGCAACCCTGTTACCCAATACAACTTTATTTATAAAAAGGAGTGACAAGCCAGGTTTGGCTCACAGATCATGGGCCAAACAGGCATGCATGTTATTATGAACACCGAAATATGAAGGAAAATATGCATGTATACTTTTCATATATGAAATCTACACATGAAACTATTAACATGTATTTTCCATGCCTACGAAATTGAATGCAAATAAACCCCTGCGACACAGGTGAGGGAAGTGGAGCTCAGAAAAAATCACTTGCTTTGTCCAGCAATGGGCCCTGGGACTAGAGCTCTCCTTCTCTGGGTCATACTGTGTTGCTCAGTATACTCAGCTCAGCTTGTATTTCCATAGAGATTTCAGTATAGTTTATCATCTCACGAGGCTGTCAGTAGCTTATGGGGGGAATTAAATTTGGAGCCTGTGAATCAGGAGACTTGACAGCAACCTGATGTAGTAAATGGTATCTACCTGGCATTTGAGAAAGGGCATGTTGTCCAAAACATTCAAGGATTGGGGGATACCACTCTCCTAGATAGAGAAATTCTCTGGTATGTGTGAGGCCTTGTGCTTAGTCTCTACCACGGGAAACAAGAAAGCAAGCAAAAGAGGGAGAGGAAGAAAAAAAAGAGGAAGGAGAAGAGAGAAAAAAGAAAAACAGTTATTTGTGAATCTGAATTTTCTCTTATTCGGTTATCATTTGGAGGCAGGTTGATTTCATATGAAGGACATCATTTCTGTCCTTGGAGGGAGCATATAAAGTAGTTTACTAATTCATTCATACACTTACCTCATTGGAGCTGAGTTTTAATTAGCAAAGGCTGGGATAGAAAAGTTAAAAAGACAGGAGGAACAACTTAGCGTTCCTGGGGCCTGCGGGGTAGGGGGGAAGGCTGTAAGCAGACGTTGTGTAATTGGGGTGTCCCATAGGAACAGATGGGGAAAATTAATATTGTCAGCTAAATTCACTGCATTTACAGACCCATCCTCTTGTTCAGATTCTTGCTGCGGCTCCTGATGAGCCTGGTGAGGCTGAGCACAATACACCCCCACCCCAACCTCGCCACCCCCCCAACATGGTCCCTGTACAAAGCCATCTATGCATGGACTGCCACATCCTTTGAATTCATGCAATACACCCTTCAGTATCTGGGAAATGACCTACAGCCTGGACACCTGAACAGAGATCTTTCTGCTACAGTGTGAACCCTGAATTCTATATGCCTGCTGGCCAGCTGAATACTGAAGAGCTTTAACCAGTGATGCCCCCCCCCAAACACACACACACACACATAAAACAAAACAAAACAAAACAAAACAACAAAACAAAACATTGTCCTTCAAACAATCTGTGAGCAAAATGTCCTGATCAGACATGAGAAGCAGGGACATTGAGGCTTATAGGCTCATAGTAAGAGTTGCAGAGATAGCTCATCAGAACCAGGCTTTCTGTGAGCTAGGACTGGGGCATCTCTGGGAAGTGGAAGCACTTGATTGCTGGGTGGTTGAACAGACCTGTGCCTTTTCTATGTATTCACTTGCTTTTTCATCCCTCTGTCAAAATACCTGAGAGAAAGGTCACTTTAAAAAGGAAAGACTTGGTTGCAGAGGTTTCAGTTTGTGATGGCTGGCTTTATAGTTTCTGAGCCTGTTATGAGACTGAACATCATGGTGGATGAGTATGGTGACTCAAAGCTGTCCCCTTCCTCATAGTCAGGAATCAGCGAGGGAGGAAAGCCATGCACATGATGTGCCCCTCAAAGGCCAGTCCTTAGTGACTTATTTCTTCCAGCCAGGCCCTACCCTGCCATTAATGCACAAATCTATCAGTGAATTAAGGCCACGACTAATTCTGAGCTCCTGTGATCCCATTTCTTCTCTGGACCTAGCCAAGGACAAAGCCTCCAGCACATAGCCTTTGGAGTTCTACTTTATATCCAAACCATCATGCCATGCAATAGGCTTCATGGGTTCCCTCCTGATAAGAGGACAGTGAGGGGAGACCTGGAGAAAGCAGGGCAGGCTCCCTGCAAGTGAGTGGGCCATTCTTCATGAGGCTCCACAAGCTGAACTGTGGATGAAGAGTGTTTGCTTCTGTTTACACAGAGAAGCCTTAAGTCGGTACTTTAACAAGCATGGGTAAGCCTATGCCAATTAGGGTTCAAACCTATACATTAGAATATTCCTGAGCCCACCCCTCAGCAATGGACAGAGTGGTCCCCTGTATTTAATAGGTGTTAAGTAACTGGTTCCTCTTACTGTTTCCTCCTCCCCCTCCCCCCCCTCCTCTTCCTCCTTCTCCTCCTCCCCCTCCTCCTCTTCTTCCTCCTCCTCTTCCTGTTCCTTCTCCTCATCCTCTTCCTCCTCTTCCTCTTCTTCTCTTCCTTCTTCTCCCTCTTTTCATCTTCTTCTCTTCTTCCTTCCTTTTCTTCTTCTAAGTATTCTTTTTCTTTATTGTAGAAAACCTTTATTAGACAGATATTCCATTGAAAAAATTTTCCCCTAGTCTCTCCTTGAGAAATTCAGAGGAAACTCTACTCTCTTCTCCTGTTTCGACTTACATTTTTATTTCAGACTCCAAATGCATACCTGAAGTAAATCAGGTGCAAGTGTGTGTGCTTCAGAACGGCTACAAGACTAGTGCAGTGCTCAGCCCTTAAGAGCCCTTACTTCTCTGGCAAAGGACTTGAGTTCAGTTCCCAGCATCCACCCAAGGAAGTTCACAACCGTCTGTAACTCCAGCTCCAAGGGATCTGATGACTCAGATGTCTGTGGTCACCTGCACTCAGGAGCACATACCCACACACAGACATACACATAAATTGAAAAGTAGAAAATAGAAAAAAATAAATTGAGAAAATAGACAACGAATGTAGAAATTCTGTGGTTCTTAACGCTGTCAGGTTTCAGGCTAGCATAAGAATCCTTTATCAGGTCTGAACCCTCAACTTAGAACCCAGAAACGCTGATAGCTGTCATAAGCTCATGTGTTTGAATTCTTGTTCCCTAGCTGGGACCTTTCCCTATTTGGGAAACACTGGGAAATATGGCTTTGTTGGAGGAGCTGAGGATGGGTGACTCATGCCTTCCCTTAGGTGCTCTCTGCTTCCCACATGTGGATCCAGATGTGAGCTCTCAGCTGTTCCTGCTCTCACACCTTCATCCCATCATCATGGCCTCTAGTCCTCTGCAACCATAAGCCCAATTAAACACTTTAAAAAAAATAAGCTACCTTGGTCATGGTATTTTATCACAGCAACAGAGAAGTCACTAACACCTGTTAAGATCTAAAAGAAAAGAAAAACAGATTAATAAGGTAGTAGATGCTATAAAGACAAGCAATTAATGTGAAAGAGGACACAGATGATGTGTGTGTGGGGGAGAGAGATCCAAAATAAAGATAAGACGTCAGAAGTCCATTCTGTGGCAGGAGAACAGGCTGGATTCATAGCAGGGGGCTCTGGGTTCAAATGCTTCCTCTTGTCCTCACCTACAGAGCCTGAAGTGCTCCCTGGACCTTCAGGATTCTTTTATATTATGTAGAGATCATCATAAAAGCCCTACAAAGTATTTATGTGGCATAAGTGGGCGAAGCTACTTGGCTCAAAAAAAAAAAAAAAAGAAAAAGAAAAAGCCTAGAAACGAGGTTTATTGGTGTAAGGAAGAAGGAGAGGAGCTTTAGGGAGTGTTCCAGTTACGTTTTCTGTTGCTGTGAAAAAAACACTGACCAAAGCAACTTGGGCTTAAAACTGTGTCCTTGGCTTCCACTTCCAAGTTATTGTCTGCTATCATCCAAGGCAGGAACTGAAGCAGAAACCCATGGAGGGACACAGCGTGCTGGCTCATTCTCTAGCTGGCTCATAGGGTCATGCTTAACTGGTTTTCTTAAACGGTTCAGGATCACTTGCCCAAGGGATAGTGCTGCCTATAGTGGACTGGGCCCTCCAGCGTTAATAGTTAATAAGCAGTCAGGATGGTTTTACCTAGACATGCCCAAAGGCCAATCTGATCCAGGAGATTTTTCAGTTGCAGTCTTCCCCTTCCCAGGTGAATCTAGGATATGTCAAGTTAACACACACACACTAACTAGCATGGGGTAGGGTTCAGGGGTGGGGGGCGAGCTGAATTCTTTGGCTGTTTGAAGTCAATAATCTCAAATCCAGGTCCTGAAATCATGGAATCTTCTTACTGTACATAGACTTGACTGCACCAGACTAATCTTAGGAGCCTAGAATAGAGTCTGGGATGTGTGGAGATGGATATTCTGGGGCTGGAGTGATTATGGTACTTCAGTGGACTCCGCTTGAAGATAACCCTCCCCACGATGTCATTCAGTTTAGAGTTCAGTGCTCCCTGCAAAGTCTCTATGGGAAAGTATCCTGTCTTCTCTCAAGAAGAAGTAATTCTTCCCCCCAAAGTCAGGTACTTCCATAAAGGAGACTTCTATGGACTCCTCCTCTTCTTTGTGACTTGCCATCTACCAGGGGCCAGTTAGAATGTAACTCAAAACACATGCTGCAAGCTTGTTTCTCTCTGCCTAAATCTGAGTTTAATAAAAAGTAGCAGTGAAGCATGTGTTTAAAATGAAGCAGTGCAGCTGGGGGCAGAGACTAAAAGGAAACAGGGCACTTTCTTAGTTGTGTCTTTCATTTTTCATGTGCAGAGAATTTTAAGACTCAATTGTTCCCTCCAAAGTTGTGGCCAAATCTGGGTAACTACCTATGTCCGGTCTTTATTTCCTATAGATAAACACTATATCGATACTGAGGGAACCAGTGTCCAAAGCTATAAATGTCCGTTAGCAAATTAAATAATTACCATCTTCTTTACATGTCGGTTGTCCAGGTTGATAATGTCAGGACTAGCAGAGAGCCACCTCAAGAGTGAACTAGGGCATTACGTAGTCAGATGTAGAAAGTGTTAAACCCTCTTGGATTGTGGCTCTGAATTTGTGAGGTCTAAATATCTTCAGGACCAACCAGATTCTTTGTCATTAATAGCTTCATTAAGAGCATCCATTTGTCACAAATCAGTGATTCATCTTGGGTTTATTATGGTGTGAATAAACTTGATTTATTGTTCTTGACTGAGTTATAAAGATGTAAAGAAGGAGAGATGTCTTGACGTAACTGTCTACCCCAAGTTGCATGTGGTTGTTTAAGAAGAGGGCCATGCCAGAACTGTGGGTTTTCATTGTTTTAAGAAAGTATTTGAAGCAAGGTAATGCTATAAAGAAAACAGAGTGACTGAGACATACTTTGTGAGACCCAAGAATATGGCACTGACATCTTTCTCAGTTCTAGAGATGCCTTTCTCGCTGTGACATCACAAGCAACACCTAGGAGCTCATGGCCAGTGCACAGAATGTCCCTGTGAGGCTGCTTTTTGATCCTCTTAAAAAGACACCAGGATTCTATCCCAAGACCGCTACTCAGATGACTGTCTAAACCCAATTAACACTCAAAGACACCACATAGTAAACTTGGTTCTACCACTTAATATCAGAGGGATAAACCACTGGGTGGCTTCATTTAAGAAATGTGTGTGTGTGTGATAGCAAGTGTGTTCTCTTACAACGAAGCCAGGGCTGCAAACTTTAAGCTGCTTTGGACTCATACATTCTTCCTATAATCCATTTTTTGCTCCTTGTTAGTCACATTGGGCAGCTATTCTCCTTACCCATACTTTCACCAAAATGGGCTTCAAGAAAGCATCCAGACAGAGCGTGGGACAGAGAACACCTTGTGAAGATTCTTCTTCCAAAAGTGTTAGCGTTGAAAAGCTTTCAGGACTCAAAGGGATGAATCACCCATGGCATATAACATTCTGTCAGATCCATATTCTAATTTGCCACTCACAGCAGTCTTGGGAAGAAAGTCTGTTTTGAACTCCACTTAAGAGATGCCGAAACCAAGGCTCATCTGAGGCAGTTGCTGAGAGCTGCCAAGCTGCAGGCCCTGGTTTTTTTCTTTATCCTTTCTAAGTACATGAACCAAGTACTTATCCCTGGTCAGAGACAGCAGGGAAAGACACCAATATGTTCCTGTTTCATTTTTACCTCATTGGTGACCAGATCTTTCCTGTTATTTGTGGTTGGTGTACTGGGGAAACTTTGAGGATAATATGGCATACTTTTCACACACATAACCATTTAGAGAGCAGCCAGAGGCCCCAAGCCTAGTTGAGATAAAGAACAAGTTATTTCACCCATAGGCTTTTGTCATTTCTTGCAAATGATTGTGTAAGTTCCCTAGCTGTCGCTATAAATCACAGGCTTGGTTTCCCTCTTCCTTCTGGTAATCAGACCTGTTACATTAGGAGTCAAGAAAACAGTGTAATGTCTGGTGAGGCGCTGTCCTCAGAGACAACCTGTGTTTTCTCTCATCCCTGTGCCTCCTTAGAGGCATCTGCTTCCTTAGAAACTCAATGGACCCCTGGCCTGTGGGTATGGAAGGAGGGGTGTGGTCTCTTGAAAGCCTATGCTAAGCATCTTCAGCTCTCATACACTCAATGAGATGAACGCTTTTTTCTTGGATGAAACCAGTCATGAGATGCGTGGACAGTGAGTCCTCTCTTTCCTCTGTTCCCTTACTTTGCCCCATAACAGAGGTTTTAAGTTCTCCATATCACCTGACACATGTTCATTTATGATTTGACCTTAAGGGACTGAAGAGGTGGTGCGGCATTTCAGAGCATCTGCTTCTCCTGCGGAGGGCCCAGTTTTGGTTCCCAGCACTCACATCAGGTAGTTCACAAACATTTGTAACTCCAGTTGCAGGGGATTTGAAGCCTTCTTCTGTGGGAAGGCAGAGACAGGGCCATCCCTGGAGCCCTCTGACCAGCAAGCCTAGCCAAACTGATAAATTCTGGGCTCAGTGAGATATATGTCCTGTTTCAAAAGTAACAAGGTTGAAAGCAGCTTTGGAAGATACTAAATATTGATCTATGAACTGCGAACATGTACATATGTGTGCAGGTACACACACAGCACACAGGCACACATATGCTCATACACACATACACAAGGCCCCCCACATGTATTTATGCCTCCTAAATACATAAAAATAATAAGGAAATATCAGTCTTACCTACAAGCTGTAAGTAATTTTTTTAATCTCTTGTAGATTGACAAATGATTCCAGTAATTTTTAGAACAAAGTTGATCAAAACACAAATGTATGCAACAACTTAATGAATAAATAGAGGTAGAAAATTTATCAGCAATTCATTGCTTAATGGGATATCTGGTTCTTTTTTTATTATTTCAGCTACTCACTGTTCAGTTACTATCAATAAAGGTCCAATATCAGTTCTATTAGAGTCTAACTTTAGCTTCTGTGCCGGAAATGCTGAGAGATGCTATCTACTGCGTATGTGATGGGAGTAACCAGGATTCTTTTAGAGCAGTGTTGCCTTTGTCTTTGAATTTTTGAACTATGTGCTAAAATGATCCACATGTGAACAGTGGTAGTGATCTGCCAGGGGCTAAATAGTTAGGCTTTTTTTTGTGCAAAACAAATAATTGCAGGCTATCTTGTGGTAGGCTTTGGCTATGTAGGGCTCCTGCTGTTACTGGGGAAACTGAGGTTCCCTTCGGGCATCCTTAGTCCCCTTAGTTAATTTAGGAACAGACGTGAGCAAAGCTCAATGACAATTTAATTGCAGTCAGAGAGAAAAACAATAGGAAGGCAAGCTGTCAATCTCAGCAGCTTCCAGAGGAAGGGAGATAGAGGGAAGAGAGGAAGGCAGAGCCTTCAGTTTGTGGAGGTTGTCAAGCAGCTGCATGGTAAAAGGAGCAGGGGCTTCAGAGAAAAGAGGGAAAGCCCAGAGTGGCAAGGAAAGCAAGCTTAGCCTTCCTACAGCAACCAAGCCACGTAAGGCAGCTCCATAGTGCTGCCTGCAGTGAGAAGGGCTTCAGTACATTCTCTCATTAAGGGGATGATAATGCTTCCCACCTCCTTTTGGTAGCTTGGAATGATAGTCTCCATCCAGGGCTAGAGATGACACTTAGAACCAAGCCCATAGAATTTTGAATGGCAGTAAATACTAAGGAAACAGGAGGTGGGACGAAAAGCCTCATTGGTCTGAGGCCACTGCCTTCCTGTGTGCCATGCTTGGTCTTTGGCTGTTTAATGCCACTTTGGAGGATGGTGGAGGCTTTGAGAGGTAGGATTTAAGGTGGAAAGTAGGGCAGTGGGTTGTAATAGGTCCCCATTGTTCTCATTTTTCTGACTTCTACAGTGCAGTAAAGAATTTCCACCCGATGTCACGTGATGCCCAAGCACGTGGAGTCAAGCACCATGGGCCAAGTCCTCTGTAGCATGAACAAAATATATCCTTTATCTCTTTCTTAAAGTTGTGTCTGCCAGGTATCGGGGCCCAAAGAATTTGATGGATTTTACCCCTGCCTTCCAGGAGCACTTGTTAATCATTCCGTTGAATAATTCGTTTTTTTCTGAATCTACATCCAAAAGAACTACCACAGAGACTGCAGAGATGGCTCAGTTGTTAAAAGCACTCACTAGGTTACCCAGACTCAAAAGGGCATACATGACAGGAGCCTAACATGGCTGTCCTCTAAGTGACTCTACTAGCAGTTGACTGAGACAGATGCAGATACTCACAGCCTAGCATTGGGCTGATGTCAGGGACCCCTATGGAAGAGGGAGGGGAAAGGATTGAAGAAGCTGAAGGGGATGGCGGCCCCATAGGAAGAACAACAGTGTCAACTAACCTGGACCCCTTGGGAGCTCTCAGAGACTAAGCCATCAACCAGAGAGCATACACAGGCTGGTCAGCTCCCCCTCCTCCACACATACTTAGCAGAGGACCAGTTGTCTGGCCTCAGTGGGAGAGTTTGCACCTAATAATACTGTAGAAACTTGATGCCCCAGGGAGGGGGGATACCTGGGGTGTGTCACCCTCTCAGAGTAGAAGTGGAGGGGAGGGGGAAAGAACTCTGCAAAAGGGGACTGGGAAGGGGGCAATGTTTGGGATATAAATAAATAAAATAATTAAAAAAAAAAAAAGAACACTCACTACCCTTGCAAAGGACTGGAGTTTAGTTCCCAGCACCCACATGACTGCTCACAACCACCTGCAACTCCAGTTCCAGGGGATCCAACATCCTCTTTTAGCTTCCTTAGACATTAGGTATGCACATGGTACACACACACACACACACACACGCCCGCATATATACATATACATATATATCAATAAAAATTGTTTAAAGTGTATCACAGTTATTAACAAACTATCATGGCACTAAAAATTACTACTTCCTCACATTGTGAGACACTGGTTAATATGTGTCTACTCCAAAGTATTGGCAATCCAGATAAACTGGCCATTTCATTCAGTCTTTTCCCGTCTGACAATGTTGCTACATAATTATGGAAAATGCTTTTATCATATCCCTTAAATACATATTCATCAAACCTTGTATCTGCAGATTTAGTGCATCGAGGGCATAGAAACTGTGCCCTAATTATCTTCATGATTTAATCAACCAGCCAAGTCAGATTTATTTTGTGTCAGAGAAAGTCTGATTCTGGTTTTCAATGAACACATCTTTCAGAATCCCCGTGAGAACCGTACCACTCCTGAATGTGAATTTTAGCATAGAGCTTGACTACAGTGAGATATAGGACGGGAGACTGACTCTGTCTCTGTCTCTGTCTCTGTCTCTGTCTCTCTGTCTCTCTCTCTCTCTCTCTCTCTCTCTCTCTCTCTCTCTCTCAATTTTGATGAGCAGGGCTTCAGTGAATGCAGGTGAGGTTTGGAATATACTTTTCTTGCCTCCGTGAACAAGCACTTCAAGGAAGGACTTTGGCTGACCACTCTAACAGGGAAAGAAAGAATTCCCCTTGACTGGGGGGCGGGGGCGGGGGCGGGGGCGGGGGTGGGCCCGGGGCGAGGGGCTGGAATGCACAGAGGCCTGGAGTTAGGAATTAGAGGGCCAGGAAACCATGCCCACTAGCTGCTTTCTTCCTCCTTTTGATCCTTTATGCACCCCACCAGGTGAGACAATCACAGTCAATTAAAAGAAGGCAACTGCCTTTCTCCTCTAACATCATAAAAAAAATAATACCGCCACACCTCACGGACAAACCACAAGTCAGTAACTACAAACCCCTAAGCTGACCAAAGATGTTGTTGGGTGTTTTAGAGGCTGTACCTTTATAAGCACATGTGCACACAAACATGCATAAATTTATGGTTGAAAGTGGAGTCCTGTGGTTTAAACTGGTGCAGACCTGGGTTTAATCATTCGTTTTCTTACTTTCTAATTTCTTTGTAGAAAGTGTGTGTGTGTGTGTGTGTGTGTGTGTGTGTGTGTGTGTGTGTATGTGTATGTTATACTATGGGGTTGTTGGATTAAATGTGATAATTTGAACATGCTTAGCTACATGCTTGGAACTCAGTAGTGGACATATGGAGAGGGGTGTAGATGGTACAGATACATATGGATATATAAATGTAAAAATTATTACATACTAGTCTTTTCTGCCAAACACTGCAAAACTTTGTTTAGGACAAGGGAATTGAATGTTTTTTAAATCTTTCCTGCCTTGTAAAACCTTTATGTAAAGGCTTTAGCCACTCCCCCAGACACTCCGCCCCTCCCCCCCAAACACACACACACACCTTTTTTTTCTACTCAAAGGCCTTGCTGCCTTCTGGGATCCTAAGCAACCTAACTGGCCAGTCTGTTTCCTATTTTACTCATTCCTTTTGATCTAATTCGCTTAAAATTAGCTAATTGCAAATGACTATGGGCTGGGACCCCAGAGACTAAACAAAAGGCACAGTCATTACGTATTCGGAATAAAAAAACAAATATTGTCATCCAGTCCTGTCCTGTCCCCATCCCCCAATATCCCTCCATTTCTTGGGTCCTCTTCTTTTGTGAGAAGTGTACTGCTCTGACTGGAAGTGAAATTGGGCCTTATCCAGACACTTTAATTCATTGGAGTGGTGGTCTCTTTCTTTATGACCCTGAACTCACTTCTAACATAGATATAGATAGATCTCCCTTGAATTTAATTTTGGACCCAGACCCATCCCATCTCTTATCGTGCTATAAGCAAGTGTTTTAATTTCATCAAGTATGTGTATCACAACAACACTAAGCAGTTGTCCTGGTTGGGGTGTAGTGGAGGCTCTTTCTGTTTGGAGTTGCTTCTGACAACTTGCTACAAGGCTGTGAGAGATATCAACTTCAAACGCCCAACTGCTGGATACGATGCTGCCCGTGGCATGGCTGCGGCACAGTGCACACAGTTACAGCATCTGCAACATTCTGCCTACTCCAATTCCAGAAAGGTTCTCAATTTATACTCCAACTCTGCGTAGACAGGAGAGTGTCAGTCTGCATAAGCCCTCGCTGACAACGGTCTCATCTGCCTTTTTATCTTTGCTAATTGGATGTGTTTTAAAGAGTATAAGGCCCCTTAGTTTGCATTTCTTTGATTGTAAGTGATGCTTGATACTCTTTATTTCTTTAGATTAAACAAAACTAGCAGTGTGGTGCACACAGGTATTTTCCTTCCTCGGTTACTGGTGTTATTTACTCTCAGTCCGATGTCTGTATCCATGTCGCTCTGTGGTAGAAGGCCTCATGTTCCCAGTTCAGCTTTCCTAAGGCATGCTAGGAGATTTAATCAGCAACTGACAGAGACAGTGGGGCGCGGCGTGCCCTCCATCTAGGTCCCTGTGGACTCTTCTCTTTGAATCTGCCTGCTGCTTCTCTGACAGGTGTACTTCTTAGCTCCAGAGACCTGGACCAGACAACCCTGAGCCCTCACTCTGTCTGATGTGCCTTGGGACTTTAGACGTTGCCAAAATACATATGGCCTAGAGAATGCAAAAGGTCACAGGATTATTTTTAGAGGGGACAGATAAGGCTCTGTTTTAAGCTTAAGGACTCTAATAAGACACTCTTTTTCTATTATTTGTTTGGTAGATATGTGGTCTTTTACTCTGTTTTGTCTCTCTGTGTCTATGTCTCTGTCTATCTTTCTGTCTTTCTCTGTGTTTCTGTCTCCCCTTCCATTATATACTTCTAGGACAAGAAGTAAATTCTATTAGTAATGAAATCAGATGTGTCCCAGGGAGTAAAGAACATCTCCTTTGCCAACCCAGAGGTCAAAGAGGATTTTTCTCTCTTTGCAAAGAGTTGAATATCTGTCTTGCTTGAGATCTCTTTACTCTGTGATCCTTAATGTGTGACATTGTCTTCCTCCTACCAATTGTCTTTATCCTAAATTTATTTTTTAATGAAGGGAAAAGATTTCGAAGAGAGAGACAGAGACAGAAACAGAGGAGACAGAGATTCAAAAAGACCAGGAACTTGAAAAGGTGACTGGTCAGTTAGATAAATATTTGTCTGCCCTTCATGGACACACATAAGACCACATGGTCGCCACGCCCCCGGCAAGTGTTTAAAGGAGGCAGATATGAATCGAGGATGTCTCTGAGTTTCAGAAGTCTGCCTCTCCCAGCTGCAGTCCTAGAGGAAGCCTGTATTCATAGATCCTCAATACAGCACCAGCGGGACCCTAATTAATGAGTTTGTTTGTTCTTCTTGCCAGCTGGGTACCAAAAGCATTGTCTAGTCTCTAGCCAGTGTGTGTGTGTGTGTGTGTGTGTGTGTGTGTGTGTGTGTGTGGTGTTTGGATTTGGAATTCCTAGATCTCAAAGAGATCAGCCAGTTCTTACAGCCTCCGCTGCCCCTCAAGAATTAGTCTAAAAGGTGGAGACATTTTCTTAAAATGGCTAATAACCAGAAACACCCTTTTTGTTTTCAGGGAAGGGGAGGGGTGCACATATTATAGCCTGTCATGATGATGGATAAGATTGTTAGCCAGTTACATCCTTGTGTTTTCAAGTGACTTACAGAAAGCCAGTTTGGTGACATTGGGAGGCTGCTGGGGAATGACTTGCTTGCAAAAGATTAGATCTCCAGCTGGAAGATGCTCTGGATAAAGTGAGCCGTGGGCCGAGGGGTCCCTAATTCCCCAGTAGGCTGCCTTGGGAGACACCACTGTATTCCCTTCCTTCAATATGCTACAAGCCCTTTAATCTCTGGATTGCATTGTTTTAGCACAGAGCAAGGCTCCTCCAAACCCAGGATTAAATTAGGAGAAATCCCCCTGCTGCTTCTATTGAATTGAGTTAATATAATGAGTTTATTGTTAAATTAAACAAAATGAAACTTGCCATGTGGAAGAAATATGGCTGACATCACAGTGGGATGCTGGTTTGGTTTGTGGGTTTTTTTTTTTCTTTTGTTTTTTCTCTCCCCTACCCCTTCCCACCTTGCCTCTGAACTGCTCAGAGGTGGCTTTTTGGCTCTGATGTTCCAAGGCCCACATTCTGACTCTGCATCCCAAGGGACATGAGAGCTGACAGTTAGGGCCAGCACTTCAAGCAAAGAGAAAACATGAGCTGTACTTGGTGGTGGGATAAAGTAAGTCTATTTTTGAGAACTCTGCCTTCAAAGAGGCTGATCTGTTAACACATAGACAGGTGCCTATTTCCCTCCCCTGGGGGAGAATCTACAGGACACCTCTGCACTGAAAGAGTTAACTCCATGGCAAGCTAACTCAGTGTAGCACAATGGCAACTTCCTTCTTTTGACTGTAAGACCCAAATGCTTTGTCAGCCTCTTGCAGCCCAAGTCATACACAGCCATGAAGTGGATCGTTATTGCCATGCTGTTTCTAAAAGGAAAGCTGGACTCCGAGTTGACTTATTAAGATTTTTCTAGAACATAGTTGTCCCCTTCCCTTGGCTCAGCACTCAGTTTCCAAAGCATTGTTTTCTTCCTTGATTTACATGATGCCTGGGCATTGATCATCATTAACCCAGCATTGATAGACAAAGGGATCTCACTTGGTAGTCAGGCAAACCAGAGTCCGGTGTTGGGTGAATCTTCTAGAATGCACTGGATAAGGTTTTTGTCTGTATGGAATACTTTAAGTTTCTCCACTGGGGAAGGTCTTGGTTTGGTTTGGGTTTTTTGATGTTGATGTTGTTCCTTCAAATAATTATCTTAAGCTCAGAAGCCACCTGGAACAAGCTTCAAACTAAAGCTGAGGAAACAGAGGTTAAAGAAGTGAGAGGTTTATATGGTGCGTATCTCTCCAGACCTCCTGAGTCCCTGGCTGCCAGAGGTCCACATGATTCTCTTCTCTCCCATCTCATGTTCCCAAACCTCTCATAAGAGTTTGGTGATGTATTTAGCAACAGTATCACGTGGCCTTTGCCTTTCCTTCTCTGTCCTCTGACAAGCCGCTCTTTACCCAACTCTCCCCCACCAGATTTTTCATCAGTCAGCCAGTTATCGATTCCTTATCCATTTCGCCCTCGACTTTGCCACGCTCAGAGCGTTTGCTGACATCATCTGCTCCACTTACCCCCACATCATCACCTTTGAGCTGAGATCTGGAACTTTCTTTGATGTCATCAGACTTGTCTTACCCTGACTTTGTTTCCCTTCTGGGATATTCTCTTGGGTATGATATCAATCCCTACCTTAGTGTCTCATTAACATTTCTTGACTAGACACCTAAGACAACTTAATGCCTAGGCTCTGAAATGTGTATAGCTAATGCCTCAAAATGCCCAGTTAACCTTATGTAAACCTGTATCAGCTACAGGGTACGCTGGTGAAAGTGAGATTGGGTAAAACAAACATTCCCATTTAGTAAAAGGAGCGTGTTCTTGTCATCATCATCAAGAAATTCTAACCATCAGATGTGTTTTCCAGAAAGATCTTCTTTAGTTAATAATTTCAGGGGGGAAAAAAACCTAATGCTAAGTATAACCCATAATTTTACATCTGTTAAGTGATTTGAACTGTAAAATGTTAACATTCAAAAAAAAAGTTTGCCTTTCCAGCTGTTGATCCTCCCTAAAGAGTTGCAGTTGGCATGCAGGACATCTCTCTGGCAGGCTCACAGAAGCTCTGTGTGCAGGACGCCTCTGTCTTTCTAGCAGGCTCCAGGAAGTTCTATTTTGATGCCTTCCGGGGGCAGGGTAAGTTTTTGTACATAATTCAGCTGCTTTCGCTTCCTTTTAATGTACAAAGTCTGGTTAGAATTTACCTCCGTTTACTGCTTTACTTGGAATAGCCAGGTTGTGTTGTCCTCGGTACTATGAAGTGGGGGCTACTTTGAAGCTGGAAGGAAGCAGGACCTTCCCGTACCCATTCCCTATCCCCCACTTTTGCCAGTAGTGTAAGACTCCCCTTCCCTTCTTGCCCACATGCACAAACTAGCCCTCGGCCCTCACAGACAGATGGGCAGGAAGTCTTGAGACTGCAGAAGGGACCTGGCTGGCTCAAGTTCCAGCATATATGTGGGGGAAGAAAGAAAGAGCATACGTACAGCCTAGTTTTTAGCTTCCACTGTGGTGAACACCTCCCTGTACGGTGTGCGCATGTAAGTCCCTGAGCCTCAGAGGAGGGCTACCATTCATGCATGCAAACTATGAGGGGGTGGCACTCAGGTGTCGGGGGAGGACAGATATTCTAAATGTGTGAGCTGCCTTTGGGGGAACATGCCTCAGTGGCAGTGTGCTCCCCGTTTATTTGAGAACCCTGTCTTTACACACACTCTCTGGGAGCCCTCACAGAGCGTTCTAGTGGAGCCCTGTATGCTGTGAGAATAATTTTTTTCCATCAAACAGTGAGGGGTTTTAATTGCTCAGCAGCCATTTCTCAATGTAAATTATTTTTCATTCCAGGGGTCCATAGAAGATTTAATTTGAAAGAGAATTCTACTGCTTAAGAAAGCATCTTCTTGGTAGCCACCACATGGTGACTTTGAATCTTTCGTCTAGCTCCAGGAGACTGTAAATAACTATAGCAGAATCCAGTGTGGCTGGTTATCACATTTGGAGTCCCCCAGTCCCCCTGAAATCAGCCCAGGCTTACTATCCACAGCCCATCCAAGAATTGTCCTCCCCATAGACTGGGGACCGCGAAATCTCCAAACTGGCCCTTCTTTCTCTGGGCTACCCACGGTGCTTTCTTATCATCCTGTTTCTCTCACCAAAGGGATGAGCTGAGCTTTGTCATGCTCAGCTCTCCTAGTGTGTCCAGGGTTCTCCAGTGTGAGCAGAGGCTCTGTGCAGATGGAAACAAGCTCAGGGAGATGTGTAGGGTCTACCAAAGGCACTGAAGCACCTTGGCCTCATGTGCTGGAGGAATACACATGAGGGAACTTGGCCTAGTAGAAGCCCCCAAAGTCAAGCCAACCAACTTCTAGGCCTAACCTCTCCTATAAGATGCTGAGAGACCAGCGGAGCAGCACCCAGCAGATCTTCTTAATTCTATACATAAGCAGGGAGTCTCCCATCGTTAGTGTGGCTGTTGAGGACCAAATCATTGTACCAGCAATTGCACACATGCATGCTCACACACACACACACACACATCACTCCTCATTCTTTCCATGGAAGGTCAAGAATATGATCTTTAGTTAAGCAGGCAAAGTGGTATCCATGGTATTGTAGCTCCTTCTTCCTTTTCTCTGGCATTTCTCAAAGTTATAGAGGAGAGGGTAATTTGTCCAATGAAGCAAACATTAAGCTTCATTGATAGGGAGTGTAAATTCATGCTAATAAAAATGTCCCTCAGTGTCTTCCATTCTAGGGATGGAAGGCTGAGATAATAGGAACTATGAATCTGGTCTTTTTAAATGCAAACTATTATGCAGAATTTATCTATAAGTGTATTTTAAGAAGATAAACATTCAGTGCTCAAGTCTAGCACTGGATTATCTTGTTTTTAAATACATATTTATTTGAATAGCAATGACTCTTGGAAAAATATATTTTTTTGGAGATGATTTTAATCTTAATAAAGGTATTGCTTTCTAGAAGCTGGTAAAAGTTATAACTGTCATATTTGCTTTAATATTTTTAGTAGATGATGCCATTTAAATAAATAAAACATACATACAGACAGACAGACACACACTCGTGCACACACACACACATACACACAGAGTTGGGGGTGAAGGGAGACCTTAAAGACTCATGCCTGGCATATTGAAACACTAGATGGATGTCAATGTCAATAAACTATTTTCCTTTTCTGAACATCATTAAGAAAATATTTATTTCGCTCTTATGTGTATAGTTGTGTCTGAGTGTATTTACATGCAAAGTAAGTACTTGCAGAAGCCTGCAGAGGTCAGAAGGGGCATCAGATCCCTGGACCTGGAGTCACAGAAGGTGGTAAGCTACACCAGTTATTAACTATTGAACCAATAAAGGGCTTTCTTCTCAAAACCACAAAGACCCAGATTGATATATAAGGTATATAAGATATAATGCATAGTAGTGTGTGTTATAATCCCAGTGCTGTACAGAGAGAGATGGATGGGTCCTGTGGACTTACTACACAGCCAGTCTAACCTAGCTAGCAAACTCCAAGCCAATGAGAGATCCTTTCTCAAAAAAACAAGAGACATGGAACCCGAGGAACAACAAAGTTGATTCCCATCCTCAGGAGTAGATCCCATAATTCAATGCCTGTTCACTTCCAAATTTCTATCACTCTCTTTCTATTTCAAACAAATGAGCTCACATCACATAAGTAAGTATAGTCAAAAATACCAACATGTTGCCTTCTCTTCTGGGTACCCAACTAACACTTTAAATCAAGATCATTGAGGACAACTGCTTCACACAATCAGCTTACTTTTACATGAGAAGAAAAATTAATTGGCCTGAGGAAGAGTTCAATTCCTGCACCCATAATAAAAGCAGCTCATGGGATGTCCTTGTAATCCTAGCATTGGAAGCCAGAGACAGATTGTTAGGCTTCGGTGGCCAGCCAGCCTAGACTACTTGGTAAGTTCCAGGCTAAGAAGAAAACTTTTCTCAGAAATAAACGAGGCAGACAGTATCTAGTGGGATAACACTAGAGATTGTCCTCTGGCCCCCATCTACACTGTATACCTGCACACACACCACATGAGCACATGCAAAAACTGTAATCTAATAATTAGCTCTATTGCTTCCTTCTCTCCCATAAAACCCTTTTGAATGTACCCTGTATTTTGTCAGCTCCGAAAAAGCTCATTTGTGGATAG
This sequence comes from Mus caroli, assembly GCF_978045245.1. NCBI lineage: Eukaryota > Metazoa > Chordata > Mammalia > Rodentia > Muridae > Mus > Mus caroli. The sequence goes on from NW_028227266.1 coordinate 67,569,378, forward strand.
TTTAGAATTACTTTTGAATCATTTGAAAGTATCTTTTCTATAAGGCATCCGATACAGCAACAGAAGGTGTGTGTCTCCTGTGTGTTTTCAAAGTAGCTGCCCCTAAGACTAATCTGCTGAAGACTTCAGTGTTGCTGAAATCTAAGCCCTTAAATCCTCAGACCTTTGTGCAGGTATAATTAACATCCAAATAAATACACCGATGAGATATTAAGTGTGCAGTGCAATGAGCTTGCAATGAATGTAGACAACTGTCTACATCTGTATGAGCGCTAAATTAAGCAAGAGACAGAATGCGTCAACCCTCTAGGTGCTCTCCCCTGCAGAGGGCTCCCTTTGATATCTTCCTGCCTCATATTGGTTCTCTTTATTTCATTATCAAATGTTGAAAAGGGCAAAATGCAGTAAGTAGGGAAATGGCTCTTCACTTTGAACTTGACTCAGAATATTGATTGCTTTCCTTAGAGTGAATGGCCAGAACTACACTCTTCCTCACTTTGGGGACAGGATTCTGTGTCAGTCGATGGTTGTGGCATGTTCTTCGATGTTACAACTTACCCAGCAGGCTTCTTTGTCTTGTGGGGAAGCTCCCAAGTATGTGAGAAGAAGTCCACACTCAGGCCATCTAGGAGGACTTGAACTGGATCATGAGACCTGGGATGCTGACATTGAGGAGCGGGGTCCCTGTACCATAGACTTCTGACCCAGTGGGGGAAGAAAGCCCCAGCAGTTGAAGGAAAGAGGCTTGTCAGTGGGAAGATGAAGAAGGAGGAGACAGCCACAGAAGAAGGTCCCTTCTCAAAGGTCTCTTCTATCATAGCAGGGTCTAAAGAGAGAGGGCTTGGCAAGATTCTCGCCAGGATACTCTATATAGTCCCAACAAACCAAGCAAACTCAACTCCCATGCTGGAAGCAGCACACATTACCATCACCCCCCCCCCCCCGCTCCCCAACACACACACACACACACACACACACGTCCCCACGCCTCTGTCCCTGGACTGCTAACAACCAGCTCAAATTGGCTGATTTCCCCACGTTTGTCATGGAGCCAGCTGCACTGCCTCAGCTGAGCATCTGTAGAAAGAAAAGCAAAGAACCAGGAAGAGAAAAAAAGACACTTTCAAGTCATTCTTCTTCTTCATTTCCCTATTCTCTGCCCCGCCCCCGCAGGCTCCACTGCCGTGCCTCTTCGTCGTGTTCTTTATTTAAAAACTCTTTTTATAACAATCTTTCCCTTTATGTGGCGAGAGCCCCTGGCATCCTTCCAGTGACCTGTCTGCAGAGAGATACTCCTCCCTCCTAATTAGGCCTTTCTTACCCCACTTCCGCCCTTCCTTCTCTTTCTCTCCCTTTTAAAGCTTCCGGCCCTTGACACTCTGAAGCCCCAGTGGACTAACCACACTTGCTAAAATGAAGGGTCCTCAAAAAGGTGATGGAGTTGGCTTTTTCAAGGAACCCTGAAGTTCACACAGATCCATGATTACAGTGGACCAGGGTACCTGGTGATGCCAAAATAAGATGTCTTCATCCCAATTGTAGATTCACATGCACTCCCCTATACTTGGACCACTTCATGTGTGGATCCTTGTAGATATAAACCATCATTTCTGGGCTATGTTTTTGTAGGTTTGGGGGCAGAAGGGTAGGATCCTGTGCTGTCCCGTTGAGATGATGGAAGGAGCTAGAATCTCCGGGTAAGAGAGCCAGGGATGGAATCAAGACAGGATGATGGACCTAGACACCATTCTCCAGGAGCTTGTGAACCAGTTGTCACAAAGCAAATAGTGTTTGATGCTTGAGAAAGAAGGTGTGGATCTTCTGATCTGCAGAAAGGGTGGACTTAACATCATCTCTCTTCTATGTAAGTAGCTCTATTAAGTAGGATTTGAAGTAGCTCAGTCAGTATTAGCTACTTTCCCTACTGCTATGACAACATATCTAATGAAAGTAGTTTAAGGAAGTAAGGGTTTATTTGGACTCCCAGGGTGAGTGTATACTCTGTCATGGCTGGAAGTCATGGCTGTGCCACAATTCACCTCGCCCAGAAAATCCCTCACAGGAACGCTCTGGGGCGTCTCTTGAGTGATTCTTCATCTCGTCAAACTGATAATTAATATTAACCTCCATGGGTACCCCATGCACCTCTCACACTTACATATAATTTCCACTTTAACAGTGTTGGGAGGTGGGTCCTGTAACTTGTCATGACTAGATTAATATCGTCATTGCAGTTATGGATTTCTGACAAAAGGAGAGCTCAGGTCTTCCTCCACTTGTCCTCTTAACCTTTGCACTCGGACCTGGTGCAGTAAGATTTCTACCATGGGAAAGATCTAGAACGTCCATTCTAGACACCCGCTTCCATAGCAGCGAGCCACCTTAGCTAAGGTTTACCAACGACCCCTTCAGTGGGGTTCTGTAATAGTGCACAAACCAATGATGTCGCAGTTCCTTTGAAGAGAGTCTCTCCTGGACATGATGGTGCTTGCCTGTAATCTTAGCACTCAGGAAGCAGAGGCAGGAGGTCTCTTAGTGATCGCCCTGTATTCTACAAGCTAAAGGCCTGAGCCAAAAGCAGTGTGGTCATGGAAGTCTTCAGAACACCAGAGGAAATGAGGTGCTTTTGGACCTTCTCCATCAGGGCCTGCACTGCTCGCTCGGTCCTGATGCTTTGCGTAGATCCCACCAATGCTGCCTGAGTCTGATAATGACCTTTATTGACCTCTAATGAAGCTCTTGCAAATAAGCCTGTCTGTTCAGAATGGACTTACACAAACACTGTTTTTCATTTTTGTTTTTGTTTCTGTGTTTGGTTTTTTTTTTTTTTACATCAGATTGTTTTCTTAATTGACTTCAGTGTTATCATGTGTCCCTACCGAGCTCATGTCAGTTGAAGGTGACAAGGCACTGATTTTTCTTTCATGGGCTTTAGCTATTTTATTTGTTACTGTGCATGCTGGTGGATGGTGGTAATATCTGTGTGATGTGCATGTGGAGGCCAGAGCAGGGCACTGCTCAGTCTCTACTGCTCTCCCCTTAGTGCCTTGAGGCAGGATCTCACCTTGAAGCGGAGGCCTGCAGTTTCCTCTAGCCTTGTTGGCCATTGAGCCCTTAGGGCCCACTCATCTCTGCCCACTATTGTTTGAATTACAGATGCGTCTTGGTCCTGCGTGATGAACAGCATGGCGAGCTGGATGAAGTTTCCTCAGGAATCCTGACCTGTCTGTGCACTTGATTTTTTAAACTTATTTTTCTAAGATTTTTTTAAATTTGAAATTATGTGTATGTGAGTACAGGTGTCTCAAAGGCTAGAAGAGGGTGCTGAAACTGGAGTAACAAACAGGTGTGTGCCATCTGGCATGGGTATTGGGAAATGAACTCGGTCAGGTCCTCCATGAGAACAGTTAAGAGCTCTTAACCACTGAGCCATCTCTCTAGCAGCATCGGTGTCCTTCTGCACGACTGAAGTTATCTCAAGATAGAAACCACTTTCCCTTTCCTCTCTAACTTGTATGGATATCTCTTAGGAGTTCTGTGACATCTCCTTTTGTTTTCTATGGAAATATTTTACTGAAATGCCAGGCTGTCAGAGAGCAGCCAGATGAATTACAAACATGTGTCCCACATCCAGTCCAACACCAGAGGGGCCAACGCTGCTGCAGCGGTTTTAAATCTGTCACGGGCAAGTGGAATCCTTCTCCGTAAGCATATAACGTTTTCCGTCCACACCCTCCTAGGAACAGGACCCTGCACGATGGCTCTTCACCCTGCCTCGGACTGAGATGGATCACTGGCAAAGGGAGAGGTCAAGGTTAAGGTGGAGATGTTAGAAAAGGTTGCCAAAGCCAGATGCTCTGGGTGTGTGGATTGTTCTGGAAGGTTGTGTTTGAAGTTTGAAGTTGCGTCTGCAGATTTGATCTGTGGAAGTCTATGAGCTGGGTTTGCTACAACAGCATTTCAACTCCTACAAAGTTTTTTTTTTCTTTTTCTTTTTTTCCCTCTCTAGGCACATGGTTGCAGATGGTTGACCAATTTGTTGTGGGATTAGTGGCTTTGGATTAAACCTTCTGGCGAGGCCTTGATTTATGTGCATTTGACACTGTTAACTTTATTCCTCTTTATCCATCTGGCAGTGCCTCGTTTCTTCATGTGGAGCTATGCATTATATTAAAGCATAGGTCTTCAAGCTGTAAGTGCTCAGGTGTCTTCTTCCTAGAAGCTGAGATGCTAACAGCCCTGAGCAGCAAAAGTCCCTGGCATCTGAATGAAAAACCTCTAAGGCTCTTGCTTCCTTCACTCTAGCTCCATTCTTAGCCAGAAGCATGCACAACTCCTCAGAGCCCCGTTTCTCCCTGTTTACCATGCTTTCCTTTCGTCTCCCGTACCCCAAACTTAGCCCATCTCTGTCCCATTGGCTCCTTGCTTGGAACCCTGTTATTTACCACTAAGGTTTCATTTAAAGCATATGTTATGACACTTATAACATATAAAAAATTGTGTGTATGCAACGCGTGTATGTCTACGTGTCGGTATGAGTGTGTGAGTGGAGTGCATTAGAGGCCAGAAGAGGGCATCCAATTCTCTGGAGCTGGAGTAACATTAACTTGTGAGCCACCAGATGCATTCTGGGAATTGAAATCTGACCCTCCATCAGAGCAGAAAGTGCTCTTGGCCACAGCGTCATCTCTCCAGTCCCTACTTACAATAGTTTTATACTGGCTCCGTTCACCTAACACCATGTTATATCTGGTTTTCCTGAGGACATAAGACTTGATTTTATTTACTTACAATAATTTTTTTAATGTTTTATTTGTTAGATATTTAGGCTGTGACTGGTGGCTTTTGCTCATTTGGTTTTATACCATTTTAAGTGACATTTTATGTTTTTAAAACGTTGTCATCCTGTTATTCCATTTGTTTTCACCACTAGGGCCATTTTTATCAAGAAAAATTCTTATGTATGATACAAATCTCTTGAAGGTTTTAGGACTTTGAATATGTATGCCTTGTCAGTATAAATCATGTGTGTGTCGAAAATGGCCTAGAAACTTCCTCCCTTGTCCTCTGTAATCTTGTGCCTATAGCATCCACGAACATCCAAGCGGAGGAGGTGGGATGCAGCTTCGCTGGGTATTCGCTTGCTGAGTAAGCCAGAAGCCCTGGAGTCAGGCCTATAAATCTAGCACTCCGGAGGTAGGGTGGGGGGACCAAGTTCAAGGCCATCCCCTACTCCATTGCAAGTGTGAGGTCATTTGGGGTTACATGAAACTCTGACCTTCTCCAAAGATCGATTTAAAAAAGAAAAAAGGAAAGAGGGAGGGAAGGAAGGAGGGGGAAGGGAAGGAAGGGAAGGTTTGTCACTGACTTGGACGGGAAAGGAAAAATTAAAGAAAACCTACAAATTCTTCCACCTAGACTACAGGTTTTTAGCAAGCCCCACCTTCTCTGTTCTGTCTGTGATGTCTATGACAGACATTTGTTCATTCAGGCCTTCGACAAGCTCAGCTTCACCTTTGGGGTTTTTCCTTTGATGCCAGGCTAGAAGCTGGTCGGTGGAGTTCTTCCCACTTGGCTGAAGAAGACTGGGATGATGCTATCAGAACCTAAAACTCTGCTTTTCTTCCTGGCGACTGGGTTTCGAGTTCGTTCTGAACAATTTCACTTTTACAGTTTGCATCAAGTCATTACCGAATGAATGGAAATGGCGTGGCTCATGCTAATTCACACAGCAGTTGTTAAGCATTCCAATAAATACCTACCGCCTGGCTAGGAACAGCCCAGGAAGTAGAGACAGGGAGAATCACTCAACTTGGTTGTTAGTAACCTCCCTTTAGCTCAGCAGATCAAAGGTTTGTAAGTTTTCTCCTGCCTGCGTTCTATTTCAAGATTCTATTCAGCTTTTATGCTTTCCAGTACCCAGTAACTGCTATGGTATGCAAGCACACATTAAAATGATGGCCCATGTACCTTTGTTGGCAAGATGCCCTCCCCATGTGGGTGTGCAGGGAGACAGAATCCTTATGCAGGTGTGTGTGTGAGAATAGCTGTGTAATTGTGTGTTTTGCAAACTTTATCTATTGCTTCATTTAGAGGCAATCCTGGCTCTTCTAGAGCTCGCCAGTCTCCATTGTTGGGGATGCAGGTATTGGCTATTTGACCAGCCATCTCTAATCCAGAAATAATTGGTGTTGATAGAGTTGCACTATTTATAAATACTTTGTAGGATTCCCAATTATAGTTTACATTTTATTTTGTTTTTACAGTTACTTGCAAAGAGCACTAGCGTAGAAGTTTGCCCATTTTCGCCTCCTTAATGAGTGAGTTACCGCCCAATCATTGTGCCAAACAAGTATAGTTGTATCTTTTAAAAAATGGCCAATTAAAAAAAATCACATGCAAGCCCTCTAATTCCAAAGTATTCTAATGCTTTTATACTATTAATTGTGAAGTTAAAATTTCATTTATTATCTCATTAAGCCTCCCAAGTACATAAACTCGGCAGCAGGGCATAAGCAGAGCTTCGTAAAACAGAAGTTATATTTGATCTAACAAGATAGAAGTCTGTTGCTATTGATTTGCCTGGGAAACAAAAAATCTCAGATCTCAGCAGGCGCCAAATGAAACTACTGGATCCATGAGTTCACATTAGCACAATTAATCACACGACCTCGGGCTGTTTGAGTTGAGGTTAGAAGTCGGTAATCTCTTACAAAAATAATTATTTGGTGAATTTTAGCCCAAGCAACTCCAGGGGCTATAGGATGGAGACAGGGATCAGAGGCTCCCTAGGCTGGGTTCTAATCTTGGCCTTACCATGAACAAGCTAAGACAGCCTGGGCGGGAGCCTCACCCCTACCTACCTCAGTTTCCATGCCTTCAAGCAGGCTGAAAGCACCGGTTCTCCCTGAGGTATGCATGCAGCAGAGATGAAAAGATGTGTTTGTGTCCACACAGAAAGGAGTGGACAAATGGAGCAAGAGGTAGACATGGTTCGGGTTCAGGTTCAGGTCAGCTGATACACAGGTGTGCAAGAGGTGACAGGCAGGGTGGAATCAGCTTTGGCGATGAAGAATGAAGTATCACGGCAAGTCACAGCGTGAATGAGCTTCACAGGCTATTAAGCTAAACGAAAGCCGCCGAAGAACAAGGTTGATGTACGGTGTGGTCGCTTTGTTTCTACGCAGCCAGAGTTGGGTGGATGCAGATAGATAAAGCAGGCTGATAGTTACTAGGAGATTAACAGAGGACAGGGCTACAACAGGAAATACTTTACACTACATCATTTCCAACCCATAAGGAGCTGATTGCAAAATGACCCTTGGTGCCCCGGAATTGTGAGGTTTTTATTTGTGAGCATCTGAACATACAGATGTGGTCACCAAGTAATTGCTATTGTAAGATGTAGCTCCTTATGACACAGTTCAACGTATCTGTTTGAGACAAGGGCTCTCACCGACCTGGAACTTGCCACATAGGCTAGGCTGACTGGCCAGGTTAGCCTAAGGATCCCCTTATCTCTGCCTCCTCAGTCCTGGGACTAGAAGTATGTGTCACCATGACTGTTTTTTTTTTTTTTTTAAAAACAAAACCAAAACCACATGTGTTCTGGGATTGAATTTAGGTACTTCCGCTCAAAGAACAGACACGTTAGCATTGTGCTATCAAGCCCGCCTGAACTGTGTACTTTACAGTGCTTGTATGCGTAGTGAATTTTACTTCTATAAAAATAAAGGTAAATTTAAACTAAAAAAAGAACTAGGGCTGGTGAGATGGCTCAGTGGGTAAGAGTACCCGACTGCTCTTCCAAAGGTCCAGAGTTCAAATTCCAGAGTTCAAATCCCAGCAACCACATGGTGGCTAACAACCATCCATAACGAGATCTGGCGCCCTCTTCTGGGGTGTCTGAAGACAGCTACAGTGTACTTACACATAATAAATCTTAAAAAAAAAAAAAAAAAAAACCAAAAAACAAAACAAAAACAAAAAAACAAAACAAAACAAAACAAAAAAAAACAAAAACTAGTTACTAGGGTTAAACTAGTGTTATAGACAGTAGGTCTCAAAAGTCACCGTCCTTTCTTTATCCTGTCTTTCTCGATCTCCTTTTCCAGTTCAATCTCCCTTTCCAGTTCTGCGTGACTCCATCCTTCTCTTAAGGTTCAAGAATGATACCATAGTGATTCCAGCTGAAAGGCGGGTGGGAGTGATAGAGGTGGGGACGCAAAGGTTGCTGGGCAGCTGCAGCTCTGGCTGTGATGGTCACTGTGGACACCCTTGTGTAGTCACTTGTGCATTTATTTGTCAAGAGTGTGCTAAGTGACCTGTGCACAACTCGGGGTCCCTGGAAGCACCTGTCTCGTCTCCAGTGCTTCATCCCGGGCAGGCATTTCCCTGGGAGCCATCAGGGCATCATTCTGTTCCTCTAACTACAGAGGATTTCTTGGTGGATGGGTGTTAGTCAGTGAAGCAAGAGTTCTGTCCTCGGCTTATGATGTGTGTATTTATCCTAATGGAAGGAAAAATAGAACAACAAAGCCCTGAAAGGGTCCACCCCTGGGCTGAACAACCAGTCACTTCCTGAGCTGAGTGGGGGTCCCTGGCTTCTGACCCATGTGGTAACCCACTGAGGTCCTGAAACCTCACTTGGAACTGCCCTGCCTATAGCATGAAATGGCTGATGGTGGTGATCTCTTGCTTCTGATTTCCCAAGCCAAGAGGCATTAAGACTTCTTCCAGTTGCTGGGGTGATGTAATCTATCATCTGCCTGGGGAGTGCCCCTCCCCCAGTCCTCCTTCTGACTCATCAGACCCGCTTTGAGTTCTGTTTACTATCATGTTTACTACCTTACTGTTTCCTGCTTGCCATGGTTGGTCTTCACTAGCAACCTGACAGTGTTTAGAATCTCCATGAAAAAGTGCCTCTGGGTGTGTCTGTTGAGGGTGAGGAGCGATTTCCAGAGAGGTTTAACTGGGAATGGAAGGGCCACCATGAATGTGAATGGCACCACTCCAGGGGGTGGCAGAGGGAGGTTCCATACCGAATAAGAAGGAGAGGAAGTTGAGTACCAACCACCATTGCTCTTGGTCTCCTAACTGTGCATTCAATGTAACCAACCACCTCATGCTCTTGCAGTTATGCCTTCCCCGATGTGATGGGCTATACTCAGAAACCATCAGGCAAAATAAACCCACCCTTCCTTCCTTCTTTCCTTCCTTCCTTCCTTCCTTAAGTTGCTTTTGTAGAGTATTTTATTCCAGCAATGAGAAAAGGAACAAGCACAGTTTGCCACACAAAACCTGCTCAGCTCACTCACTACCTGGGAGCTTAGGTGAGGGCAGAGGCTGAGCCTGCGTGGGTAATCGTGTTTTGGGATGGGGCAGTGGGCAGAGATACAGTAAAGACCCTGTGCAGTTCAACTGGAGCTGCAGCAAGCCTGTCAATCTGCAGCTTCTCTGAAGGACCCAGGGTCATGACCACAGTGACAATTAGTGGTTTTGTGATCTCCAGGCCTCTAGATCGTGGCCTTGATTTCTTAATAGACTAGAAGTATCCTCTTCACAGGACTCGTTGGAGAACAGAATCAAAGTAACCCAAATGGTCTCCAGACACACACAGAGAGTGATGGGTTCTCTGCTTTGAGGAGGGAGGGCTGTCTCCTTGTCCTCAAGGACTCTGGGGAGGCAAGCTGGAAAATCCTGTAGTAGTTTCCAGGTTACCCATACCCTGAAGGGCACAGTTGTGGAGAAGGGGATCCAGAGGTGGCAGGAGCCATGGAATTATAATGCCCGCCAGTTTTGAGCTTCTTAGTCCTTGTGGTAACAACATTGTGTAATGGAACATCTGTTGAGCTGAGATTAGGATCAGGTTCCTCTCTGGTCCGATCAACAGGCATTGGGTCTCAAAGAATGAAGAGCTAGATAGATCATGAGTGTATCTTAGACAGTGGTCGTTGGGTAGACCATCCTCGGGGTAAGAGGGAATAGTATCATAGGCAAAGAGGTAAGAATGACCAGTGCGGTAGAGCTATGAGCCACTATCAGTGATGGTTTGGGATGAGTCAGGACATCATGGTTGCATTGGGCTTAGTCTTGAGTTCTGTCCTAAGTATCTGTTTTCCCCAGGTGACCACAGCTTGCTTCCCAGATGATCCTATTTGTGAGATCTCTCTCTATCTCTCTCTCTCTCTCTCTCTCTCTCTCTCTGTGTGTATGTGTGTGTGTATGTGTGTGTGTGTGTGTATGTGTGTGTGTGTGTCTGTGTGTGTGTGTCTCTGTGTGTGTGTGTGTCTGTGTGTGTAGATATGAATGTGCCGCCAGCTTTCTTCCTCTACTCTACTCCATCTTAATTGTTGAGACTCACCCTGGAGTTTTCAGATTCAGCCAGACTGGCTCCTACCCCCCCCTCCGAAACGCCCCAGAAACCTCCTGTCTCAGTTCTTTCAGCACTGGGGCTCCAGGAATGTACCATCACACCCTGTTTTTTTCCATATGGGGATGAGAGAATTATCTTGATTCTCATGTCTGCACAGCGTGCACTATCCCCTGAGCCATCCCCATCCCCCAGCCAATTCTTACCCATCTTCACGTGATTATAGTCAGGGAACATGGTGGCTTAACCTTCACTGAAGGAACATTTGGAGCTTCTAAGTGTCACAAGTTGCTCTATCCCACACTCTGAGGATTGTACTAAATCAGTCTCTTGTGATTTCAGGCTGTGCTGCATCCCCCTAAGCTAAGATAGAGCAGATATTTCCGGAAAAAAAAAAAAAACCCGGGAATCATTCCCTGCTTATGCAACATGGCTGGCTGGACCAGACCTCCCCACCGCCAGCTTTGAGAGTTCCCCTCCCCCGCAGTGAAAGGCAGACACAGGTCAATAACAACAACCACAGCCTGCAAGGCGCTCTGAGATCTAAGTACTCTGAGAGCCTTTCAAAGTAAGGGTTTATGGTGTGTCCAGGCAAAGTTGCACTTGAATGAGAACCTTCATCTGGCTTCTGCTACCAGGTGAGGCCACATCTGAGGCTCCTGTAGCTAAAGACAGACCCCAGCTTCTTAGCTAGTCTCATCCTTTCCTGAGCCAGCTTGCTAATGGCCACCAGCGACTTAGGCCAGTGATGAGGACATGGTCTCTCATTGCTACAGACCCTGAAAGGCAAATGCCCCAAATTAGACTATATTCAATGTCCAATAGCAGTAATTAATAACCCAGACATGTACTGGGTTAGGGATGAGGGGACAGACTTCCTCTGCTCCCAATCCAGGTTCCTATGTGACAGTTCCACCTATTTTTACATTGCATGGATCACCAGGCTACCCTAACTTCTTAGGGCCTAGGTCTCTGTACCTCAAGTGATCTATTACTTGTGTTTGTTTGTTTGTTTGTTTGTTTTCCTAACTTCAATACGATGAATACTGGACAGGTTTTGGCACAAAGCCTCATTTTATGATGCTTGCCTCTAGAGGACTTTTTGGTTTAAAGAAAATATGTCAGGGTGAGGCCTCCGACACCTTAATGTAGGATTCATTTCACCAAATGCTGATACCTATTTCCAAGCAAGAGTTTCAGATTTTGAAAACAGTCACTAAATCTTTAAGAGGATTCATTTTTCTCATTTTGGATCAGATATTGCTGATGATTCTCAGTGCTAAACAGTTTAATTTAATTCTTTCACTTAAGCAGGCACAAGCTTTACTACCTAATTTTGAAAAATGAGGAAACGAAGGATATTTTTCTCCTTTGCTTAAACTTACTACTGATCATGCTGTTTAAAATCTAAATCTCTTCCTTAAGAACTGTCAAAGCCAAGAGGGAAATTAAAACTTTTTTTCCTCTTCCTGATCTCACTTATAATGGCAAGGGATCCCTCCCCCACCCCTGAAAGATTAGCTTTTTACTTTTAAAAAATTACTTTGTGTTTGTGTAAGAGCCTGCATGACTTCATTTGCACCATCTGTGTGCAGGTACCCGAAGAGGCCAGAAGAGGGCGTCAGATCCCCTGGATCTGGAATTAAAGGCAGTAGTGAGCTACCCCAAGTAGCTGTTAGGACTGAACCTGGCTGGCTCTGCACTAGCACAAGGGTCCTTAACTGTGAAGTCATCTCTCAGGCCTGTGGGAAAGTGCTTCTGTATTCAGAGGACAGAGGCGCAAAATTGAAGAAAATGTGCATACTTTTCACTTTTGATGTTTGGAAACTGAGTCTGGGGATTCTCCCAGACGCACACTTCCTTCATTAATCTCACTCAAACCCTTTCTCTCTGTCGTAATCTCTCTGTCCTCCAACCACAAACAGTAAATTAGGCCCAAAGCCCATGCAAACACAGAGAGTCCAAACTAGCACTTCTCAAACAATTTCTATTGAACCAGGTGATTCCTTCCCCCCACCCCCAATCCCTAATTCACTGAGTTAAAAAAATTATTTAATAAAAAAACAAAAATTACTTTACACTTTGGAGTTTGTTTGTTTGTTTGTTTGTTTGTTTGTTTGTTTTTTAAGTAAAGGACCTTTACGGTCAGCGGAAACTTCTTGAGAATTGTAGCTGACTCACTGGGGGCCAGTCAGAGGCCTGTAAGCAAGTTCAAATGTGTGTGGTTTCACTCAAAGGGTAAAGATCGCAATTTGGTTTCATTAAGTATTTCCAGGGAACAGAGATTGTTATTTTTGGTTTTAGTTTTGAAGTCATAACCATTAAAAAACAGACAACTTTACTTTTAAGGATTGAAAAAAAAACAGCATTAAATGCCAGAAAATTTAAGTTAAAATAAAAATATAAGCCTAGATTTATGACTGAACAGGCATGGCTCTCCCCCACTATAGGGGCATGTGCCCCATTACCAAAGGGCCGGGCGATTCCAGATACTTGTCTGGTTTCTTTGCTTATCTTGTCTCAAATCCATAACTTCAGGCTTTCAGGGCAGCTCTTGTCCCTGGGTTGAACTTTCTGAATCACTGTTGCTCCACAACGCCTCATTATCCAGGACGCATTACCTCCTAGATTGCTGTGGATGAACGGCAATATGGATTTCTGTGTCCATATTCCCCACTTTCTGCGGTTGAATCTTCAGAGTTGGGTAACTGTCAGTAATGACGACGACGACGATGATGATGATAATGATGATGATGCTAATTTTTAGAAATTAAAATAATTAGTGCCATTATTGCTAATAGCAATGAATTGCTGTTATTAATGTTAACTTTAAAGACATCAAAAATGTATCTTGTATCAACTTTCTCCAGCCTTTCCTTAATAGTACTGTACTTGATACTTGGCTCTGTAAATCTCCATCTCTTAGGAAACTATAGTTTCCTAGTCTAAGGAACTGTAAGCGTCTTGTTCATGATTACCAAGTCAGGGTGTGAGATGGACTGATAGATCGAGTCAGGACAGAATCACGTGAGGGGACAGCCTTGAATGTCCTGTTTGCCTCTTCTTCCGTCTTGCTAATATATACCCAGTGGTAGCCTTTAGTGTTATCTCTTGAATGCTTCAGAATAAAAATATAACAGAGTTTTAATTTTCCTATTTGATATAGGAATGGACTTCTTCGAGGGGTGTAAACAGACTGATCCTCATTAGACCCAGGGAAGGTGGGTGGTATCTCTTTATAGGGAGAAAATGCAAATTAAAACAACATTAACAGCAAGACCTCCACCCTTTCATAAAAGCAAGAGGAAAGATATCAATAGTAATTGCCAGAATTATCTTCTTGAAAACCTTTGGTTTGTGCCAAGGGCCTGAAGCAACAAGAACTTACTAAAAAGAAAGAAGAGAGATGGCCAGGACTTCATAAGAGCAAGCCTTGTGGTGTCTTCATTTCTAACCTCACCCTCTCCTCTCCTGCTCTGCATCAGCCTTGAAACCATCAGTGAGCAGGATCAGTGTGTGGTATCTGAGGGAGAAGAATGGACTAGTATTACAAGTGATTCCCATTAGATCCACCTGGTGGCCCAGTGAAGACCCACTCAAAAGTGTCTCCAGGTTAGGAAGTTGTGTAGTGCTTAGCAGCTCCTTGGGAAGCATGTCTAAGACAGTTCCAGGCAGATGCTTTCCTCCATTCTACCTGAGCCCGTGGGTAACAAGTGGGGGAAGGAGGTGCAGGAGGTACTGTGGTCTGGGGGGCTCCCATGTGCTCTTGATAGTGTGGAAGGCCATTCTCAGGGAAGAACTTGTCCTATGCTCAGGACAGACCAAAGAAGGTGCCCAAACTGTGACATTTGGGTGGACTTCAGGCCATACTCAACCAGGAAGCAGAGGTAAAGGCACAGAAGCTGCCCAGCTAGTAGCTACAAGTGAGATAAACCCAAAAGTACCTGCACTGAGCTGCGTCCTAATCAAAATGTTAAGAGCCAAAGACAAATAGAGAGCCAGAAAGCAATCCAAGGGGATGGATGGAAGACAGTAAGGTCAGCAGCTTACTGTTAACCTTGTAGGCCCCAAGAGAACCCTGTGCTGTTCACAGTGCACAGCAAACAATACTTCTGTGAAGACCTTTGGGTCTGCCAAAGTATCCATCAAAAAAAAAAAATGAAGATGAGATTAGGAAATTCCCAGATAAGTCCAGATGACAGCTTGTCACTAGGAATCCTGACCCACATTAAACAAAACCAAACTTATATCAATAATGTAACCACTTTCTTAAGTCACTAGGAAAGGACGGACACATTCGCCCAGTGTGCACCTAAAGGAGGAATCGTAAAGACAAGGGGGGGGGGGGAGTCAATAGCATAAAGAGCAGAGAGCGATTTTTTAAAAGTGAACAAAGCCAACAGTTGTTTCTTTGAAAATAGTAACAATACTGGCACACCTTTAGGTAGCTTGATCAAGAACAACAGCAACAAAAGAAACACTAGCTAAGTTACTAGTTACGGATGAAAGTAGGGGATGGGTGCAAATTTTATGGTGATAAAAAGGAAATATTTTTATTAACAATAAAAAATTTCAGACAAAGGCCACAATTAAGTTACCCCTTAAGTCTATCAGATATTTTAAAAGGATGTATTACTACTATTTAAATGGATAAATAGAAAGCTGAAAATGAGCTGTGCCTGGTAGCTTACAATGTCACTGTCTTAGGGCTTTATTGCTGTGAACACACACCATGACCAAGGCAACATTATAAGGACCATATTTAATTGGGGCTGGCTTACAGGTTCAGAGGTTCAGTCCATTATCATCAAGGCAGGGACAGGCAGCATCTAAGCAGGCATGGTACAGGCAGAGCCGAGAGTTCTACTTCTTCATCTGAAAGTTGCTAGTGGAAGACTGGCTTCTAGGCAGCTAGGATGAGAGTCTTAAAGCCCACACCCATGGTGACACACCTTCTCTCACAAGGCCACATCTACTCCAACAGGGCCACACCTTCTAATAGTGCCACTCCCTGAGCCAGACTTATACAAACCATCACAGTCACTATTTAGGAGGCCAAGGCAGGAAGATCACAAATTCAAGGTCTGTGTGGGCTGTGGAGTTGGTACAGGCCACACAGCACAACGTCACATGACGTCAACCTTAAGAAGGGTTGTTGTCTTGTTTGTTGTTTGTTTGTTTGTTTGTTTGTTTTCTTAAGAGTACTTGGCTAGCAAATGTGAAGTTCTGGGTTCAAACTCCAATACCAAAACAAACAAAGGTCCAAAAATTAGCAGCACAACACTAGGAAATAAAACGAAGAAGGAGACAAGGAAGGTCAGTCCGGTGATCGATAAGTAGAACTCAAGGTTAGTTCAATATCTGAAGATGCACCAATTGCTGGATGCACACTGATAGAACAAGGTGTGGTAGTGGGGTAGCCCCCATGAACATAGATGCAGAAGAAGCAGTTGACCAACTCCAACATCTGCTCATGATTAAAAAACTCAACAAATGATGCAAAGGAGCATTTTCCCAAGCTGATAGTGGCTGTCCCTGAGCACCACACAGCTACACTGGACTTGTGAGAGCCTAGAAACTTCCTCCATAATGTCAGGATAAAGAATGGATGTCTCTTCATGCCGCTCCTATTTAATGTGCTCGAAATTTTGTACAGGACAGAATAAAATATTAAATACAAAAGAGGAGGGTGAAAGGGAAGGAGAGATGAAGGGAGAGAGGGAGGGAGAGACAGAGACAAAGGGTGGGGAAGTGAATATGCGTAAATTCGCTCTTTTGTTCCAGAAAGTAGTTTAATTGCATCTGTCCTTCCAAATCAGCTCTCCACCCAGGCTAGCCCATACTGATATATAGGGAGAAGAGATGGGTGTTATGAGAGTCAAGAAAAGGCTCCAAGACACCTCTCACCCATGGCATGTGTTCCTTACCTGAGATATAACTGAACCTTATGTGTTCAGTGGTACTGAAGGAGAAGAAAAAAAGGCCACAGACCAGACATGTAAGAGCCAGGATGCATGGGGTTGTACATGTAGCTCTGCTGGGAGAATGCTTACCTAGCACACAGGAAGTCAGGAGTTCAATCCCCAGCATGGAGTAAACCAAGCATCCTGGGGCATGCCTGCGATCCTAGCACAGGGGAGGAAGCAGAAGTTCAAAGTCTTCCTCACTATGTAACAATGCCAAGGCCAGCCATATCCAGTGAGACCCTGTCTCAAGGATAGAGAGAAAAAGAAGGAGGGAGCACAAAAGAAAGAAGGAAGGAAAAGGGGAGCAAGGGAGGGAAGGGGGGACAAGAAAGAACCAGGGGATCTATTGAGGCTGCCACGGGTTTCTGTGCCCAGCTTGGAGCAGAGCCAGCCTTTTTCCACCCACTCTTGCAGCTCTGACCCCTCCGGCATACAGATTACTGTCCGCACTCTATGCACATGAAGCCAGAGGACCCCAAATTCAGTTCAGCTAAGAAGGAAAGGAGACCGAATTGGACCCCCTTTCAAAAAACTGGGACTATTGTGTACTTCATTGTTCAAATGTCCCTTTAAAAGTCTTCTCATTCCTCCACACGATCTGCTTTGATAGATGACAGTTATATACCTGCAGTGTTCTCTGTGCAGGTTATCGGCTCCCTGGGGGTCATCCGATGCAGCAGCTTCTACAAACCTCTGGGCCTGTGTGCTCCCTGCCTTCCCCTTCCTACCTCTACTTTCTCAACAGAAGGCTTTTGCTGTGTGCCTCCCATCACCTCTCCCAGCCCTGAAGCCTGCTGTTCCCGCCTCTGTTCACCTTCTGGAGAGGTTAGCCACTCCCTCTGTGGAGGCCAGGTCTCAGCAGCCAGTCCCTGGGCTCCGTTTCCTGGATGGCACCTGTCTAGGTTAAGATGTATTCTCCAAGTCCAGACAGACAAACACTGCCTGGCTGGATTCTGACCACATCAATAGTGAAATGCTTTTCTTCAGGCGCCTAAACTAGGGCAGGACCATTCTGCTGTGTTCTGCTGCAGGGCTTGACACTTAGACCCTGAAATGCTACCTCCAATTGGTCCATGAGAGCTCATCTGGGATTTCTTCATGCCGTCTCCTTCCATGGAGTCTGGCACAAAACAGAGATTCTAAGCATGTGGACCGGTGAGGACTTTAGAGAGATGACATTCCCCAAACAGAACATACATCTGTCTGTCTTGCTCCTCAGAAGCCACAAAGGTAAATTACAGAGTGAAGGACATCTATCAAGGAGACCGAGGCTATAGTTTAGTTGGTACAGTGCCTGGCTCACAGTCACAAAGCCCTGGGTTCAATTCCCAACAACCACATAAACCAAGCTGGTGCAAGTAAAGAGAGAAAGAAAGGGAGGAAGGAGGTGGGGAAGGGAGGGAGGGACAAGAAAGAACCAGGTCTATTGAGGCTTCCTTGGTTTCTATGCCTAGCTTGGAGCAGAGCCAGCCATTTTCCATCTACTCTTGCGACCCTGACTCCTCACATATACAGATTACTATCCACACTCCATGCACATGAAAGGCAGAAGGCCCCAAATCCAGCTTGGCCAGGAAGGAGAGGAAATCGACTCCCTTTCTCAACTCAGGCAGTGGAGGTAGGAGGATCAGAAGTAAAGTTTATCATTTGTTGTGCTGGGAATTCCATGCCAGCCTAGGCTACCTGAGACCCTGTTTCAAGGAATGGCTTCCATTCTTACCCCAGGGTCAGCTGTCTTTGGCCAGCTTCCTGCTCCTCACAAAGATACCACTGAATGCAGATGGGAGAGTTAGGCATGGCTTTCCCATGCATGTATGTATATATACATACAATACATTTGAGAATTAAAGGAGTGCTAGAGGGAAGAGTGGTTGGAATTTATATCCAGACATGGTCTCCCCACTTCCTACCACACCTTCTTTAATAAAAGCCTGGGAAGACGGGAAATAATCCAAGGTCATTAGCAGATTCAGGGATGAATAATGGGGTGCATCCCAAGGAGACCTCAGTGTTCCTTGATACAGGCTCTCTGGGGCTCGGGAGGGCAAGTGAGAATGGGCATCCTTCCTCTTAAGTGGACAGCCGACTTTCTCCAAGTGAGCCTTCATCTGCTGCCTTACCCCCCAGGACTCTGAGTGCAGCTGTCTAACTAATGAAGTCAATTAAGAGTCTGGAAACGTAGTGTCCTACAACTTGGGTGTGCAATAGGTACAAAAGGTTTGTCCCGAATGGAAAGGTTGAAACTGTACTAAAAATAAATCCCACATAAAGCGATCCTTTGTGGGCTAATTGCTAATCGGGGTTCCATGTATGAGACACTGCAGCCCCACACAGGGCCTAATTGGCTGGTCCAGAGGCAGCCTCTGCTGTCTGCAGCCCTGGTCCAGAAGTGGATGATTGCACAAGGCCTGGTGGAGCCAGAGCAGTTCCCAGATCCTCAGTGCCAAGGTGACTCTTCTCTTTGTTCTTATTAAGGCCCAACCCTGATAATGTCACCTCCTCCATGGGCCTGGCTGCAAGGGTCTGAAGGGCAACTTCTGTTGTAAGTTGAATAATGTTAACAGCTGGGATGCGCCGTCTGGCAGAGGTCAGTGCTGTTACACGTTTCAGAGAGAACATTTTTAGTAGGAGGTGAGGCAGCAGCACTACTGCAGGCTACGCTTTGAGGCTCCGGGCTTGGAAATCAGAGCATTTCCCCAGCAGTGAGCCAAGGCTGACCAGCTACCCTGTGTGACCCTCACAAACCCTTTCAACTCTTATGAAGCCTACTGGGCGGCAGTGCATTTTTTTTTTTTTTGAGCGAGCGATAAAGAAAAGTCAGGAGACTCTGAATAGGGAGACAGGAGCTTGAATCCAAGGCTGGAAGATGGTCCCCATCAGTAAAGGGCTTTCCTTGCAAGCATGAGGACCTGAGTTCAGTCTTTAGAACCCACATTAAAATGATGGGCATGGTGGTGAGCCCTTGCAACACCAGCTCTAGGCAGGTAGTTGTTGGGGCTTCTTGGCCAGACAGACTAACCTCACTGGCAGCCGCAGGATAATGAAAGAGCCTATCTGAATGACTGTATCTGGGGTCAATCCTGGCCTTCTATGAGCATGTACACATGTATATACATACAGCCACACTCCCACCAACACCACCCATACAGCTGGGATCCTGTTCCTTCACTCAGAAGTGTTGCCACCATAGACAAGGAACTCTGTGTATCTGGTTGCTCCAACCACATCATCTCCACTGGTGGGAGGCTTTTCACGGATATTGCTCAACCACTGAGTAAATCCTTGACTCTGGGCTTCTCTCTTGTTTCAGCATCAGTTCCTTTCTGGAACTTTCCAATAAACCCTCCTTTTGACTTCCTCACCCCACCAATATATATGCATGGCTTTTGTGTTGCCCTTAAGAGCTGAGACCCAGACCACCTCCACTCCACTCCGACCCCCAGGGAGTCTCTGGCTGGTTGTGTAGTGCTTTCCCTCTCAGACCAAGTAGGATCTCCTTCTCTAGTTACTGAAGACAACACAATTCTTTACTGAGTCCTGGGCAGTGTGCTGGTTCAGCCTCTTTGGGTTAGAGATCTTCAGTCCCAGCATCTATAAACAGTAAGAGCAGTAGATCTTATGAGAATGTTCTCCGTGCCCAGTCCTAAGCAGAGTTAATAGATTTCAGCACATTTAGGTATACCCTACAGACAGCCCAAATCCTTAGGAAGCAAATAAGAATATTACTGTTTCCGTTTTAAAGTTGAGAACATGAAATTGAGAGAGGTCAGATGATGTTCCCAGGGCTACAAGCCAGTAAGTATTAGAAAAGAATTTAAACCCAGACAAAACACTGTACATCAGAGCTCTAATACTGGTCTTGGAGTGTCTCTGCATGTCTCTCTTTGTGTCTCTGTCTCTCCCCACTCCTCTCTCTCTCTCTCTCTCTCTCTCTCTCTCTCTCTCTCTCTGAGTTGTATTTTTGTTCACCCACAGATATCAGAGGACAACTTTTGGGTGTCAATTTTATCCAATATATTAAAAGGAAAGTTTGCCACCACTCAACGGGTTTGGCTAACTTAGAATTCCCCCTACTATTCCATTGACTTGCAAAATATTTTTGCAACAAAAGCATTTTGACTCCTACTGGACTCTTTTTCAGGAGCCTGGGTTGGAAGGTAGATGAAAGCAGAGACTCTGCCTTTGATGCAGGAGTGGAGGGCCTCATCCCTGTCTGCTCCCCTCTCCTGCCCTTCCTGTTCCTCTTTTTCCTAAAGGACTTGAAGACCATGAAAGTTGCAGGTTCCAGAGGACAAGGCTAGGAGGGCTGGTGCCAGGAGCCAGGTGGTTGCTCCCCAGCCCGGTGTGAGCAAGTTCTGTGGTGAACTGTAGAGCACACTCCTCTCCCCTAAATGTTCCTACTGGCCACGGAAAGGAGAGTAGGAACTCTTAGTGAGTGACTTCTCTTCTTGTGGTCTTTGATCAGACACTGTACTTACAGAGCTTTAAGGAATCTGCAAAGGTGCTTTCAGGAAGGAAGAAGAGGGAGATTTCTGTGGTTATAAATAGAAAATCTGCTGCAGAGGCCAAGAGTGATGGAGGGGAGTCTGTGTAGCTTCACACACACCTTTAGTCCCAGCACTCTGGAGGCAGAGGCAGGTGGGTCTCTACAGTGAGAAATCTGCAATTTGGGTTTCTTTAAAAACCACAAAAATATTGCAAGAATGTCCTTTGATGTTAATCCCCTGTGTGGGGATGAGATGCTTCAGGCTGTCCACAGCAGCTGACCTTGATTTGCCTCGTGCTCTAGCAGAAGCATGGTTTTGACAGCTGCAGATAGTCTCTGTGATTGTGTGACATTTGGAACTCTGAGAACTCTTCAGAGGGTATGTAAACATTAAAGTCCTGATAGGCAGGGTTGGCAGTTGGTAGTCATTCAGGGGATTTGTTAGTAGCTGTGCTCAAAGAAGAAACAAAAAGCAAAGAAATTAGATTCAGATCTCTCTCTCTCCCTCTCCCTCTCTCTCTCCCCCCCTCTCCCTCCGCCTCCCCCTCCATCTCTCTCCCCTCTCCTATCTAGTGATAGGGGATGAAACCAGAGGGAAGGATAAAGGGTGGAAGAAAGAAGAACCCACAAAGTAGCAAAGACCAGCTAAAGATCTCTGTGAGTTCAAGGTCATGTAGACAGCCTCTGAGCCTCTGTCTCTGTCTCTCTGTCTCTGTCTCTCTCTCTCTCTCTCTCTCTCTCTCTCTCTCTCACACACACACACACACACACACACACACAGATGTGTATACTCATAGCACCACCAAAATGCCAGGATACATTCAGTCATTGCTTAATGTAGGGAAAGAAGCCATGGTGCGACAACAGTGCTGAGGTAGCCCAGGTTCAAATGAGCCCTAAAAACAGTATCTAATATCTTTGCATCATCTTGTCCACTAACTACACTGAAGGTCTTGCAGGCTTCCGCTGGTGCCCCATTCCTCTGACAATGATGTCTTGCTCTATCTGGGACAGGAGGGATGGACTGTTAAGTCAGTAAGTTCCTCGCTCCCAGTTAGTTCAGGGATTTTCTGTATATTTGAAATTCTTAAATTACATTTCTACAAATATTGAGCATTCACAGAGCCAGGTAAATCACAGTCTCTAGGGAAGGCACCAAAGCTTCAGTAGCTGCAGAAGTTCAGAAGTGACTCGTTGTGAGCCTGGACTATTGGAACCACTGGCCTGTTTTCAAAAATGGCCCCTGAACTAGCAGGATGGGAATCTGTGGGACACTCTTGAGTATTGGATATCTGAGTAATTGGTGCTTATGAAGTGAGTGGAGTGACCAGCCTTGATGTTTAGAGGCACCCAGTTAAGCCATGTTAACTTTAATTTACATACCCTTAAGAGGTAGGCAGGGATAAGTCTCAGGCTAGTTCTCTGATGGGAGTGTGATAAGGGACTCTGTGAAAGCAGGGGAGACCACATGCTTTTGAAATAACACTGGGAAGGAAGCACCCTGGCTTCCTTGGAGCATCTTCGGGAGGATTTTATCTAAAGGTGCCTGCGAGCTGCTGGGCTTTCTAATTAAACCAGATGGACTGGGTGATAGCTGATTAGATTCCTGACTTACAGATCCTCCTCCTATTTATTCGCATCAACATGTTGATGAGGCAGACACCATCTCATTCAGGAGAAGCACCTCACCGCATATTTTGAGAAAATTAAACTTTTATGGATGACCCATTCTGGAAACTGCTCAAATGCCGGAGTCTGTTTCCCACAGCACCTGGATGGGTGAGCTTTCAGCAGGGGCACTATGAATGAATGGCAGTCTGCTGGTGTGTGCCAAAACAACAGCAACGGCAAATTACAGGCCACCCATCACTTGGATGGAAAGGAAAATGTCATGAAGATAGACCCGAGAAGGCTCGGGAGAACTTCTACAGCCCCTCCATCTCACCTGTTTCCATTTGCTGGGGTCGTATCATATTATAGATACCAACTCCCAATTCACTTTGCTTTCTTGATTGGCAAGATTTGGGGGAGGGTGGGGTGAAGGGTGATTAAATAGATGCTCAAGGAAACAGTTTTAAAATAGTCTGGGGACTGGAGAGATGGCTCAGTGATGAGAAGTGGATCCTGCCTTTTCAGAGGGCCTGCGTTTGGTTCCTAGCACTCACACTGGAAGCTCCCTGGAACCTGTAGCTCTAGCTCCAAGGGATCTAATGCTCTCTCATGACTGATGTGCAGGTGTCTGAACAATTAAAAACAAATAAAATAGAAAATAGAAGCTATGGGCAGTCCATGGCTTTTGGGCGAGGGAGATTCCATTTTTTGTTAAGACCGTGGCTTCTGGTGGGCCAGCCATGATTTAGCGGAAGCCTCCACATGCAAGAATACATGGGCTGCACAAATTGGAGTGCATGGGTTTATAAAGTGAAGAAAGAGAACACAAAGACAGTGAAGGAATAGAAAGTAGAGGTAGATCATAGAGGAGTGTGGGGAGTGAATATGATCAAAGTACATTATATGGAATTCTGGAAGAATTAATAAAATATTAAAACCCAAAATAATTTAAAAAAATACTCTAAAAATGTACCTAAAGTTCATGCTATCAACATAAGTACATCTGTCCATATGTGTAGTTGTGTATGTGTTTCTCTGAACATCTGTGTGCATTTGTGTGTATGTGTGACGCACACACCTGTATGCACAAGCACATGCACAGAATAAAGAGGGGCAAATGCATAGGTAGCTATGACCTTCTGCAATGAGTGTATTGAGAGATTTTTAGTCTGAGTTTCTGCTGGCCACCAGAACTTGTATCCATATCCTGCTGAAAATAGGGAACTGGTCCAAATTGGGTCCACAGAGAATCATTTTGTGGGATGTATTGCCCTAGGGTCTCTCTGGGATAAATCTGCTGAGATGGGGGAAAGAATGGAGTGTCCTACAGATTTAATGCTGAGTTTGTGGCTCTGCAGAGTTGCTGGCCCATGGAGAGGGCACAAGCTTCAGCTCCCAGTCACTCAGGTTAGCTTTGACTCTGAAAACGGATGCTGAACTGGACTCCCTCGGTTGGCTGAGCCATGCAGCCAGAACTCCATTTGATTCCATTTAAATAGTGCCTTTGACTGCCTGCTAGGTGGCCATCGTGTGTTCACATTTCTGGCTGATGAACATTGTTAGAATGCATTAGGTCAGGAAAGTGTCATCCCTGTTTTGAAATGCAAGGCAGGTCTCTGGATGGCCGGAGAGGTGTCAACCCAGCCATCAGGTAACTTCCTAGTTCTTTCTTTATCCTGTAATACTTGGTCCCTTCCTGGCATGTGCCATATGCTGCTGGATAATGTTCTGGATGAAGACAGTGGCTCATAAGAAAGGTCCTCTCTTTCTTGGTGCCTCTGTTTTTTACATGTTAAGTAAATTAATTATTCAGTTTTGTGAAAATAGAAATTATTAACTTTTGTGGGTCTGGTCATAGCTGGTGGGATAGGATCCTTCTGAAAATGTCACCTGTGTAGACACTGCTATAAGGGTGAATTGTGGCCCCTTAGGGCCCATTTGTGAATCTGAAACCTCAGGCCTCAAGATGGAACCACAGTTAGAGATTAGATTCTGACTTTCATTTTTAATTTTGTATATTTGTGTGGTATGCTGTGCATGGTATGCATGTATGCGTGTGTGTGTGTGTGTGTGTGTGTGTGTGTGTGTGTGTGTGTTTATCCTCACAGATGACCAAAGTTGATGTCGGGTACCTTCTTGATTCCTTTTCACTTTATTGACTAATTATTGCTAACTGTAGATTGCTAATCCCAGTCAGTCTATCTAGCCAGCTTGATCCAGAGATTCCATGGCTCTGCCTCCTGAGGACTGTGGGGACGGAAGGCTGTCAGACTTTATATGGTTTCTGAGGATCTGAAGTCTGGTGCTCATGTTTGGGTAACAATCACTTTATCCACGGTACCATCTCTCTACCTCTAAAGAGGTAGTGAAATTAAAATGAAGCAAGTGACATGGGGTGTGACGGATGGCCCTGTAGGAAAAGGGAATAAGAACGCAGATATGCTCAGAGCACAGACATTGTTAGAAGACAAAGGAAAATGAGCCAACCCCGCCCGCCAGGCCCTTCCTTCCCAAGTTTCCCATGTGAAGGGGAGCTCATGTCTGACTTCCAGTTTTCAGAGCTAAGAGATGATACATTTCTTAT
Organism: Mus caroli; assembly: GCF_978045245.1. NCBI lineage: Eukaryota > Metazoa > Chordata > Mammalia > Rodentia > Muridae > Mus > Mus caroli. The sequence continues at coordinate 67,594,397 of NW_028227266.1, forward strand.
GCTTAACCCACCCAGTCTGGGGTAATCCGAGACAGCAGTCCTGGCAAAACAATGCCTATGTAGGAGTCTATGTGTCTGCATGATTTACACATTTATTAAATGCCGTCTTGTGGCTGGATTAGCCTTGCTGGGGAGTGAGTAGTCAAACCAGAGATGTGAGATAGGGTGGTTGGCCAGGTTTTGAGGTGGGAAGGAGGAGGACAAGATGAATGTTTACAGAGAGAAAGGTGGGAGGGAAGGAAGAGGAAGAAGGAAAGGGAAGAAAGTGGAGCTTGGGAGGGGAAAAAATAGCTCTTGGAAACAGAGAACTCAGGATAGAACTCTCTCCTTGCATCTTAATAACTTCATCAGTGTGAAGAAGCCTCTGCCCTCCCCAGAGGACTGCTTCTCCTTGATGTCATGTTGATTGAATTGTCTTGTTTTACAAAGAAACAAACGGCTTCATGTTAGGCTGATTCTCCTTTCGCTCAGATGTACTAAAGGCTTCAAGGGAAGGACTCCTTGTAATTACACACTCTAGCATTTCCTTAATGCTGGGATTTAGAGTTTTAAGCCCCGTGGGCAGAGACCATTACTAATTTGACATCTGGCCTTGTGCCCTGACCGCTGATGGCTCTGGAGACAGCATCAGAAATCCGGGTAGGTGGTGAGAGAAATCACCGAGATGAACTGGGGATGCGGCTCCATTCCTGTCCTGTGAGTGGGATGATCTGCGACAGAGTGTTGAAAACTGGAGCTGAGACGGAAGGGTGGGGTATGATCTCAAAGACGCAGAGTAAGCATTGTAGGCATCTGTGGGTGACAGGGTACACTGCTGGGGTTCCGAAGGCATGACTATTATCACAGGACCTGAGTCCCAGGATGCACTAGTCTCCTTGACCTGCAAAGGCCTTTATCAGGGTAGATCTGATATATGTAACACTTTATGTGGGGAAAGATGTACAGTGTACACACACAAACACACACACATACACACACACACACACACACACACACACACACACAGGAGAATCATGCTGGTATGGAGGCCAGAGGTGGATATCAATGTTCCCCAGCCCCCAGGAATTTACCGTGTTTATTTTGTCTGAGACCTAGGAACTGAATCCAAGGCCTCACACATGTTATGCAAGTGTTCCGCTGAGCTACACCCCCAACCTGCTTGTTGGTCTTTATTTTTATGTGATGGGGTCTCACCATGTTGCCCAGGCTGGTCTGAACTTTCCACTGGTCTCTCGTGTAGCTTGGATTTCAAACCAGACCCACAAAGTCTGGCTCCTGCTAGCCATTTCATTTTCATTTTCCTCCTGAGGACTCAGACATGAGTCCACAGAGAATGGGGTAAAACATTGGAATGATTTCCTCTCCCTGAACTCTGACCCCAGTCCTCTCCCCATAGTGACTCCAGGATCATCCCCTAGAGCCTCCTCCAGATGGGACTTCCTTTTATAATCCCTCCATGCTCAGAAGAGTTCCAGTTAGACTCAAGTCAGATTCCTACTTGGGAAAGAGCAGATGATCCCATGCTATCCCCTTTGATTCCCACTGACACCTTAGATAAGTAGCCATTTGATTCACACTGACACCTTAGATAAGTAGCCATACTAATATTTGCTCTACAAGAAACCCCAGAGCCATGGAAATCCTTCATCAGAGGAGGAAGGACACAGAGGGACTGAAGTCACTCAGACGTCTCTTGGAAGCAAACTGTACTGAAGACTAGCTTTGCAGACATGGGAAAGTTGCTAAAACTTGTTGGCTCTGCTTTCCCAGTCCCTGAAGTGAGGTAATGCTGTTTTTCAAGGGAGGGGGGTGTATCATAGACTATTGGTAGTGAAAATATGGAACAAGGGGAGAGAGAGCGCTACTTTCAAATAGGTGCTAATCCCACTTCGCTCTTGCCTCTCCAGTCAGTCCCTCAAGTGAAGAGTAAGTAGTCATTTGATACTAGTCTTTGACCTTAAACCACTCACTGATGAACCTTCCCCTTTACTGACCTGGCCAAGTGGGCCCAGTCAAAGGATCTTGTTACAGCAGAGATGTGTGAGCTAAGTACCTCCTTGCTGCTAACCAAGGCTGAGACCCACACCTGTCTGCCAAGTTTCTCCAGTAAGAAGTCATAATGATAAAATTGCATTATTGCTGCTGGGTTTTGTAGCCTGTACAGCATGTTAACATCAACACGGAGATGGTATCAGAGGGCACTTTGGGTAACTTGGAGGAGGAGGAGGTGCTGGAGGAGGAGGAGGTGCTGGAGGAGGAGGAGGTGCTGGAGGAGGAGGAGGAGGAGGAGGAGGAGGAGGAGGAGGAGCCAGAGCAGACCACACTAGGAGCAGAGGAATGGGAAGGAATCCAACCAAACAGTACTGCAAGCCTGCCACCTCCCAGGAAGCTGGCAGTCCAAACCTTGAGTGATACTGGCTTCCTTCCCACTGCCAGCCAGAAGTGGCTATGGGTTGCAGGTTCAAAGGGGAGTATTATGAACCTCTTTTGATACCTTCCAAATGAAACCATTTTCAATCATGTACCTCCACAGTCACACCTTCATTCTTCTTCATGGCTGATATTTGTTGTTGTTGTTGTGTTTGGTAAGGATCTCGTGTGGCCCAGGCTTGCCTCAAACTTGCGATTTATGAATATGATCCACCTACCTCCACTTCCTAAGTTCTAGGATTACAGATGTAAACTATCACCCCTGGTTTGTGTAGACTTGGGAAAGAGCCCAACACTTCTGCATGCTGAGTAAGTGCGCCCTAACTGAGCTACATCCTCAGCCCATAGGTGATGTTTCTGAATAATCTCTTATGACCTACACTTCTGTCACAATTCAGAAGTGGCCGCTCCATTACTCCAGATCCTATGTCAGACCATTGTAGTCTAGGTTCTAACTCCCGTGTCCCATTGCAGTTTAGAATACAGACTTTAGAATGAGCCACTATCCATCTACTGACTGTACAATCTGGGGGCAAGCCATTGAACCCATGGAAGCTTCCACTGCTTCAGAATGGGAGTAGGGCATCACCGGGTTTCTCTTGGAGCTTGAAAAGTTGAGGTCCTGGGTGACATGCATCTGAGCCTCTGGATCAAAGAATGACTACAACTGATGTCAGACAAGTGGGAACGTGAAGGTGAGCTGCATCCTCTCAAACTACTTCCCTTCAAGAAACCCTCTCTTCCCGTCCTCTCAAGCCACACTGATTTCTGCAGCCCACAGCGATGCTGTGTTTGCAACCTCATGCAGGCACTCAGCTTCCTTTGAGCTTGAATCTCCCCTACTGTCGACTACTATCTTGTCCTTTATCTCTGGCTGCAACTTCCGGATGACTCGTACACTTTTGTGGCTGTGACTGTAAGTTCTCCCAGAGAGGACTGTGATCCCATTGTGACCTTTTTGGTGAGGATTGAAATCCTTGGCTCCCGAAGGCTGCGGTTTTGCAGAGAACATCAGCATTGATGTTCAGACAGATGGATGTTATGTCAAGTCAGGACAGTGTAGAAATAGCCAGAATAAAGCTAGGAGGTGCAGAACAATCCAGCCCTATCTCCAGAGCTTCAGGGCCCCAGGCATTGGGCCCCCAGGATGCTCTCAGGAGGATGCTCTCAGAGAACAGCTTCCCTAATCAGTGCATCCCTTTTTGGACCAGGTAGCGATGGTTTAAGATGGGTCCAGGATTTTCCGTGCTGCCAAAGACCTTCTGGGTCACTGATTTTCACCTCAAATATTGAAGTGGAAAAAACATTTCCGTCCCTCTGCACTGACCCCTTGTTCGTCTGGCAGTTAGAAAGGTAAGGGCAGGATGAATTAAAGGTTGTCTTAGATAAGGAGGAAAGGCTATAGAGACAGTCCCCCTGCCAGGTCATTTTCTAACCAGGACAGGAAATGCTGAACTTCTTTGGCTGTTGGGTGGAGGTGCTAGAAATATAATCATTTCAACTGTGATAATTGAAGGCATCAAAGAAGAAAACCCTGCTGGAAAAAAAAAAAGAATTCAGAAAAGCAGTTCAGAGCATCCCTCTCTCCCTGCTCCAGCCTCTTCTTAGGCACAGTAAGAAGAAAGCTGCACTTGGTCAGCACCTTGGTACCCCTCCCTGTCCTTGCTGCATGTGCCCTTTCTTTGTGTATACCAGTGGAATATGAGGGGGTAGTATCCATTATTGTTTGGGGGCTGGGACCCCAGTGAGAGCTTTGTACTCTTCCATCAGTACAGGTCTGTGTCTTGTTACACAGCTCAGAGTGTTAGCATGTGTTTAGACTGGCTTGTGCCAACAGTTCTCAGGGCTGCTGGCAACTGGCCCAGGTTGACAATATATATCTGCAGATTAAACCATTAAGCCATAATGGCTTCTTTCTCTCCTTCTCCTTCCCTCCCTTAGCCCATTCATAGCCAAGACACTCACTGGAAAAAACTTTGGCTTCCTTCACATCTTGGGTCCCTTCATATCTAGGGCCAAAGTAGCCATGGACTTACCTTTGTGACAAGATAAAAAGAATTGTTTTTTTTTAGTCTGTCATTATACCTTGGAGAAATAAACACTTATTTTTTTTCAATACTTATAGATCTTTTAAATTTTCTTTTCATATTCACGTAACCCAGATTGCTCTCTTTCTGGCAACTCTTGCCTCAGCTTTTCCAGTGCTATGCCATCACACTTGGTTGTTTCCTTGTTGAATCTGACTTCAAGCATCTACCTTGTCTGTGGTTTCCATGTAGGGAGCCATAGATGTAAGATCAAACTCTCCCATGAACATGTTCTGATGATGTTTCTGGCCCAGTGCAGGGCACTGTAGCAGCAAGATATGCAAATCATTTGTCTGTTCTTTGAGTTCATGTGTCCTTCAGAATTTAGAATCCACACATGAATATTAGCATGGCACAGCATGGGAGAAGAAATGGGACACAGGGGAGATATAGCAGAGTCCAGGGCAGGAATACCAAGGACTCTAAGAATACACTTCCTGAAGGAAATGGGATTTGTGTGCAACACTGAAGGAATGATCACATAGAGGAAGAAGAAGATGAGTAACACCTCTGTAAAGGGGCTCTTAGGGATGGAGACTCGAGACAGATGGCCTTGACTGCTGTCCCAGCTTGACTGCTAACTCCCAACAATCTCTTTGATCTTGGGCAAATCACTACCCTCTTGTCCTCCAGTTTCCCCAGTAGTAAACTGGGAAAGAACAATAGTATCTGTCTGATAGATTGTTCCAAAGCTGTGTCAAACATGTGCTGCAAGACACACAGCTAAAAAAAGCAACGTCATTACTGTGGTGGAGAGCACAAAGAAGTCAAAGAGTAGAACCTTCTAGAATGAAGAGGCTGCACTGAACGCTAGAAGGCATACAGGGATTCCAGCCATTGGGCAGTCAGATGAAACTGCCAGATAAGATTGCCATTGGTGAAGCAGGAAACATGGGATTGTTTTCTAAGGGTGAGATGTGTATGTAGAGCCAGTGTATTGCTATGTTAAAACACCATGGCCAAAGCAACCTATAAAAGAAAGCATTGAATTGGGCTTTCAGTTTTAGAGGGTTAGAGTCAACAATGGCAGGGCAAAGGCATGGTGGCAGGAAGAACTGAGGGCTCTTATCTAGATCCACAAGTGGGAAGCAGAGAGGGGAGATCACACTGTGAATGGAGTGAGTCTTTTAGAATATCAAACCCTGCTCCCAGTTGCATATCTCCTTCAATCCCACAGTTCCTAATCCTTCTCAAACAGTTCCACCAACTGGGGACCAAGTATTCAAATATGAGCCTGTGGGGGCCATTTTCCTTTGAACCATCATACAAGGCTATGGTAATAATAAAAAATGGATTTTAAGGGAAAATTTGTATAATAGCCATTCTTTTCTTGGTTCCCTCAATCTCCATTTCCTGCCCACAAATAGATCAATAGGCAGCCATCTAACTAGTTATTCCAATGGAGCAAAGTCTATCTATCTATCTATCTATCTATCTATCTATCTATCTATCCATCTATCTATCTATCTATTTATTTGAGATGGGGTGTCAACTAGGAAATATCCATCTGATAGAATGATTCAAACAGTCCTTGCAAGACATGTAGGTAGCTGCTCTCTACAGAGCAATACCATTAGTCTGGAACTCTATGTAGCTCTGGCTCACCTTGAACTCATAGAGATCCCCCTGCCTCTGCCTCCCTACTGAGTGCTGGGATTAAAGGTAAATTCTGAGAAGGCATTTCATTTTTAATTAGATGGGCAAGTGTGTGATGGAGTTGGTGGATACTTAGTGTGTAGTGGCATCCCCCACTTTTTACTAAGAGGAGTACCCAGCCGTGGGGCTAGCCCCAAGAGGATGGGTAAAGTAATTGGTTCCTTTCATTGCTCAGAAGAGGAGGACCGGGAGCATCATGCTCTACACCTGTATTGGCCACAAGCCAATGACTTTATCTCGAATGTGTTTCTATAGACCAGGAAGGGAATGGAGATTCCATAGGTTCTTAATAGTGGTTGGTGGGAGGTAATGTCAGTTAGATGAACAAATTGGAAAGACTTGTCTACAATGTCAGGCATTTCTCTGCTCATCTCCCTTCACTTAGGAGATCTTTGGAGGACATTTTTACATTCTTTTACTGGTTAGGGAAAGTGTAGCTCTTCTCAAATGGACCTTGCCACTCAGCCAGTCCTCAGCAGAGGGAAGCTGAAGTATTGATGACAGAGTTGTTAAAGAGTGTGTTTAACAAACACAACTCTTCCTGCACCAACCTGCATGGTAAGATGAGCCCTTTTGCTGAGGCATTATGGGATGGAATAACAGGAGGAACCTTTACCATGACTTTATCCTCTGTTCCTTAAAATGTGTTCTACTAGTTCCCCAAGATGCTTAAAGGCGTTACAAGTCATGGTCCACCCAACGTAGAAGTGATGGTTTGAAGGATACTGACAAGTCTGTCTGGATTTTTTCGTCTTTAATATGCTGTCATCAGCACTGTGGCAGTTCAGAAAAGGGATTAATTATAAATTGTATGGGACAAGATACAGTATTGTTTATTTTTTAACATTTTTATATTAAGGCTTGTGGCAACACAGGTATTCTGTGGAGGTCTAGGCCCTTACTGTATAGCTAAAACACATGGGACAAAGACACTGGGGTTCAAGGTTAGACTGGAGCTGCCCCAAGCCATTCTTTCAGAACTCCAGAATTCACCTCATAGAGGCTGTGGCACCATTTAACTTAACTATGGTTGGATGTTTCACGGTAATGATTTTTTTTTTGCATCTGACCTCTTTGTTATTCTTCTTTTTATACAAAGCCATGTGACTTTGGAATATGTAATATATTTAATATACTATGTCCTCTGTCCAATAGAGTAAAAGGAAGAGAAAATGGTCTCTGTCCCTTTTTATGTTGTACAATTTGTCCTGTAGAAATGACTGCCATGCAAAATTGGAATTCTGATTTTGATTCCATATAAAGGACTGAGAAGGTGGCTTTGTTAGCAAAATACTTGCTTTGCTTTGCAAATATGGGAACCTGAGTTTGTTGGATCTCCAGAACCTATGTGATTAAAAAAAAAAATAAGGTGTTGTGGTGCATGCCTGTGTCAGCCCTGGGCAGCAGCAGACAGAGGGTTCCTGGGGCTCATTGTCTAGCTAACCTCCCCTAATCAATGAGTTTCAGACCAAGGAGAAACACTGTCTGGAAGGAAGGAAGGAAGGAAGGAAGGAAGGAAGGAAGGAAGGAAGGAAGGAAGGAAGGAAAGGAGGGAGGGAGGGAGGGAGGGAGGGAAGGAGGGAGGAGGGGTAAAGGAGAAAGAAAACAAACAAACAAACAAGAAGGAGTTGGAGAGATGGCTCAGTGCTTAAGAGCTTTAGCTTCTCTTGCAGAGAACTTGGTTCAGTTCCCAACACCTTCATGATTCTTCACAACTGTCTATATTTCAAGTTCCAGGTGATCCAAAACCCTCTTGGTCCCCTTGGGGACCACACACATTTGGTACACAAACACATATACAGCCCCTCACACATAAACAGGAACACTTTTAATCTTAAAAAAAAAAGTTAGGATGATTATGACTAAGGAGTGATAGCTGAGTTTGTATTCTGGCCCACAGAGCCGAGTTTGTATGTTTGCACCCACATGTACACAAGATCTCCATGTGTTATTGAACTGGGAATGCATCCATAGGGCCTATGGGTGAGGCAAATGTCAGTAAACATATTTACAGGTGTGGGTGATATTTGAAGAATTTGGATGTTCTTGTTGGAAGGTTATTGGGAGCTTTGATTCTTAGCTCCCTAGTTTAAAAGCACCAGGGCTGTTTTATCTCTGAGCTCTATCGCTATTCAAATCTGCTAAGTGGAGATCTAGCTGGTGTCATAGCCTGGCTCACGATCAGGAACCTTCCCCTTACAATATGTTCCGAATAATGGACTCTGTGAACAGTAGACAAGTTTTTCCCACTGATAGCTCTGGCTGCCATGATTACTTATGCACTATTTTCTACATAAGCATTTAAAATATGCTTTTTTCCTTATTTATTCCTCACAAATACAACAACTGCTAAGTCTTAATCAACTGGCCTGGAGTAAGATAAATTGTTTCTGTGTGCCTCCGTTTCCTCCTTGGTAAGATAAGGATGGCATTCTAGGATATTTGGGAATTCCCAGAGTGGATGGGAGCCTTTGGAATAATGGATTGAGCTAGCCTATAAAGGGCCTCTTAAGCATTTCCCAATTGATATTTACTGCTAGAGGCAACGTTTCTATTAGGTCCCATATTGCAGACTGCTCACTTTGCTCCTTCTCCACCAGCTGGCCAAACCAACTAGGTCATAAATAATGTTGTGGAGGGTCTTGGTGTTTGGTAGAGAGGCGATATGCTGAATCAGCTTCTGACTCCTGAATGACTCTGCAGGGAAGTTTCTCATCCAGATGAAATGGGATGTGGTCTTGTATGTACACAGGGCTCGGGCAATTTGAGTCTGCTGTTTAATCTGCCATGGACATCCTTTGTGTGAAGCCTCTGCTATCACCATTTAGGAGCATTAATATTTATCAAACATCGCCTGTAATGAGATGTGAGCCTTTGCCTACCGGAATTCTAGCTTAGATATTTAGATTTGTGTGTTTCCATAGTCAAGCTACTGAATAATTTATTAATCATGTTGGAGAAATAAAGTAGATGGATGATGTCAAGGAGTTGTTGAAAATGGATTTTTCTTTCTTTTTCACAGAGTCCTGGACTAGGAGGGGTGTTGTGGTTTGAGTGTGCAATGTCCTGCATGGGCTCACACCTTTGAACACTTGACCAAGTGCTGATACTGTTTGATAGGGTATAGAACATTGGGGCCAGGGGAGTGGCTGTCAGCAGGACACCGCTAGAGGTGGGCTTGAGGGCACCTAGATTCACTTTCAATCCCCTGTCTGCCTCCTGACATCACTTAAACAAGCAGCAGTCATGTGTCCTGCTATAACCTCCTTGCTATGATAGACTCTTATCTCTGAAACTGAGCCAAAAGAAACCTCTCTTTGCTTGGTTTTCTTTTTTCTTTCAAGTATTCTGTCAAAGCAGTGAGGAGCATAACTGCCTTAATTAGGGTTTTATTGCTGTGAAGAGACACCAGGACCACTGCAACTCATAAAAAAGAAGACCTTTTAATTGGGGCTGGCTTAAGGTTTCAGAGGTTTAGTCCATCAAGGTCATGATGGGAAACATGGCCAAGCACAGGCAAACATGGTGCTGGAGAAGGAGCCGAGGGTTCTATGCCTTAATCTGCAGGCAGCAGAAGACTGTCCCACTGGGCATAGATTGAGCACATATGATTTCAAATCCCATCACCACAGTAACACACTTCCTCCAACAAGGCCACACCCACTCCAACAAAGGCTCACCTGCTGATAGTGCCACTCCCTATGGGCCAAGTATCCAAATACACGAGTCTGTAGAGCCATTCCTCTTCATACCACCACAGTAGCTACTAGAGGATAGTGCTGGGGTGTACTTTTGAGGCAAATATATTTCATGGCTCTGTTTGAATACTAATCTTCCTTTACATAATAATTTTTTAACCCCTTAAGGGTAAGATTAGGCGACCCTTTGCTCCCCTTGGTCTCTTTCCCTTGAAGCACTGAGCTCTTTGGCTTGCCTGCCTCTCAACCACCATAGGTCCCTTAGTCTAGATTTATCAGTGTGACTTGTTCCCCTCACTGAAGCAGTGTCTGTCACATAGTAGGTCTTCCATAAGGATCTGTCGCACAGAAGGTCTTCCATAATCTACTTACAGGAATGAAATTAAATGCTGGGCCCCTAGGCCTCATGTTGCCTTGTGCAGCCACAGAGGTACACCATGTGGTGCGACTCCGGGAATCAGCTAATGAGGCCTCCTGCTTCCCGGAGCTCTTCCGTGCAGAAGAGAGATGACAGCGACAATGGAGTCCTCACCTGCCTTGCTTGGCAATGTTCCTAAATGCGGCTGTTGAGACAATGTTAGTCTTTTCTCTACACTGCCAGTGTGAGCTGAATTCACATTTTTTTAAAGGCACTCTTGTAGCCCCCACAATCTATTTCGGTCTATTGCTGTAATTGGCACATTATAATAATGCCTGCTTGAATTTGTATCACTGTACAGTCATTGCTCACTCTACATATCTGTCTCTCCCACTCTCCTGATCGTTTCTGACTCACTTCTGTTTAGCGCACTGCCTGACACGGTGGAGGCACGCTGCCAACAGGGGTATGGATCAATGAGGGTGTGCACGCGTGAATGGCGGCATGGGTGAGCTATGGGATGCTTGTCCCCCACTTCCCCTGCCCCCGCCCCAGCACTCCCACAGCTACACTGAGAAGCTGATAAAACCGGAATTATGTTCCCATTTCACAGGTGTACAAACTGGCCCACCAGGAAAGTTGGAGAACTTGCTCACGACTTCAAAGTTCATAGAGAACAGAACCAGGACTCACACTCACAACCCTCAGAGCTTGCGCTGTGTCCCTACTCATAGTTACTGCTCTGGTTTAAGGTAGACTAGATAAAACTTAGATAATTAAAGGGACATGAGACCCATTGAGTCATCCTGTCCAGGGCAGCATTTAAAAATGTCAGCTACTATTTAAAAAAAAAAAAAACAACTTTTAAGATTTTAATTTGTGCATGTGTGTTATGCCTACGCAGAGATCAGGAGAGAGCAACAGATCCTCTGGAGCTGAAGTTACAGGCAGTTGGGAGCTGCCCAGTTTGATGCTGGATCTACACTCTGGTTCTCCAGAGAGCAGCATGTGCTCCTAACCGCTAAGATACCTCTCTGGCACTAGTGCCTACTATTCATGGAGTTCTTCAGACCAGTGCTCAGAGGTGCCAGACACTGTGAACAAGTCATCCCAGTAAACTAACACAACAAAGTGGCTGTTGTTAACTTTGATCTGACATATGAGAAAGCCAAGGTATTGGAGGCCCAGTGACTGGGGCATGGCCAGAGGGCTTGTTCACGACACATGGGCAATTTGAACTCAGGTCCTTGGAGTTCAAAGCCCCTACTTTAAACCACCAAGCTTTGTCTTCTCCCATGAAAGACAGGCTTCCTTTGAAATTGTCATACTTTTCTATCAGGTCAGAGCTCAGAGCCATTTTTGACCTTGGGCAAAAGATCAAACGTACCCGGGCCTCTTCTGATTTCTGATTTGTAAAACAAAGAAATTAATATCTACCCTTTGGGATTACTGTGTGGATTAAATGTTACTTTGTGAAGAATGTGCTCGGTAAGTTATGAAGCGTTCTACAAATGCACATTATTACTGCTCCATGAAAAAGTAACAAGCCATTGTAATAATAATTTGATTGAATGAGCTCTTATTGAGTTGATACTGTGGGCCAGGCGTGATCAAAATAAGAGAAATAATTTTATTCACCTCTGAGCACCATGCTATTAAATTTCCAGCCAGAGACTCCTCTGGCCCTGTTTCTTTTCTGTTACCAGCCTGCTGGGGAAATTACCTAACAAGAAAGGCAACAAAATAAGCTAAAGCAATCTTGTTTAAAATTGTGCCCGATTACAATGTTGTTTATTATTTTGTAACTGTTTCAATAATATAGCATCCTGCTCATGAGCGGTTCTGCCATTATTGCAATTTTTTTCTCTTCCTCTGACCTCTTTGGGCAGCCTGAGTCTAAACTGTCTTTTTCTCAGGGGAAAAAAAATGAAGAGGGGCTGAAAACAAGTTCAAAAGCTGTAGACACTGTACAACCACCACATGCTGAATGCTGTGTGTATGCTCGTGTGCGTGCGCGTGAGTGTGTGTGTGTGTGTGTGTGTGAATAGACTATCTTATTTAATGATGTTTGGTTATTCATTTAAAATGAAAATTCAATGAATCTATAATACATACAAATTCAAATAGGGGTGTGTGTGTATACTTGTAGAGGTCAAAGGTCAGCCTCAGTATGTCACTCCTTATACCCCTTCCACTGTTTGTCTGAGACAGGATCTCTCACTAGCCTGAAACTGTATCCTCTAGGCTAGGCTGGCTGGCCAGAAGGCTCCAGGGATCTGCCTGTCTCTACCTCCCATCTCAGCATTCCTGGGATTATAATTTCAAAGTGACTTCCTGGCTTTTTGTGGATTCCCAGGATTCAACTCAGGCCCTCATGTTCATGAGGCAAATGCTTTTACTAACCAGGCCATCTTTCCAGCACTTGTTTTGTTTCTTTGGGACACAAGTCTGGCTGTGGAGACCAGGCTGACCTTGGCCTCACCATCCTCCTGCCTCATCCTCTGGAGCACTGGGATTGTAAGGATACACCCCCATCCACAGCTTTAAATTAGGATGGTTCTTTAAAAAGATATGAAACCCATATAAATACGTTAAGTCAAAGTAAGAGATAATTAGAGACACATCTCAGGTCCCCAGTTTGAGCTATAATTACACAGAGAATCCAAATCTGGCCTTACAAGCAGCTGCAAAGAGAAATGAAGGAGTCCCTGACACTCACCACCCGGCGCTGGGTGTGGCAGCTGCTGAATGAGACCCAGAAAAGCCTGCACAGCTCAGAAGACAAGTCCTGCTTGGGATGGTGAAGAGGCAGGATGTCACAGGGACAAGGAGGGTTAAAAAGATTTCTCCTGGGTAATTTTCACAGCAATATTCAACCCTCTGCTTAACTCCAGTAGAAACCCCACATAGATAGGTCAGTGGGCTATGGGTACTATACCCACTGGGCACCAAGCCAGGACTGTCCTCCCCAAACA